>NC_092229.1:32223898-32307300 GCF_036320965.1 Panulirus ornatus
GTTTGATCGAGTAAGTAACGTAAGGGTAAGAGAGATGTGTGGAAATAAAAAGAGCGTGGTTGAGAGAGCAGAAGAGAGTGTTTTGAAATGGTTTGGGCACATGGAGAGAATGAGTGAGGAAAGATTGACCAAGATTATATATGTGTCGGAGGTGGAGGGAACGAGGAGAAGTGGGAGACCAAATTGGAGGTGGAAAGATGGAGTGAAAAAGATTTTGTGTGATCGGGGCCTGAACATGCAGGAGGGTGAAAGGAGGGCAAGGAATAGAGTGAATTGGAGCGATGTGGTATACCGGGGTTGACGTGCTGTCAGTGGATTGAATCAGGGCATGTGAAGCGTTTGGGGTAAACCATGGAAAGCTGTGTAGGTATGTATATTTGCGTGTGTGGACGTATGTATATACATATGTATGGGGGTGGGTTGGGCCATTTCTTTCGTCTGTTTCCTTGCGCTACCTCGCAAACGCGGGAGACAGCGACAAAGCAAAAGAAAAAAAAAAAAATATATATATATATATATATATATATATATATATATATATATATATATATATATATATATATATATATTATTTATATTATTATTATTTTATTATACTTTCGCTGTCTCCCGCTTTCCATGGTTTACCCCAGACGCTTCACATGCCTTGATTCAATCCACTGACAGCACGTCAACCCCGGTATACCACATCGCTCCAATTCACTCTATTCCTTGCCCTCCTTTCACCCTCCTGCATGTTCAGGCCCCGATCACACAAAATCTTTTTCACTCCATCTTTCCTCCTCCAATTTGGTCTCCCTCCTCTCCTCGTTCCCTCCACCTCCGACACATACATCCTCTTGGTCAATCTTTCCTCACTCATTCTCTCCATGTGCCCAAACCACTTCAAAACACCCTCTTCTGCTCTCTCAACCACGCTCTTTTTATTTCCTTACATCTCTCTTACCCTTACGTTACTTACTCGATCAAACCACCTCACACCACACATTGTCCTCAAACATCTCATTTCCAGCACATCCATCCTCCTGCGCACAACTCTATCCATAGCCCACGCCTCGCAACCATACAACATTGTTGGAACCACTATTCCTTCAAACATACCCATTTTTGCTTTCCGAGATAATGTTCTCGACTTCCACACATTCTTCAAGGCCCCCAGAATTTTCGCCCCCTCCCCCACCCTATGATCCACTTCCGCTTTCATGGTTCCATCCGCTGCCAGATCCACTCCCAGATATCTAAAACACTTCACTTCCTCCAGTTTTTCTCCATTCAAACTCACCTCCCAATTGACTTGACCCTCAACCCTACTGTACCTAATAACCTTGCTCTTATTCACATTTACTCTTAACTTTCTTCTTCCACACACTTTACCAAACTCAGTCACCAGCTTCTGCAGTTTCTCACATGAATCAGCCACCAGCGCTGTATCATCAGCGAACAACAACTGACTCACTTCCCAAGCTCTCTCATCCCCAACAGACTTCATACTTGCCCCTCTTTCCAAAACTCTTGCATTTACCTCCCTAACAACCCCATCCATAAACAAATTAAACAACCATGGAGACATCACACACCCCTGCCGCAAACCTACATTCACTGAGAACCAATCACTTTCCTCTCTTCCTACACGTACACATGCCTTACATCCTCGATAAAAACTTTTCACTGCTTCTAACAACTTTCGTCCCACACCATATATTCTTAATACCTTCCACAGAGCATCTCTATCAACCCTATCATATGCCTTCTCCAGATCCATAAATGCTACATACAAATCCATTTGCTTTTCTAAGTATTTCTCACATACATTCTTCAAAGCAAACACCTGATCCACACATCCTCTACCACTTCTGAAACCACACTGCTCTTCCCCAATCTGATGCTCTGTACATGCCTTCACCCTCTCAATCAATACCCTCCCATATAATATATATATATATATATATATATATATATATATATATATATATTATATATATATATATATATATATATATATATATATATATATATATATATATATATATATATATATTGCCTCAAAGGCAAGTCAAGCTCATCCTCGTCTTCATGTCCAACCTACCTTCACCGTCAAAGCCATACCACCCTCGCCCTCTGGCCCATCCCACCCTCGCCTTCTGAATCAGCCGACCCACATCTTTAGACCCATCCTGCCCTCACCTTAAAGACCGGCCCACTCTCACCTTCAAGTCCATACCACCATCGTCTTTTGGCCCATCCCACCTTCGCCTTTAGGCCTAGCTAACAGTTGCCTTCAATACCAGCCCACCTCGCCATCCAGTCCCACCCAACTTCGCCTTCATGCCCATCCCACCGTCCATTTCAAGCCCATCCCACCCTTACCTTCTGGCCCATCTGACTATTTCCTGGAAGACAATCTCACCCTCGCCTTCAGGCCCCTTCAACCTTTAGACCCTTCCCCCTTTCGCCTTCTGGCCCAGCCCACGCTCACCTTGTCCTAGCCTACCCTCGCCTTCAATAACATCCCACCTTCACCTTCTGGTCCCGCCCAACCTCTCCTTCATACCCATCCCTCCCTCTTTTTCAAGCCCTTCTCACGCTTGCCCTCAACCCATCCCACCCAAGTTTTCTGGCCCATCCCACCCACAACTTCACTCCGACCCTCCTTCTCCTCCTGTCCCAGCCCACTTTCGCTTTGTCGCATTCCATACACGACTTCAAACCATCCCACCCTCACCATCAAGCTCTGACCATCCTAGTCTTCAAGCCCATCCCACCATTGCCTTCTGGTCCATCACACTCTTGCCTTCAAACCTAGATCAACTTCGCCTTCAGGCCCATCCCACCCTTGCATTCAGGTCAACTCCATTTTCGCGTTCTGGCTCAGCCCACCCACGCTTTCAGGCCCATCCCACTCTCGCCGTCATGACAAGCACACGCTCGCCATTAGACCCAGCCCACCATCGCCTTCATGTCCATTCCACCCTCGCCATCAGCCCAGCCTCACCCTCACCTTCTGGACCATCCCATCCTCAGGCCCAGCTCACCTTTGCCTTCAGTTCAAGCTCATTCTTGCCTTCCATCCCATTTCACTCTTAATTGTCAGGCCTAGCTCGCCCTCGCCTTCAAGCCCATCCAACTTCGTCTTGAGGGCCAACCCATCCTCCTCGCCATAAGGCCCAAGCCATCTCCTTTTCAAGCACATCCCACCATCTCCTTTTAGCACATCCCACCCACTCCTTCAAACCTGGCTCAACCTTGCCTTCAGGCCCATTCCACCCTTGCCTCCAGGCCAAGTCCATCTTCGCCTTCTGGCCCCGCCCACCCCCAGTCCCCATTTCAGGCCCAGCCAGCAAAAGCCTTTAGGCGAATATCGCCCTCGCCTTCAGGCCCACCCACCCTCACCTTATGGCCCATCTCACCCTCACCTTTGCCCCATCCCACCCTCGTCTTCAGGTCCAAATCACCCTCGCCTTCAGGCCAACCTGACCCTCACCTTCAGGCTTATCTCACCCTCACCTTTGTCCTATCCCACTCTCGTGTTCAGGCACAAATCACCTTCGCCTTTTAGCGCATCTCACCCGAAAGTTCAGGCTCACCTCACCATCGCATTCTGGATTCTCTCACCACCCCACCCTTCCCTTCTGGCTAATCCCACCCTCACCTACAAGCTCATCTCGCAGTCGCCTTCAGGACTATCCCACCCTCTCCTTCTGACTCGGTCCACCCTCGCTTTCAGTCCCAGCCCACAATCGACTTCAAGGACAGCCCATCATCTTCTGGACTAGGCCATCCTCACCTTAAGGCCCAGCCAACCCTCCACTTCAAGCTCATCATACCCTCACCTTCAAGCCCGTCCGCCCCTTGCCTTCTGGCAAATGCCAATCTTGCCTTGAAACCTAGCTCATCCTTGCCTTCAAGCCTATTCCACATTTGTCTTCTGACCCAGTCCATCATCGCCTTCTATCCCAGCTCACCACCCTTTCCATTCCATTCCACCCTCGCCTTCAGGTCCAGCATACCTTCGCCTTTTGGCTTATTCCATCCTAGCCTTCAGGCCCAGCTCATCCTGATGTTCAGGCACAGCTCGCTCTCTCCTTCATGCCTGGCTCACCCTCGCCTTCTTGCCCATCCCAGTCTCGCCGTCATTTCCAGCTCACCCTCATCTGTCCCATCCTATTCTCCTCTTCAGGTACAAATCACCCTCGCTTTCAGGCCCACCTCACCATCGCCTTCAGGTTCATCTCACCCTCACCTTTGTCCCAAATCACTCTCGCCCTATACCGCATCACCACCATAACTTCAAGCCCACCTCATCTTCACGCCCACCGCACAATGGCATTGTGGCTTATCCCACCCTCCCATTCAAGACCATCCCACCCTTGCCTTCTGGCCAATCCCATTCCAACCTTGCCTTCAGGCCCAACATACCTTGGCCTTTTGCCTCACTCCGCCTTACCCTTCAGGCCCAGCTCATCCTGATCTTCAGCCACAGCTCACTCGCTCCTACAAGGCTAGCTCACCCTCGCCTTCTTGCCCATCCTTATCTCACTGTCAGTTCCAACTCACCCTCTTCTGTCCCATCCCGCCCTCGTCTTCAGCCCCAAATCATCCTCGCCTTCAGGGTTATCTCATCCTCGCCTTCAGGGTCATCTCATCCTCGCCTTCAGGGTCATCTCACCCTCACCTTACGGCTCATCTCACCCTGACCTTTGTCAAATCCCACCCTTGTTTTCAGGCCCAAATCACCCTCGTCTTTAGCTCATCCCACCCTAAACTCCAGGCCCACTTTACCCTCACCTTCAGGCCCACCTCACCATCGCATTCTGGCTTATCCCACCCTCGCATTCTGGCTTATCCCAATCTCGCATTCAAGACAATCCCACCCTTGCCTTCTAGAAAATGCCATCCTCACCTACAAGCTCATCTCGCACTTCAGGACCATCCCACCCACTCCTTCAGGCCCGCCCACCTTCGCCCTCTGGCTCGGCCCACTCTCTCTTTCAGTGCCCGCCCATAATCACCTTTTGGACTAGCCCAGCTCACCTTCGTCTTCGTCAAGCTCACCTCGCCTTCTGTCCCATTTGTCCCTGAAACTCAGGCCCATATCACCCTCGCCCTCAGACCCAACTCACCCTCAACCTCTGGTCCATCCCACCTTCGCCTTCTAGCCCATCCCATCTTTGCCTTCTAGCCCATCCCAACTTAGCCTTCAGGGCCAACCCTTCATCTTCTCTCCATCTCCACCTCACCGACAAATCAAGCTCATTCTCGCCTTCAGGCCCAGATAGTCCTCGCCTACAGGCCGAAGCCACATTCGCCCTCTGTCCCAGCCCATCCTCGCCTTAAGGCCCAGGTGAACTCGTCTTCAGGCACACCCCACCTTCGCCTTCTGGCCAAGACTATCTTCGCCATCTACCACTGCCCCCCCCCCCCCCCCCCCCCACCCACCCATTTCAGGCTCATTCCATCCTCGCCTTCAGGCCCACCATACCTTCGCCATTTGCCTCACTCCGCCTTATCCTTCAGGCCCGGCTCATGATGTTCTTCAGGCACAGCTCACGCTCTCCATCAAGCCTATCTGACCCTCGCCTTCTTGCCCATCCCAGTCTCGCCGTCAGTTCCAGCTCACCCTCATCTTCTGTACCATCCCATCCTCGTCTTCAGGCCCGCCTCACCCTCACCTTCAGTCTCACCTCGCTCTCACCTTTGTCTCATTCGACCCTCGTGTTCAGGCCCAAATCACCATCGCCTTCAAGCGCATCCCACCTAGACTTCTGGCCCACCTCACCATCGCATTCTGGTTTATCCCACCATCGCATTCAAGACCATCCCACCCTTACCTTCTGGCCAATCCCACCCTCACCTACAAGCTCATCTCGCACTCGCCTTCAAGACCATCCAACCCTATCATTCTGGCCTACCTCCCTTCAACTTCTCTTTCGGCCCACTCTCGCTTTCATTCCCTGCCCACAATCGCCTTCAAGGACAGCCCATCTTCTCCTGGACTAGCCCATCCTCGCCTAAAGGCCTAACCCACACCGCACTTAAAGCCCATTCCGCCCTTGCCTTCTGGCCCATCCCACTCTTGCCTTCAAACCTAGCTCAATCTCGCTTTCACGTCCAGCTCACCTTCGCCTTCATCTCAAGCTCGCCTCGCATTCTGTCCCACTTCTCCCTAACAGTCAGGCCCAGATCACCCTCGCCTTCAGACCCAAATAACCCTCACCCTATGGCCCAACCCTTCCTCGCCTTCTGGCCCAGCCCATCCTCCTCGCCATAAGGCCCAGGCCACATCGTCTTCAGGCATAATCGCCTTCTGGCCCTTAACACACTTGCCTTCAAATCTAGCTTAACCTCGTCTTCAGGCCCATTCCACCCCTGCCTTCAGGTCCATCTCACCCCTAACCACCCTCCCCCATGATAGGTCCAGCCTACACAAGTCTTTAGGCCCATCTCACCGTCGCCTTCAGGCCCACTCACCCTCCCCTTAAGGCCCATCTCATCCTTGCCTTCAGGCCCATTCCACCCTCGCCTTCAGGCCCAGCTCATTCTGATCTTCAGATACAGCTCACTCTCTCCTTCAAGCCAAGCTCACCCACGCATTCTTGCCTATCCCGGTCTCCGTCAGTTCCAGCTCGCCCTCATCTTCTGTCCCATCCCTCCCTCGTCTTCAGGCCCAAGTCATCCTCGCCTTCTGGCGCATCCCAGCCTAATCTTTAGGCCCACCTCACCTTAACCTTCAGGAACACCTCACCACCGCATTTTGGCTTACCCTCGCATTCATGACCATCTCGCCCTTGCCTTCCTTCCAATCCCACCCACACCTGCAAGCTCATCTCGCACTCGCCCTCAGGACCAGCCTACCTACTCCTTCAGGCCCAACCCCCTTCTCCTTCTGGCTCGATCCAATCTCGCTTTCAGTCCCAGCCGACAATTGCCTTCATGGACAGCCCATCTTCTCTGAGCCTAGCCCACTCTTCCCTTCACACCTAATTCAACCTCGTCTTCAGGCCCATCCCACACTTGCCTTCTGACCCAGTCCATCATCGCCATCTGACCCAGCACATCACCCATGTCAGGGCCAGCCCAACATCGCCTTCAGGCCAAGAAAAACCTCGTCATTGGAACCAGCCCTCATTCACCTTCAGGCCCATTTAACCTTCGCCTTCACTCCCATCTCACCCCAGTATTCTCTTCCATCTTGGCCTCAACTTCAGGCCCAGCTCACTCTATCCTTCAGGCTCAGCTCACCTTCGCCTTCAGGTCAAGCTCAACTCGCCTTTTGTCCCCTTTTTCTCTAAAATTTAGGCCCAAATCACCATCGCCTTCAGACCCATCCCACACTCGCTTTCAGTCCCAACCCACCCTCACCTTCTGGCCCATCCCACCCTCGCTTTCAAGCCTATTCCATCATCTAATTCTGGCTCATCCCCACCTCTATGACAGGCCAAGCTCAACCTCTCTTTCAGGCCCAGCCTACCCTCACCGTCAAGCCTTTCCAACCCTCTTTTTCAAGTCCAATCCACCATCGCCTTCTGGCCCAGCCACCCTCGCTTCCAGGCCAAGCAAGACATTGCCGCCAGGTCTAAGCTCGCCCACGCCTTCAGGCCTAACCCACCATGGCATTCTAGCTCCTAACCTCGCTTTAAGGCCCATCCCACCCTCCATTTCAAGCCTATCCCACACTCACCCTCCAGCCCATCCCACCCTTGCCTTCTGGCCCATCCCACCCTTGCCTTCTGGCCCATCCCACCTTCGCCTACAAGCTCGTCTTACCCTCGCATTCAGGCCCATCCAACCCTATTATTTAGGCCCGGCCCCTTTCGCCCTCTAGCCCATCCTACTCTCACTTTCAGTTCCAGCCTTCACTCCCAACCCACATTCGCCTTCCGTCCCCTCCCAACAACGCCTTCATACCCAGCCCACTCTCTTAAGCCCATCCAATCCTCGCATTTATCCCATCCCATCCTTGCCTTCTGGCCCATCCCACCCACGCCTAACAGCTTTTCTCACTCTCGCCTTTATGCATATATCACCCACGACTTAGGTCCAGCCCTCCTCCTCCTGTCCTAGCCCACTTTAGCTTTCAGTCGCATTACACACTCGCCTTCAACCCATCCCACCATCGCCTTCAGGCTTTGCGCACCCTTGTCTTCAAGCCCATCCCACCATCGCCATCTGGCCCATCAGACCTTAGTCTTCAGTTCAAGCTCACACTCGCCTTCAGGCCCAGCTCATCCTCGTCTGCAGGCCCATCCCACTTTCAACTTCTCACCCAGCCCACCCTCGTTAGCACTTTATGGGTTGTACGGCTGGTGGTAACTCTGTCAAGGATGTGGGGCTGATGGTAACAATGTCTCGGGAGTTGGGTTGTTGTCTTCAAACCTAGCTCAGCCTCGCTTTCAGGCCCATCCCCCGATTGCATTCAGGTCAAGTCCAAGCATGCTTTCATGCAGTCATGAAAAGCAACCCATCGCAATTATATCAGAACACCAACGCCTTCATGCCCATTTCACCCTTGCTTTCAGCCTCACCTCACACTCGCTTTTTGGACCATCCCAGCCTTACCTTCTAGGCCAGCTCACCTTCGCCTTTAGGGCCAGCTTACTCTCGCCTTCAGGGCCAGCTCGCCCTCGCCTTTATGTCAAGCTCTTCCTCGCCTTCAAGCCCATCTCACCTTTGCCTTCTAGCCTGTATAAAATTCGCCTTCAGGCTCAACTCGTCTCTCTCTCTCTCTCTCTCTCTCTCTCTCTCTCTCTCTCTCTCTCTCTCTCTCTCTCTCTCTCTCTCTCTCCCCACCTCACCGACAAGCCAAGCTCCCTTTCGCCTTCAGATCCACCCTCCCTTCACTGTCAAGGCCATCTCGCCTTCGCCTTCTGGTCCATTCCGCCCTCGCCTTCAAGACCGGCACACCCTCGCCTTCAAGCCCATCCCATCATCATCTTTTGGCCCATCCCAACTTCGGCTTTAGAGCTAGCTAACCCTTGCCTTCAATACCAGCCTACGGTCGCCATCTGGCCTCGCCCAACTTCGCCTTCAGGTCCATCCCACCCTTACCTTCTGACCCATCCCATCCTTACCTTCTGGCGCATTCCACCCTTACCTTCTGGCCCATCCCATTCTTACCTTCTGGCCCATCCCACCATCGCCTGCAAGACCATCTCACCCTCGCCTTTAGGCCCCTTTCGCCTTCTGGCCCAGTCCAACCTCACTTTGTTCTAGCCCACCCTCGCCTTCAATACCATCTCACCTTCACCTTCTGGTCCCGCCCAACCTCTTCTTCATACCCTTCCCACCCTCTTTCTCAAGCCCCTCCTACCCTTGCCTTCAACCCATCCCACCCTTGCCTTCTGGCCCATCCCACCCACGACTTCTGTCCGACCCTCCTTCTCCTCCTATCCCAGCCCACTTTCGCTTTTTCGCATTCACCACACGACTTCAAACCATTCCACTCTCGCCATCAAGCTCTGACCGCCCTCGTCTTCAAGCACATCCCACCATCACCTTCTGCCCCATCCCACCCACTCCTTCAAACCTGGCTTAACCTCGCCCTCAGGCCTATTCTACCTTTGCCTACAGGCCAAGTCAATCTCTTCGCCTTCTGGTCCAGCCCACCCCTTCCCCTCCATTTCAGACCCAGTCCACAAAAGCCTTTAGGCC
Source organism: Panulirus ornatus (assembly GCF_036320965.1). NCBI lineage: Eukaryota > Metazoa > Arthropoda > Malacostraca > Decapoda > Palinuridae > Panulirus > Panulirus ornatus. Next base: position 32,233,547 of record NC_092229.1, read on the forward strand.
CACATCGCCCTCGCCTTCAGGCCCACCCACCCACGCCATAAGGCCCATTTTACCCTCACCTTTATCCCATCCCACCCTCGCCTTCACAGCCCAACTCACCCTCGCCTTCAGGCCCACCTCACCATCGCATTCTGGCTTATCCCACCCTCCCATTCAAGACAAGTACACTCTTCCCTTCTTGCCAATTCCACCCTCATCTACAAGCTCATCTTGCACTCGCCTTCAAGACCATCCCACCCACTCCTTCATATCCCCCCCCCCCCCCCTTCGCCTTCTGGCTCGGCCCATTCTTGCTTTCAGTCCCAGCACACAACTGCCTTCAAGCACAGCCCATCTTCTTCTGGACCATCCTCGCCTGAAGGCCCTTCCAACCCTGTACCTCAAACTCATCTGATCCTCGCATGAATCCCATCCCACCCATGCCTTCTAGGCCATCCCACCCATACCTCCTGGGCCATCCCACCCTCACCTACTAGCCTATCTCGCCCTTGCCTCTAGGCACATATCACCCTCAACTTCAGGTCAGCCCTCCTCCTCCTGTCCCAACCACTCTCGCTTTCAGTCGCATTCCACACTCACCTTCAACGCATCCCATCATCGCCTTCAGGCTCTACCCAACCTCGTCTTCAAGCCCATCCCACCATCGCCTTCTGGCCCATCCGACCTTAGCTTTTAGCTCATCCTCGTCTGCAGACACAACCCACCTTCCCGTACAAGCCGAGCCCATCTACGCCTTCAGCCACATTCCACCATAGCCTTCTGGCCCATCCCACTCTTGTCTTCAAACCTAGCTCAACCTCGCCTTCAGGCTCTGCCCACCCTCGTCTTCAGCCCACCCTACCTTCACCTTCTGGCCCATCCCACCTTCGCCTTCCGCCCTATCCCACCTTAGCCTTCATGTCAAGCTTGCACTCCCCTTCAGGCCCAGCTCATCCTCGTCTACAGGCCTAACCCACCTTCGACTTCTGATCCAGCCCATTCTCGCCTTCTGGGTCAGCCTATCTCGTCTTCAGGCACACCCCACCATTCCCTTCAGGCCCATCGTACTTCTGCCTTCAAATGTAGGTCAATCTCGCCTTCAAGCCCATCCCACCCTTGCCTTCAGGAAAAGTCCATCTTCACCTTCTTGCCCAGCCCATCATCCATTTCAGGTCCAGCCAACCACACCTTCAGGCCCATTCCACTCTCGACTTCAGCCCTACCTCACCCTCGTCATCTGGACCATCCCAGCCTCACCTTCAGGGCCCGCAGACCCTCGCTATCAGGCCCAGCTCACCCTCGCCTTCTCATCCCCACCTCATCCTCGCCTTCCACAAGACCATCCCACAATCGCCTTTTGGCCCAACCCACCTTCGCCTTCGGGCGTAGCCGACCCACATCTTAAGACCCATCCCGCTCTCGCCATTACGACCTGCCCACCCTCATCTTAAAACCCATCCCACCATCGCTTTCTGGCCCATCCAACCTTACCGTTCAGGTCAAGATCACACTAGCCTTCAGGCCCAGCTCATCCTCGTCTACAGGCAAAACCCACCTTCCCCTTCCAGCCGAGCCCATCTTCTCCCTCTTAGCCTGACCACACTCGTCTTCAGGCACATCCCACCCTCGCCTTCAGACGCAACCGACCCACATCTTAAAACCCAACCCGCCCTCGCCTTTAGGCTCTGCCCACCCTCGTCTTCAGGCCTATCCCACCTTCACCTTTTGGCCTATCCCACCTTAACCTTCATGTCAAGCTTACACTCCCCTTCAGGCCCAGCTTATCCTCGTCTACAGGCCCAACACAGCTTAGATTTCTAACCCGGCCCATGCTCGCCTTCTAGTCCAGCCCACCCCCGTCTTCAGGCCCATCCTACGCCTGTCATCAAACCTAGCTCAATCTCGCCTTCAAGCCCATCCCACCCTTGCCTTCAGGTCAAGTCCATCTTCACCTTCTTGCCCAGCCCACCTTCCATTTCTGGCCCACCCAAGCAAGCCTTCATCCCCAGCTCACCTTCACCTTTTGTCCCATTTCTCCATAAGTCAGGCCCAAATCACCCTCGCTTTCAGACTCGTCCCACACTCGCTTTCAGTCCCAACTAAAAGTATCCCTATGGCCCACCCTACCCTCGCCTTCAAGCCCATTCCATCATCTCCCTCTGACCCATCCGGCCCATTCCACCATCGCCTACAGGCGAATCACAATATCACCTTTAGACCCATCCCACCCTCGACTTTAAGACCGGCCTACCCTCCCCTGAAGGCCCATCTCACTCCATTTCAACCCCATCCCACCCTTCCCTTCTGGTCCATCCCACCGTCGCCTACTACCCTATCTAGCCTTCGCCTTTAGGCACATCCCACCCACGACTTCAACCTTTCTACTCCTCCTGTCCCACCCCACATTCGCTTTCAGTCGCATTCCACACTCGTCTTCAACCCATCCCACCATCGTCTTTTGGCCCATCCCACCTTCGCCTTTAGGCCTAGCTAACTCTCGCCATCAATACCAGCTCAACTTCGCCTTTTAACGCTGCACAACTTCGCCTTCAGGCCCATCCCACCGTCGCCTTCAAGCCCAACCCACCGTTACCTTCTGGCCCATCCCACCATCGCCTGCAATACCATCTCACCCTCGCCTTCAGCCCCACAAACCCTCTCCTTGAGATCCTCCCTCCTTTTGCCTTTTGGCCCAGCCCAGTTTCGCTTTGTCCTAGCCCACTCTCGCCTTCATTCCCACCCCACATTCACATTTTTGTCCCGCCTAACCTTTCCTTCATACCCAGCCCACCCTCTTTTTCAACCCCATCCCACCCTTACCTTAACCCATCACACCCACGCCTTCTGTCTCATCCTATCCACGAATTCTGTTCGACCCTCCTTAACCTCCTGTCCCAGCCCACTTTTGCTTTGTCACATTCCACACACTGTTTCAAACCATCCCACCCTCGCCATAAAGCTCTGACCACCTCCGTCTTTAAGCCCATCCCTCCATCACCCTCTGGCCCATCACACTCTTATCTTGGAATCTAGATCAACCTTGCCTTCAGACCCATCTCACTCTTACTTCAAGGCAAAGTCCATCTAGACCTTCTGGCTCAGCCCATACACGCATTCAAGCCAATTCCACTCTCGCCGTCATGACAAGCACACACTCGCCATTAGAATAAGCCCACCGTCGCTTTGAGATCCACTCCACCCTCGCTATCATTTCCACCTCACCCTCACCTTCTGAACCATCCCATGCTCACTTTTCAGGCCCAGCTCACCTTCACCTTCAGGTCAAGCTCACCCTTGTCTTCCTTCCCATTTTACTCTGTAAGCCCGGCTCACCCTGGCCTTCCAGCCCATCCAACCTTTCCCTTCTACCCCATCCCAACTTCGTCTTCAGGGCCAACCCATCATCTCCTTCCCTCCCATCCCGACGTCACCGACAAGTCAAGCTCTTTTTCGGCTTCAGGCGCAGCTAATCCTCGCCTATAGGCCCAACCCACCTTCGCCTTCTGGCTCAGCCCATCCTCCTTGCCTTAAGGCCCAGGCCACTTCGTCTTCAGGCACATCCCACCACTCGTGCCTTCAAATCTAGCGCAACCTCGCCTTCAGGCCCATTCCACCCTTGCTTTCAGGCCAAGATAATCGCCTTCTGGCCCCTGTTTCAGGCCCAGCCCACACAAAACATTTAGGCCCATTTCACCCTTGCCTTCAGGCCCATTCCACCCTCTCCTTCGGGCCCTGCATATCTTCGCGTTTTGGCTCTCTCAACCCTAACCTTCAGGCCCACCTCATTCTGATCTTCAGGCACAGCTCACTCTCTCCTTCAGGCCAAGCTCACCCTAGCCTTCCTGCCCATCCCAGTCTCGCTGTCATTTACAGCTCACCCTCATCTTCTGTCCCATCCCATCCTCGCCTTCAGGCTAACTTCACCCTCACCTTCAGGGTCATCTCACCCTCATCGTTGTCCCATACCTTAATCTTCTTCAGGCCCAAATCACCCTCGCCTTCTAGCGCATCCCACCCAAAACTTCAGGCCCACATCACCTTCAGAAACACCTCACCATCGAATTCTGGCTTATCCCACCTTCGCATTCAAGACCATCCCACCATTGCCTTCTGGCCAATCCCACCTTCAACCACAAGCTCATGTCGCACTCGCCTTCAGGAACATCGAACCCAATCATTCAGGCACACCTCCTTTCGACTTCTGGCTCGGCCCACTCTCGCTTTCATTCCCAGCCCACAATCGCCTTCATGGACAGCCCATCTCTCCTGGACTAGCCCATCCTTGCCTTAAGGCCCAGCCTACCCTTCACATCAAGCCCATCCCATCCTCACCTTCATGCCCATCTCACCCTTGCCTTCTGGCCCATCCCACCCTTTCCTTCATACCTATTTCAATCTCACCTTCACGCCCAGCTCACCTACGCCTTCAGGTCAAGCTCACCTCGCACTCTGTCCCATTTCTCCCTCACAGTCAGGCCCAGGTCACCCTCGCCTTCAGACCAAACTAACCCTCACCCTTTGGCCCAACCCACCTTCGAATTCTGGCCTAGCCCATCCTCCTCGCCTTAAGGTCCAGGCCACATCGTCTTCAGGCACATCCCATAATCGCCTACTGGCCCATCCCACACTTATCTTCAAACCTAGCTCAACCTCGCCTTCAGGCCTATTGCACCTTTGCCTTCAGGCTAAGTCCGTCTTCGCCCTCTGGCCAATCTCACCCCCCTTCCCAAACTTTAGGCCCAGCCTACACAAGCCTTTTGTCCCATCTCACCCTCGCCTTCAGGCCCATCCACCCTCCCCTTAAGGCCCATCTCATTCTTGCCTTCAGGCCCATTCCATCCTCTCCTTCAGGCCCAGCATACTTTTGCTTTTTGGCTCATTCCACCCTAACGTTCAGGCCCAGCTCATCTTGATCTTCAAGCACAGCTCACTCTCTCCTTGAAGCCTAGCTCACCCTCGCCTTCTTGTCCATCCCGTTCACTCCGTCCGTTCCAGCTCACCCTCATTTTCTCTCCCATCCCACCCGTATCTTTAGGCACAAATCACCCTCGCCTTCTAGCGCGTCCCACCCTGTTCCCCAGGCCCACCTCACCCACACCTTCAGGAACACTTCACCATCGAATTCTGGCGTATTCCACCCTCAAGACCATCCTGCCCTTGCCTTCTTTCCAATGCCACCCTCACGTGCAAGCTCATCTCGCACTCGCCTTCAGGACCATCCCGCATATGCCTTCAGGCCAAGCACAATCTCACCTTTAGACCCATCCCACCCTCGACTTTAAGAACGGCCCACCCTCGCCTTCAAACCCAGCCCACACTCTCTTCAGGCCCTTTTAACCTTCACCCCCATCTCAACCACGTATTCTGTTCCATCTCAGCCTCAACTTCAGGCCCAGCTCACCTTCGTCTTCAGGTCAAGCTCGGCTCGCCTTCTGTCACATTTCTCCCTAACAGTCAGGCCCAGATCCCCCTCGCCATCAGACCCATCCCACACTCGCTTTCAGTCCCAACTCGCCCTCACCCTCTAGCCCATCCCACCCTCGCCTTCAAGCCCATTCCACCATCATCTTCTGGCGCATCCCCACCTCGATGACAGGCCAAGCTCATCCTCGCTTTCAGACCCAGCCTACTCTCACCGTCAAGGCTATCCAACCCTCTTTCGAACCCATTCCACCATCGCCTTCTGGCCTATCCCACCCTCGCCTTCAGGCCAAGCACAATCTCGCCTTTAGACCCATCCCACCCTCAACTTTAAGAACGGCCCACCCTTGTCTTCAAACCCATCCTACCATTGTATTTTGGCCCATCACACCCTCGCCTTCAGGCCCATCCCACCCACATAATTAGACCCGTCCCCCTTCGCCTTCTGGCTCGGCCCACTCTCGCTTTCAGTCTCAGCCCACAATGGCCTTCAAGGACAACCCATCTTTTGGACTAGCCCATCCTCGTCTTAAGGCATAGCCAACCCTCCACTTCAAGCCCATCCTACTCTTGCCTTCAAAAATAGCTCAACCTCGCTTTCAGGCCCATCTGATCCAGTCCATCATTGCCTTCTAGCCCAGCACACCACCCATTTAAGGCCCATCCCTACCTCGCCTTCAAGCCAAGCACAAACTCATTAGAACTAGCCCACACTCTCCTTCAGGCCCATTATCCTTCGCCTTCAACCGCAGCTCACCCCCGTATTCTTTCCCATCTCATCCTCAAATTCAGGCCCAGCTTACCCTGGCTTTCAGGCCCAGTTCACCTTCACCTTAAGCTTGTCTCGCCTTCTGTCCCATTTCTCCCTAATAGTTGGGCCCAGATCACCCCAGCCTTCAAACCCATCCCACACTCGCTTTCAGTCCCAACTCACCCTCACCCTCTGGCCCATACCCCACCCTCGCCTTCAAGCCCATTCCATCATCTACTAGCCCATCCCCACCTCATTGACAGGCCAAGCTCATCCCCGCTTTCAGTCCCAGCCCACCATCGCCTTCACTCCTAACCCACATTCGCCTTTTGCCCCTGCCCAACATCATATCTAGTACTTCCTCTTCAAGCCCATCCAACCCTCGCATTCATCCCATCCCACCCTCGCCTTTAGGCACATATCACCCACGACTTCAGTCCAACCTTACTCCTCCTCCTGTACCAGCAAACTTTCACTTTCAGTCGAATTCCATACTCGCCCTCAACCCAACCCACCATCGCCTTCAGGCCCAGCTCATCCTCGTCTACAGGCAGAACCCACCCTTCCGTTTCAGGCAAGCCCTCTTCGCCACCTTGCTCTGACCACACTTGCCTTCATGCACATCTTACCATCGCCTTCTGGCACATTCCACTCATGCCTTCAAATCTAGCTCAACCTCGCCTTCAGGGTCTGCCAACCCTCGTCTTCAGGCCCATCCCACCTTCGCCTTCTGGCAAATCCCGCCGTAGCCTTCACGTCAAGCTCACACTCATCCTCGTGTACACGCCCAACCCACCTTTAACTTCTGACTCAGCCCATGCTCGCCTTCTGGTCCAGCCAACCCTCATCTCCAGGCACATCCCACCAATCCCTTCAGGCCCATCCTGCCCCTGCCTTCAAACTTAGCTCAACCTCGCCTTCAGGCCCATCCCTCCCTTGCTTTCAGGTCAAGTCCATCTTCACCTTCTTACCCAGCCCATCCTCCATTTCAGGCCCAGCCAACGAGGCCTTCAGGCCCATTCCACCTTCGACTTCAGCCCCACTTCACACTCATCTTCTGGACCATCCCAGCCTCACCTTCAGGGCCCACTCGCCCTCGCCTTCAGGCCCAGCTCAACCTCGCCTTCTGTCCCCGCTAACCCTCGCCTATATGTCAAGCTCTCCCTCACCTTCAAGCCCATATCACCTTTGCCTTCTAGGCCATACAACATTTGCCTTCAGGCCCACCCAACCTATCATCATCATCATCATCATATCTCTCTCTCATCCCCACCTTACTGATCAACCAAGCTCATTCCACCATCGCCTTCTAGCCCATCCCATCCTCGCCTTCATGCGCAGCCGACCCACATCTTAAGAACCATCTCGCCCTCGCCTTCAAGACCTGCCCGCCCTCGTCTTCATGCACATCCCACCATTCCTTTCAAGCCCTTCCTACGTCTGCCTTCAAACCAAGCTCAACATCGCCTTCAGGCCCATCCCACCGTTGCCTTCAGGCCTATCCTACCCTTGTCTTCAGGCCATGTCTATCTTCATCTTCTTGCCCAGCCCACCCTCCATTTCAGGCACAGCCAACCACTTTTTCATGGCCAGCTCACCTTCGCCTGCAAGTCCAGCTCACCTCGCCTTCTGTCCCATTTGTCCCCAACAGTCAGGCCCGTATCACACTCGCCTTGAGATCCGTCCCACACACACTTTCAGTCCCAACTCACCCTTACCCTCTGGCCCATCCCACCCTCGCCTTCAAGCCCATTCCGTAATCTTTTGACCTATCTTCACCTCTATGACAGTCCAAGCTCATCCTCGCCTTCAGGCCCAGCCTACCCTAACCGTTAAGGCTATCCAACCCTCTTTTTCAAGGCCATTCCACCATCGCCTTGCCCATCCCACTCTCGCCATCAGGCCAAGCACAATCTTGCCTTTAGATCCATCCCACGCTCGACTTCAAGACCGGTCCAGCGTCGCCTTCAAGCCCATCCTACCATCGTATTTAAGCCCATCACACCCTCGCCTTCAGGCCTACCTAGCCCTCGCCTTCAGGTCTAAGCTTCCCTCGCCTTCATGCCTACTCCACGTTCGCCTTCTAGCTCCGTCCAACCTCGCTTTCAGGCCCAACCCACCCTTGCCTTCAGGCCAAGTCCAGCTTCACCTTGTTCCCCAGCTGCCCTCCATTTCAGGCCCAGAGAACCACGCCTTCAGGCCCATCTCATCTTCGCCGTCATGAAAAGCACACCCTCGCAATTAGATCAGTCCACCATCGCCTTCATGTCCATTCCACCCTCGACTTCTGCCCCACCTTACACTCGCCTTCTCGAGCATCCCAGCCTCACTTTCAAGGCCTGCTTACCCTCGCCTGTAGGCCCATCCCACCCTCGCCTTCAGATGCACCCGATCCACATCTTTAGACCCATCCCGCCCTCGCCTTCCAGACCGGCCCACCCTCAGCTTCAAGCCCATCCCACCTTCGCCTCTAGGCCTAGCTAACCCTTGCCTTCAATAATAGTCCATTTTCGCCTTCTGGCCGCGGCCAACCTCGCCCTTTGGCCCCGCCCAACTTTTCCTTCAGGTTCATCCCACAGTGGTCTTCAAGCCCATCCCAACCTTACCTTCTGGCCCATCCTACCATCGCCTGCAAGACTCGCTCACCCTCGCCTTAAGGCCCCACCCACCCACACTTTTAGGCCCGCTCCCTTTCGCTTTCTGGCCCAGCCCACCCTCACTTTGTCCTAGCCACCGTCGCCTTCAGTCCCATCCCACCTTCATTTTGTCCCGCCCAACCTCTCTTTCATACCCAGCCCACCCTCTTTTTCAAGCTCATCCCACCGTTGCCTTCAACCCATCACACCCTTGCCTTCTGGCCTATCCCACCCACGACTTCAGTCCGACCCTTCTTCTCCACATATCCCAGCCCACTTTCGCTTTCAGTAGCATTCTACACACGACTTCAAAACATCCCACCCTCACCAAAACATCCCACCCTCACCATCAAGCTCTTCCCACCTCGCCCTCAAGCCCATCCCACCATCGCCTTCTGGCCCATCTCACTCTTGCCCTCAAACCTAGATCAACCTCGCCTTCAGGCCCATCCCACCCTTACCCTCAGGCAAAGTCCATCTACACTTTCTGGCCCAACCCACTTTCCCCGTCATGACAAGCACACCGTCGCCATTAGAACCGGCCCACCATCGCCTTCAGGTCCATTCCACCCTCGCCATCAGCCCCAACTCTCCCTCACCTTCTGGACCATTCCATGCTCACCTTCAGGCCCAACTCACCTTTGCCCTCAAGTCAAGATCACCCTCGGCTTCCGCACAATTTCACTATAATTGTCAGGCCCAACTCACCCTCACCTTCAAGCCCATCCCACCTTTGCCTTCTAGCCCATCCTAACTTCGCCCTCAGGGCCAACCCACCATCTCTCCCATCCCCACCTCACTGACAAGTCGAGCTCATTTTCGCCTTCAGGCCCAGCTAGTCCTCGCCTACAGGCCAACTAACCTTTGCCTTCTGGCCCAGCCCATCCTCCTCTCCCTAAGGTCCAGACAAATCGTCTTCAAGCACATCCCACCATCGCCTTCAGGCCAAACCCACACAATCCTTCAAATTTAGCTCAACCTTGCCTTCAAGCCTATTCCGCCCTTACCTTTAGGCCCATTAAACCCTCACCTTCACGCCAAGATCATCTTCGCCTTCCACCACTGATCATCCCCCCTATTTCAGGCCCATCTCATACAAGCATTTGAGCCCATTTCACCCTTGCCTTCAGGCCCATTCCACCATCGCCTTCAGGCCCAGCATACCTTCGCCTTTTGCCTCACTCCGCCCAGCCTTCAGGACCAGCTTATGCTGATCTTCAGGCACAGCTCACTCTCTCCATGCAAACCTATCTCACCCTCGTCTTCTTGCCCATCCCAATCTTTCCGTCATTTCCAGCTTATCTTCACCTTCTGTCCCATCCCACTCTCCTCTTCAGGCCCAAATCTCCCTCACCTTTAGGCTCATCTCACCCTCACCTTTGTCCCATCCCACTCTCATGTTCAGGCCTAAATCACCCTCGCCTTCAAGCGCATCCCACCCTAATCTTCAGGCCCACCTCACCATCGCATTCTCACTTATCCCACCCTCGCATTCAAAACCATCCCACCCTTGCCTACAAGCTTATCTCGCACCATCCTCCAGGATCATCCAACCCAATCCTTCAGGCCCACCCCCCTTTGCTTTTATTCCCAGCCCGCAATGGTCTTCGAGGACGACCCATCTGCTTCTGGACGAGCCCATCCACGCCTAATAGCCCAGCCCATCCTGCATATCAAGCTCATCCCACCCTTGCCTTCTGGCCCATCCCACTCTTAGCTTCAAACCGAACTCAGTCTCATCTTAACGTCCAGCTCACCTTTGCCTCGGCTCAAGCTCACATCTGTAAGACTCATGCACACTTGCCATTAATTTTTCAATAGCTATTTGTAAGAGCTGATCTGTTATTTGATCACGTTGTTGAATGGGTGTTGACGGACTCCAATATAACCCCTGTCAGTGTTACCTGAGGGGACACACTGGCCAGCCTCGTCACTGGAGCAGTCGACAAGATGACCTCCAAGTTGGTGTGGGTAGGATCGCTGACCTTGCTTGAGACGTCTCGATATGATGACAGTACTGTGTTGATTTTCCTTGCTAGCAGCAGAGTGTCAGCAGTGCATTAAAGGCATATCTTCAATACAGGGAGGTACGGGAGATGGATCACATAGCCGGCCGTGGCTTCCGCCCTTAAAGTTCACAGGAGCGAGCGCCAGGACTGTCAAGTAGGCTATTATGAATGCTGGGAACACCAGGCGTAGAAAATTGTAGTAGACGTGACGGTCGTCCGAGGTCACGTAGGTTCTTACGTCACTGCCACCATTTGTAAGATTGAGTTGATATGTAGGAGATCGGGACTTCTTCGATTGTGGTACTCACTGAAGATCAGGCGGCTTTTGTAGATTTACTAGAAAAACTATATACTTACATCTGTAGTTATATTCTTATGACACACTACGACACACATTAGTGCACAGTGTGACGAGGCTGTCCAGTGTGTTCCCTCAGGTCACACTGACAGGGGTTATATTGGACCCCGTCAACACCCATTCAACAACGTGTTCAAATAACAGATCAGCTCTTACGTGTTCAAACATCCTGATTAACAGTAGCCCGTGGGAACATTGAGCCCGTGGCAACATGCATCTAACTATATGTAATTCACAGTAAAATGATAAAAAATAGCTAATGAAAAATGAATGGTAAGTGTGTCATAAGAATATAGCCCAGAGTACTACAGATGTACGTACATAATTTTTCTAGTAAATCTACAAAAGTCGCCTGATCTTCAGTGAGTACCACAATCGAAGAAGTCTCGATCTCCTACATATCAGCTCAACGTTACACATCGCCTTCTATCCCATTTCACCCTAACAGTCAGGCCCCGATCACCCTCGCCTTCACACCCAACTTCCCTCACCCGCTGGCACAACCCACCTTCGCCTTCTGGCCCAGCCCATCCTCCTCGCCTTAAAGCCCAGGCCACATCATCTTCAGGCACATCCCACAATCGCCTTCTGGCCCATCCCACACTTACCTTCAAACCTAGCTCAACCTCGTCTTCAGGCCCATTCCACCCCTGCTTTCAGGCCTAGTCCATCTTCGCCTTCTGACCCACCCCCCCGCCCCCCTTTCCCCATTTCAGGCACAGCCCACACAAGCCTTTAGATCCATCTCACCCTCGCCTTCAGGCTCATTCCAACCTAGCCCAGCATATCCTCGCCTTTTGGCTCATTCCACCCTAGCGTTCAGGCCCAGCTCATCCTGATCTTCAGACACAGCTCACTTTCTCCTTCAAGCCTAGCTCACCCCTGTCGTTTTTCCAATCCCACCCTCACCTGCAAGCTCATCTCGCACTTACCTTCAGGATCACCCCACTCACTCCTTCAGCCCCCTCCCCCCTCCCACACACACACACACACACACACACACACACACACGCACCTTCGCCTCTTAGCTCGGTGCAATCTTGCTTTCATTCCTAGCCCATAATTGCCTTCAAGGACTAGCCTATCCTCGCTTTAAGGCCCAGCCAAGCCTATACCTACGCCATCCCACTCTTACCTTCAAGCTCATTCTACCCTTACCTTCAAGCCCCGCCTACCATTGCCTTCCGGCCTATCCCACTCTTGCCTTCAAACCTAGCTCAACCTCGCATTCAGGCCCATCCCACCTTTCCTTTCTGACCCAGTCCATCATCGCCTTCTGGCCCAGCACACCACCCATTTCGGGCCCTTCCCACCCACGCCTTCAGGCCCATCCCAACCTCGCCTTCAGACCAAGAACAGCCTCGTCATTGAACCAGCCCTCACTCTCCTTCAGTCTCCTTCGCCCTCACTTCCATCTTAGTCCAGTATTCTGTTGCATCTCAGCCTCAACTTTAAACCCAGCTCACCTTTACCTTCAGATCAAGCTCACCTCGCCTTCTGTCCCATTTCTCCCGAACAGTCAGGCCCATATCACCCTCGCCTTCAGACCAATCACACACTCACACCCTCACCCTCTGGCCCATCCCATCCTTGCCTTCAAGCCTATTCCATCATCTCCTCCTGGCCCGCCACCACCTAGATGACAGGCCAAGCTCATCCTCGCTTTCAGGCATAGCCTACCTTCACCGTCAAAGCTATCCAGTCCTCTTTTTCAAGCCCATTCCACCATCGCCTTCTGGCCTATCCCAATCTCGCCTTCAGGCCAAGCACGATCTCGCCTTGGGACCCATCCCACCCTGGACTTCAAGACCAGCCTACCCTCACCATCGTATTTTGGCCCATCACACCCTCGACTTCGCCTTCTAGCTCCGTCCAACCTCGCTCTAGGGCTCATACCACCCTTCATTTCAAGCCCATCCCACCCTTACCTTCTGGCCCATCCCTCCTTCGCCTGCAAGACCATCTCACCCTCGCCTTCAGTCCCCTCCCACCCACGCCCTTAGGGCCGCCTCCCTTTCGCCTTCTGATCCAGACAACTCTCACTTTCAGTTCTAACCCACCCTCGCCTTCAGTCCCGCTTAATCTTTCCATCATACCCACCTCACCCTCATTTTAAAGCCTATCCCACCCTCGACTTCATTCCATCCCACCCACGCATCTTGGCCCATCCCACCCTCGCCTACAAGCCTATCTCACAATCCTCGCATTCATCCCATCTTATCCATGACTTCTGGCCCATCCCACCCACGCCTACTAGCCTACTGTGCCTTTAGGCACATATCACCCACGACTTCAGTCCAGCCCTCTTCCTCCTCGTGTCTCTAGCTTTCAGTGGCATCCCAACATCGCCTTCAGGCTTTACCCACTCTCGTCTTCAAGCTGATCCCACCATCGCCTTCTGGCCCATCAGACCTTCGCCTTCAGGTCAAGCTCATACTCGCCTTCAGCCCAGCTCATCCTCGTCTACAGGCCCAACCCACCTTCAACTTCTGGCCCAGCCCACCCTTGTCTTCAGGCACATCCTAACATTCCCTTCAGGCCCATCCTACTCCTACCTTCAAACCTAACTCAACCTCACCTTCAGGCCCATCCCACCCTTGCCTTCAGGCCGAGTCCAGCTCCATCTCCTTGTCCAGGCCACCTTCCATTTCAGGCCCAACCAACCATGATTTCAAGCCCATCCCATTATCGCCGTCATGAAAAGCACACCCTCGCAATTAGATCAGATAACCATCGCCTTCTGGCCCATTCCACCCTCGCTTTCAGCCTCACCTCACACTCGCCAGCTCACCCTCCCCTTCTCGTCCAGCTCACCCTCGCCTTTATGTCAAGCTCCCCCTCGCCTTCAAGCCCGTCTCACCTTTGCCTTCTAGCCCATAAAAAATTCGCCTTCAGGCCCAACCCATCATCTTCTCTCTCTCTCATCCCCACCTCACCGACAAGCCAAGCTCATCCTCGCCTTCAGGCCCAGCCTACCCTCACCGTCAAGGCCATCCCACCATCACCTTCTGGCCCATCCCACCCTCGCCTTCAGGCGCAGCCGACCCACATCTTTAGACCCATTCCGCCCTCGCCTTCAAGACCGACCCACCCTCGCCTTCAAGCCCATCCCACCATCGTCTTTTGGCCCATCCCACCTTCGCCTTTAGGCCTAGCTAACCCTCGCCTTCAATACCAGCCCACCTTCGCCTTCTGGCCCCACCCAACTTCGCCTTCAGGCCCATCCCACCGTCGATTTGAAGCCCATCCCACCATCGCCTGAAAGACTATTTTACCCTCGCCTTCAGGCCCCTCCCACCCACGCCTTTAGGCCCTCCCCCCTTTCGCCTTCTGGCCCAGCCCACTCTCACTTTGTCCTAGCCCACATCGCCTTCAGTACCATCTCACGTTCACCTTCTGGTCCCTCCCAACCTCTCCTTCATACCCATCCCACCCACGCTCTCTGGTCCATCCCACCCACGCTCTCTGGCCCATCCCACCCACGACTTCACTCCGCTCCTCCTTTTCCTGCTGTCCCAGGCTACTTTCGCTCTGTCACGTTCCACACACGACTTCAAACTATCCCAACCTCGCCATCAAGCTCTGCCCACCCTTGTCTTCCAGCCGGCCCATCCCACTCTCGCCGTCATGACAAGCACACCCTCGCCATTGGAGCCAGCCCACCATCGCCTTCTGGCCCACCACACCATTCCCTTCAAACCTAGATCAACCTCGCCTTCATGCCCACCCCATTCTTGCCTTCAGGCAAAGTCGATCTTCACCTTCTGGCCCAGGCCACCCACCCCTTCCGGCCCATCCCACTCTCGCCGTCATGACAAGCACACCCTCGCCATTAGAGCCAGCCCACCATCGCCATCAGGTCCATTCCAACTTCGCCATCAGCTCCACCTCACCCTCGCATTCTGGACCATCCCATCCTCACCCTCAGACCCAGCTCACCTTTGCCTTCAGTTCAAGCTCATCCTCGACTTCCATCCCATTTCATTCATAAGTGTCAGGCCCAGCTCACCCTAACCTTCTAGCCCATCCAACTTGGCCTTCAGGGCCAACCCATCATCCTCCGCTATAAGGCCAGGGCCACCTCGTCTTCAGGCACAGCCCACCATTACCCTCTGGCCCATCCCACCCATACTTTCAAACCTCGCCTTCAGGCCAAGTCCATCTTCGCCTTCTGGCCCACCCCAACCCCACTCCCCATTTCAGGCCCAGCCCAATAAAGCCTTTAGGCCCATGTCACCCTCACCTTCAACCCCATCCACCCTCACCTGAAGGCCCATCTCACCTTTGTCCCATCCCACCCTCGTCTTCAGGCTCACCTCACCTTCAGGCCCACCTCACCATCGCATTCTAACTAATCCTACCCTCACATGTAAGACCATCCCACCCTTCTCTTCTTGCCAATCCCACCCTCACCGAAAAGCTCATCTCGCACTCGCCTTCAGGACCATCCTACCCACTCCTCCAGGCCCACCCCCCTTCGCCTTCTGGCTCGGCCCATTCTCGCTTTTAGTCCCAGCCAACAGTCGCCTTCAACGACAGCCCATCTTCTCCCTCTGGACTACCCGATCCTCGCCTTAAGGCCCGGCCAACCCTACACTTAAGCTCTCCCACCCTCACCATCAAGCCCATCCCAACCTCACCTTCAAGCCCATCCCACCCTTGCCATCTGGCCCATCCTACTCCTCGCCTTAAGAACCAGCCCACCTTGCACTTCAAGCCCATCCCACCCTTACCTTCTGGCCCACCCCACTCTTGCCTTCAAATCTAGATCAGCGTCACTTTCAGGACCATCCGACCCATGCCTTCTGACCCAGTCCATCATTGCCTTCTGGCCCAGTACACAACCCTTGCTTAAAGGCCCAAGCCACCTTCACCTTCAGGCCTAGCATACCTTCGTCTTTTGCCTCATTCCACCCTAGCCTTCAGACCCAGCTATGACCCAGCTATTCGTGATTTTCAGGCACAGCTCACTCTCTCCTTCAAGCCTAGCTCACCCTCGCCTCCTTGCCAATCCCAGTCTCGCTAGCAGTTCCAACTCGCCCTTATATTCGGTCCCATCCCACCCTCGTCTTCAGGCCCACATCACCCACTCCTTCAGGCTCACCTCACCATCGCATTCTGTCTTATTCCACCCATGCATTCAAGACGATCCCACCCTTGCCCTCTGGCCAATCCCACACTCGCCTAAAACCTCATCTCGCACTTGCCTTCAGGACCATCCCACCCACTCCTTCAGGCCCACCCCCTTCGCCTTCTGGCTCCTCTCGCTTTCAGTCCCATCTCACAATCGTCTTCGCGGACAGCCCATCTTCTTCTAGACTATCCCATCCTTGCCTTAAGTCCCAGCCCACCCTCACCCATCTCAGCCTTGCCTCATACCCCATCCCACTCCTGCCTTCAAACCTAGCTAAACCTCGCATCTATTCCAATGACACCCTCGCTTTCTGACCTAATCCATCATCGCCAACTGGCCCACTACACCACCCTTTTCAGGCCTAGCCCACCCACGCCTTCAGGCCCATCCCAACCTCGCCTTCAGTGCAAATACAATTTCCTCATTACAACCAGCCCGCACTCTCCTGGCCCATTTTTCTTCGCCTTCACCCCCGGCTCTCCCCGTATTCTATCCCACCCTCGCCTAAAAGCCCATCTCAATGCCTTTCGGCTCATCCCTCCCACGACTTCAGTCCGACCCTCCTTTTCCTCCAGTCCCAAAATAATTTGGCTTTCAGTAGCCTTCCACACACGACTTCAAATCATCCCACTCTCGCCATCAAGCTCTTCAAGCACATTCAACCATCGCCTTCGGGTCCATCACACCCGTGCCTTCAAACCTATATCAACCTCGCCTTCAGGCTCATCTCACATTTGCCTTCAGACCAAGTCCATCTTTGCTTTCTGGCCCAGCCCACCCACGCCTTCAGGCCCATCCCACTCTCGCCGTCATGACAAGTACACCCTCGCCATTAGAACCAGCCCACTATCGCCTTCAGGTCCATTCCACCCTCGCCTTCAACCCCACCTCACCCTCACCTTCTGGACCATCCCAGCCTAACCTTCAGGCCCAGCTCACCTTCGCCTTCAGTTCAAGTTCACCCTCGCCTTCCGTCCTATTTTACTCTAATTGTCAGGTCCAGCTCACCCTCGCCTTCAAGCCCATCCCACACTTGCCTTCTAGCCCATCCCAACATCGCCTTTGGAACCAACCAATCATCGCTCTCGTCCCCACCTCACCGATAAGCCAAGTTCATTTTTGCCTTCAGGCCCAACTAGTCCTCGCCTACAGACCCAATCCACCCACGCCTTTTGTCCCAGCTCATCCTCCTCGTCTTAAGGCCCAAGCTATCTCGACTAAAGGCACATCCCACCATAGCCTTCTGGCCCATCCCACACTTGCCTTCAAACCTAGTTCAACCTTGCCTTCAGGCCCATTCCACCCTTGCCTTTCACTCAAGTCCATGTTCGCCTTCTGCGCCCCCCCCCCCTCCCATTACATGCCTAGTTCACACCAGCCTTTAGGCCCATCTTACCTTCGCCTTCAGGCCTATCTCACCCTTGTCTTCTGGCTCAAATCACCCTCGCCTTCAGGCTCATCCCATCCCGCCCCCATGTTCAGGCCCAAATCACTCTCACCTTGTAGCTTATCCCACCCTAAACATCAGGCCCACCACACCATCGCATTCTAGCTTATCCCACCCTCCCATTCAAGACCAACCCACCCTTGCCTTCTTGCCAATCCCACCCTCCCCAACAAGCTCATCTCGCACTCGCCTTCAGGACCATCCCACCCACTCCTTCAGGCCCTTCCCCATTCGCTCTCTGGCTTAGCCCACTCTCTCTTTCAGTCCCAGCCCACAGTCGCGTTCAAGGACAGCCTATCTTCTTCTGGACTAGCCCATCATCGCTTTTCCTCCCGTTAAGCCCTCCCCCCCCCCCCCCACTTTATACCTCAACGCCATCCCACCCTTGCCTTCTGGCATATCCCACTTTTGCCTTCAAACCTTGCTCAACCTCGCCCTCAGGCCCATCCCACCCTTGCCTTCTTACCCAGTCAATCATCGCCTTCTGACCCACCACACCACCCTTGCCTTCAGGCCTATTCCATCCTCGCCTTCTGCATAGCATACCTTCGCCATTTTGCTCATTCCACCTTCAGTCCCACCTCAACCTGATCTTCAGGCACAGCTCACACTCTCATTCAATCCTACCTCACCGTCGCCTTCTGGCCCATCCCAGTCTCGCCGTCAGTTCCAGCTCACCCTCATCTTCTGTCCCCTCCCACTCTCTTCATCAGGAACAAATCACCCAAGTCTTCAGGCCCACCTCATCCTCACCTTCAAGCTCATCACACCCTCACCTTTGTCCCATCCCACCCTCGTGTTCAGGCCCAAATCACCTTCGCCTTCTAGCGCATCCCACCCTAACCTTCAGGCCCACCTCATCCTCACCTTAAGGCTCATCCCATCCCACTCTCACGTTCAGGCCCAAATCACCCTCGCCTTCTAGCGCATCCCACCCTAACCTTCAGGCCCACCTCATCCTCACCTTCAGGCTCATCCCATCCCACTCTCGTGTCCAGGCCCAAATCACCCTCGCCTTCTAGCGCATCCCACCCTAACCTTCAGGCCCACCTCATCCTCACCTTCAGGCTCATTCCATCCCACTCGCGTGTCCAGGCCCAAATCACCCTCGCCTTCTAGCGCATCCCACCCTAACCTTCAGGCCCACCACACCATCACATTCTGGTGTATCAAATCCTCGCATTGAAAACCTTCCCACCCTCACCTACAAGCCCATCTCGAACTCACCTGCAGGGCCATTGCACACCCTCGCCTTTAGACCCATCTCACCCACGCGTTTAGGCCCATCCCACCCACGCCTTTCGGCCCGCCCCCTTTTCGCCCAGCTCACTCTCACTTTGTCCTAGCTCACCCTCGCATTCAGTCCCTTCCCACCTTCACCTGCTGGTCCCGCCCAATTTCTTCATACCCAGCCCACCCTCTTTTTCAAGTCCATTCCACCCTTGCCTTCAACCCATCGCATCCACGCCTTCTGGCCCATCCCACACTCGCCTACAAAAGCCTATCTCACAATACCTTTCTGCCCATCCTACCCACGACTTAAGTCCGATCCTCCTTATCCTCCTGTCCCGGGACACTTTCACTTTCACAGGCATTCTACACTCGCCATCAACCCATCCCATCATCGCCTTCTGGCCCATCCGACCTTATCCTTCAGGTCAAGCCCACCATGACTTCGCCTTTTAGCTCATTCCACCATAGCCTTCAGGCCCAGCTCATCCTGATCTTCAAGCACAGCTCACTCTCTCCTTCAAGCCTAGCTCACCCTCGTCTTCTTGCCCATCCCAGTCTTACCGCTCTCTTTCATCTTCTGTCCCATCCCACTCTCTTCATCAGGCCTAGCTCATCTTCACCTTTAGGCTCATCTCACCTTCACCTTTGTCACATCCCACCTCCGTGTCTCGCCCTCTAGCGCATCCCACTATAAACCTCTGGCCTACCGCACCCCCACCTTCAGGCCCACCTCACCATCGCATTCTGGTTTATCCCACCCTTGCATTCAAGACATCACACCCTTGCCTTTTGGCCAATCCCACCGTCACCTAAAAGCTCATTTCGCACTCGCCTTCAAGACCATCCCACCCACTCGTTCAGGTCCAAACCCCTTCGCCTACTCTCGCTTTCAGTCCAAGCCCAAAATCGCCTTCAAGGACAGCCCATCTTCTCCCTCTGGACTAGCCTATCCTCCAATTCAAGTGCATCTCACCCTGACTTTCAAGCCCATCCCAACCTTGCCTTCTTACCCATCCCACTTCAGGCCCATCCCATCCTTAACTTCTGACCCAGTCCATCATCGGCTTCTGGTCCAGCAGACCATCCATTTTAGGCCAAGCCCACCCACGCCTTCAGGCCAAGCACAACCCTGTCATTTGAACGAACCTACACTCCTTCAGGCCCATTCAAGCTTCGCCTTCACCCCCAGCTCAGTCCCGTATTCTGTCCCATCTCAGCCTCACCTTCAGGCTCAACTCACCCTCGCCTTCAGGTCCAGCTCACCTTCGCCTTCAGGTCACGCTCACCTCGCCTTCTTTCCCATTTCTCTCTAACAGTCAGGCCCAGATCACCCTCCCCCTTTCTCCCATCCCACCTTCATCTTCAAGCCATCTGGCCCATCCCACCTTCTTCAGGTCAAGAACAATCTCACCTTTAGACTCCTACCCTCGCCTTCAGTCCCGCCAACCTATCCTTCATATCCAGCTCACACTCTTTTTCAAGACCATCCCACCCTCGCCTTCAACCCATGCCACCCATGCCTTCTGGCCCAACCCACCTTCGCTTACAAGCCTATCTCACAATGCCCATCCCACCCACGACTTCAATTCGACCCTCCATCTTCTGTCCCAGCCCCTTTACGCTTTCAGTCGCATTCCACATACTTAAAACCATTCCACCCATCCCACCCTCGACATCATATTCGGCCCACCCTCGCCTTCAAGTCAATTCCACCATCATATTTTGGCCCATCACACCTTCGCCTTCAGGCCTAGCTAGCCCTCGCCTTTAGGTCTAAGTTATCCCTCGCCCTCAGTCCCACCTTCGCCTTCTAGCTCTGTCCATCCTCGCCTTAGGCCCACCCCAACCTCCATTTCGAGCCCATATCACCCTCACCTTCAAGCCCATATATATTACCCACGCCTTCAAGCCCATTCCATCCTTCCATCCTTCAGGTCAAGCACACCCTCGCCTTCTGTCCCATTTCACTCTAATTGTCAGACCCAGCTCACCCTCGCCTTCAAGCACATCCCACCTCTAGCTTCTAGCCCATCCCAACTTCGCCTTCAGGACCAACACATCTTCCTCGCCTTAAGGCCCAGCCCATCTCGTCTTCAGGCACATCCCACCATCGTCTTCTGGCCCATCCCTCCCTTGCCTTCAAACCTACCTCAATTAGGTCCATTCCACCCATGCCTTCAGGCCAAGTCCATCTTTGCCTTTTGGGACAGCCCCCTTCCCCATTTCAGGCCCAGCCCACACAAGCCTTTAGGCCCATCCACCCTCACCTTAAGGCCCATCTCACCCTTGCCTTCAGGCCTATTCCACCCTCGCCTTCAGGCCTTCGCCCAGCTCATCGTGATCTTCAGGCACAGCACACTTTCATCTTCAAGCCTAGATCACTCGCCTTTTTGTCCATCCTAGTCTCGCCGTCAGTTCCAGCTCACCCTCATCTTCTGTCCCATCCCACTCTTGTCTTTGGGCCAAATCACACTCGCCTTCAGGCCCACCTCACCTCAACCTCACCTTTCTCCCATCCCAACCTCGTCTTCAGGCCCAAATCACCCTCGCCCTCTAGCACATCCCACCCTAAACTTCAGGTACACCTCATCCCACCCTCGCATTCAAGACCACTACACCAACTACAAGCTCATCTCGCACTCGCCTTTAGGACCACCCCACCCACTCCATCAGGCCCACCCCACTTCGCCTTGTGGCTCGGCCGACTCTCGCTTTCAGTCCCAACCCACAATCTTCACTAGCCCGTCCTCACCTCACCTTCAGGTCTTAAGGTCAATCTCACCTCGCCTTCTGTCCTATTTCTCCCTAACAGTCTGGCCCAGATCGCCCTTGCCTTCGGACCTAACTTACCCTCACCCTCTGGCCCATCCCATCATCTCCTGGCCCATCCCCAGCTCGATGACAGACCAAGCTCATCCTCGCCTCCAGGTCAAGCTCACCTCGCCTTCTATCCAGTTTCTCCCTTACAGTCCTGCCCAGATTGCCCTCACCATCTCGACTCACCCTCTCCCTCGAGCCCAAACCCACCTTCGCCTCCAAACCCGTTCCATCATCTTCTGACCTATCTTCACCTAGATGACAAGCCAAGCTCATCCTCGCCTTAAAGTCTAGCCTACCCTCACCGTCAAGGCTATCCAACACTCTTTTTCAAGCCCATTCCACCATCGCCTTCTGGTCCATCCTACCCTTGTTTTTCAGGCCAAGCACAATCTCACCTTTAGACCTATCGCACACTCAACTTCAAGACCAGCCCAACTTCGCCCTCAAGCACATCACACCCTCGCCTTCAGGCCTAGCTAACCTTCGCCTTCAGGTCTAAGCTTGCCCTCGCCTTCAGGCTTCGTTCAACCTCGCCTTAAGGCCCATCCCACCATCCATTTCAAGCCCATCCCACCCTTGCCTTCAAGCCCATCCCATCCACATATTTAGGCCCGCCCCCTTCGCCCTCTGGCCCAGCTTACTCTCGCTTTCAGTCCCAGCCCACCATCGCCTTCACTTACAACCCACATTCGCCCTTTACCCCCACCGAACTTCGCCTCCATACCCGGCCCACCCTCTTCAAGCCCATCCAACCATAGCATTCATCCCATCCCACCGATGCCTTTTGGCCGAGCCCACCCACGACTTCAGTCCACTTTCACTTTCAGTCGCATTCCACACTCGTCTTCATCCCATCCCACCATCGCCCTCAGGCTCTACCCACCCTTGTCTTCAAGCCCATCACTCCATCGCCTTTTGGCCCATCTGACCTTATCATTCAGGTCAAGCTCACTCTCGCCTTCAGGCCCAGCTCAACCCACCTTCCCTTTCCAGCCGAGCTCATCCTAGTCTTCTTGCCCTAATCACACTCGTTTTCAGGCACATTCCACCATTGCCTTCTGGCCCATCCTACTCTTACCTTCAAACTTAGCTAAATCTTTCCTTCAGACTCTGCCCAACCTCGTCTTCAAGCCCATCCCACCTTTGCCTTCTGGCCCATCCCACCTTAGGACTTCCTGTCTAGCTCACATATCCAGCTTATCCTCGTTTACAGGCCCAACCCAGCTTCGACTTCCGGCCCAGCCCATGTTTTGTCTTCAGTCTTCAGGCACATCCCACCATTCCCTTCACGCCCAACCTACTCCTGCATTCAAAACCTAGCTCAACCTCGCCTTCAGGCCCATTCCACCCTTGCGTTCATGCCAAGTCCATCTTCACCTTCTTGTTCAGCCCACTTTCCATTTGGCCCAGCCAACCACGCCTTCAGGCCCATCCCAACCTTGCCGTCATAAAAAGCACACCCTCGCACCCACCGTCGTCGTCATTCCACTCTCTCCTCTCCACCTCACACTCGTCTTCTGGACCATCCCAGGATCAGCTCACCCTCGTTTTTATGCCCAGCTCACCCTTGCCTTCAGGCCTAGCTCACCCTCGCCTATCTCTCCTTTGCCCTCTGGCTCAGCTTACTCTCGCTTTCTGTCTTAGCCCACCATAGCCTTCACCCCAACCCATATTCAAATTCTGCCCCCTCCCAGCCTCTTCAAACCCATCCAACCCTTGCATTCATCCCATTCCACCTATGCCTTGGCCCAGCCCACCGTCGTCTTCTAGCCTATTTCACACTCCTCCTCCTGTCCTCCTCACATTCGCTTTCAGTCGCATTCCACAATCACATTTAACCCATCCCACCATCGCCCCCAGACTCTGCCCACACTCGTCTTCAAACCCATCCCACCACTGTCTTCTGGCCCTGACCACACTCGTCTTCAAGCACATCCCACCATCACCCTTTAGCCCATCCCACTCTTGCCTTCAAAAATAGTTCAACCTCGCCTTCAGGCTCTGCCCACCTTCGTCTTCAGGCCCATCCCACCTGAGCCTCCATGTCGTTCTCACACTCTCTCTCAGGCCCAGCTCATCCTCGTCTACAGGCCCAACCTACCGTCTTAAGACACATCCCACTATTCCCTTCAAACCTAGCTCAACCTTGCCTTCAGGCCCATCCCACCCTGGCCTTCAGGCTAAGTCCTCTTCACCTTCTTGCCAAGCCCACCCTCCATTTCAGTCCCCGCCCATCCTACCCTCACCGTCATGAAAAGCACACCCTTGCAATCAGATCAGCCCACCATCACCTTCAGACCCATTCCACATAGCCCCACCTCACACTTTCCTTCTCGACCATTCCAGCCTCACTTTCAGGGCCAGCTCAGCCTCGCCTTCATGCCCAGCTCATCCTCGCCTTTATGGCAAGCCTTCAGGCATGATATCCATCATGATATTCATCATGATATTCATCATCCCCACCTCACCGACAAGCAAATCTCATCCTCGCCTTCAGGCCCAGCCTACCCTCACCGTCAAGGACATCCCACCATTGCCTTCTGGCCCAACTCATCCTCACCTTCAGGCGCAGCCGACCCATATCTTTAGACCCGTCGCACCCTCGCTTTCAAGACCTGCCCACCCTCGCCTTCATTCCCATCACACCGTCGTCTTTTGGCCCAACTTCACCTTCTTGCCACGCCCAACTTTGCCTTGCAGGCCCATCCCACCGTCGCCTTCAAGCCCATCCTACCCTTATCTTATGATCCATCCAACCATTGCCTACACCTCCTTTTCGCCTTCTGGCCCAGCCCACTTTCACCTTTTCCTCGCCGACCCTCTTTTTCAAGCCCATCCTCCTCCAGCACACTTTCGCTTTCAGTCGCATTCCACACCTTACTTCAAACCATCCCACCTCGTCATGAAGCTTTGCCCACCAAAGTTTTCAAGCTTATCCCACCATCATCTTTTGGGCCATCACATTCTTGCTTTCAAACATAGATCAACCTCTCCTTCAAGTCTATCCCGCCCTTTCCTTCAGGCCAAGTCCATCTTCGCCTTCTGGCCCTGCCCACCCACACTTTCAAGCCCATCTCACTCTCGCCGTCATGACAAGCACATCCTCGCCATTAGATTCAGCACACCCATCGCCTTCAGGTCCATCACCCCTACCCCTCACCTGAACCACCCCATGCTCACCTTCAAGCCCAGCCTTCGCCTTCAGGTTAAGCTCACCCGTCCCGTTTCACTCTTGACAGGCCCAGCTCGCCTTAGCCTTTCAGCCCATTCTACCTTTGAGTTCTAGCCCATCCCCACCTCACCGACAAACCAAACTCATTCTCCCCTTCAGTCCCAGCTGTTCCTCGCCTAGAAGCCCAACCCACCTTCGTCTTCTGGCCCAGCCCATCCTCCTTACCTTAAGGCCCAGGCCACCCTTGCCTTCAAACCTAGCTCAACCTTGCCTTCAGACCCATTCCACCCTTGCCTTCAAGCCAAGATCTTCCCCCCCCCGCCCATTTCAGGCCCATCGCATACAAGCCAATCTCATCTAAGCCTTCACCCTCCCCTTAAGGCCCATCTCACCCTTGCCTTCAGGCCCATTCCACCCTCGCCTTCAGGCTCAGCTCATCCTGATCTTCATGCCCGGCTTAGGCTCCCCCTCGCTTTCTTGCTCATCCCATTCTCTCCGTCAGTTCCATACCACCCTCGTCTTCAGGCTCAACTCGCCCTCGCCTTCTGGCGCATCCCAATCTCACCCTCACCTTCAGGAGCACCTCCATCGCATTCTGGCTTATCTTTCCCTCGTATTCAAGACGATCCCGCCCTTGTCTTCTTTCCAATTTCACCTTCACCTTCGCTGACGTGCTCAGTCCACTCTCGCTTTCAAACCTAGCCCACAACTGTCTTCAAGGACAACTCATCTTTCCCTTCTGGACCAACCCATCCTCGCCTTAAGACCCAGCCATCCCTCCACTTGAGACCCATTCCACCCGTCCCACTCTTGCCACCTAACTCAAATCTCGCCTTCAAGCCTTCTGACCCAATCTATCATAACATTCTGGCCCAACACAGCCCACCCACGCCTTTAGGCCTATCTCTACCTTGCCTTCAGGCTAAGCACAACCTCCTCAATAAAACCAGCTCACGGGCCTTCACTCCCATCTCACCTCCGGCATCAATTTCAGGCCCAGGTCAAGCACACCTCGCAATCTGTCTCATTTCTCCTTACCAGTCAAGCCCAGATCACCCTCTCCTTCAAACCGATCCAACACTTGCTTTCAGTTCCAACGCACCCTCATCCTCTGGCCCAACCCACCCTCGCCTTCAAGCCCATTCCATCCTTTCGAGTCCATTTCACCATTGCCCTCTGGCCCATCGCCCATCTGGCTCAGCCCCACTTCGATGACAGGCCAAGCTCATCCTCGCTTTCACTCCCAGTCTACCCTCACCGTCAAGGCTATCCAATCCTCTTTTTCAAGCCCATTCCACCTTTAGACCCATCCTCATTGCAACAAAATAAAATGCATAGAAATGTGTTCACATCAATAAAACATTCATACAATATGTGTTAAAAATATTAAAGTGCCCAAAGACGTGCAAAAGACGTCTCTTGACATCAATGTCAATGTTGACATCATTAAAACAGACAAAAAGCTAAAGAACTTGTGCGTACAGACCCTAAAACATCCTTTTAACCTTGCAATAGAAAATCAGTTCATTATCCAAACAACATACGTTGACATTATCAAAACAACCAAAAACATTTAAAAGTTAAAACACTCATTTTTCTATCAAAAATGGCAAAACAAAAACATATTTGTTTTCAAATCAATAAAACATCTCTGAGAAACGTGTTGATATCAAAACTGTCAAAAATGTTGTTTATACCCTATTGCACCAAAAACAGAATATTTGTTTTGGCTTCAATGAAACGTGTATACTTTGTCGCTGTCTCCCGTGTTAGCGAGGTAGCGCAAGAAATGGCCCACATATACATATACATATATGTGTACATAATTCATACTGTCGCCACCCCGCCACACTCCCACCGCATTTAGGCCCCACAAAACTTTCCAGACGTGCATTCAGCACGTCGATCCCGTTTCAATTCACTCTGTTTCTTGCACGCCTTTCACCCTCCTGCATGATCAGGCTCCGATCACTCAAAATCTTTTTCACCCAAAGACCATTTTTTTTTTTTAAGCCATGATATCTGTGCACACAGAAGCTGAAACATTTTTTGCTTTTGACAAAAGCACACCCAACGACTGCCAAAAGTAGCAATATTCTATGCCAATATTTTATTTTAACATTGTAACAAATACAGAAAACGTGCGTACAGACCCTAAAATGAGTCTGCAATAACTGTTTTTAACTTTTTACAATAGGAACATCAATAAAAGATTTAAAGATTATTGACATCGTTTTTAAAGCTATGCTGCTTGAGTACAGAAGCTGTAGCATTTTTTTGTCATCGAAACGAAAGCCAAATATGTTTTAACTTCATTTTAACAATAACATTTGTTTTCAAATCATGTTGATGTCAACAACAAAAAAGAACATTTGTATAAGAAATACGTGTTCACATCAATAAAACGTTGCCATACAATACAATAGAAAATCCCTAAAAACCCTCCCATTGACATCATTGCAAAAGCCATGAGAAAAAACATTTATTTTCTTAAAATAAAAACCAGTAGTTTATCCTCATTGAAACATGTTGACATCTTTAAAACAAAGATCCTCACCATTAATATGAAAATATCAAAATAGCCTAAGAAATTATTTTTACCTAATATAATAAAACATCCAAGCAATAGATATTGACATTAATAAAACAACAAAAGACATCATTAAAAAAGCCGTAGAAATTGCTATCAAAATGATATCGAAAGCAGTTGTTTTCAACTCTTTTCAACAAAAACATTTATTTTCACATTAAAAATGCATCTAAAAACAAGAACAAAAACAACAAAAATATAACAAAAACTATTGTTGACATCATTGACATTTTTTTGCATCAAATCAATAAAACATCTCTAAGAAACAAAAACTACATATAAGAAATACATTTTCTTGACAACATTGAAAGCACTTGTTTTGACAATGAATTGAAAAGCCAGAAAAGTGCGTATCGAAGTGACAAAAAGTTTTTACATTATTGGAATAAAAACAATAAAACATCCAAACATTCAAATAGTGGATAACTTCATTAGAAAACATCGAGAGTAGCTCTTTTCACCTCTTTTCAAGAAAACATAAAATTTGATTTCTAATTAATAAAACATATCTAACAAACGATTGCCAATGAAGTTGATTTTATCTTGTTCAAACATAAAAACTTGTTTTAGCATCAATAAAACGTATAAGAAATACGTGATCACATCAATGAAACAAAGACATCATTGCAAAAGCCATGAGATAAAACACATTATCTTCACAATATCGAAAGCACTTATTGCAATAGACATCTTTTTTTTTGACAGAACATCAAAGAAACATCTCGATATCAATAAAATATACAAACAACATATGTTGACATTAAAACAAAGACCCTCCACTTTTTTTCCCGTCAAAATGACAGCCAAAAAAATTGCTTTTAAAAAACAATGACATCCAAATAATATATGTTGACATATGTATGTAGAAGCTAAATTTTTGCTATTAAAAGGACATCGGAAGCCATTCTCATTCAGAGAAAAAGAGAACATTCATTTTCACATCGATAACAGAACAACAAAACTAACAGAAATAACAAAGCTAACAGAAAGAAAAGCAAAAAATGTTATGACTAAGAAAATCATATTTGTTTTCAAATCAAAAAACATCTTTTGGAAGCCATAGAATAGAACCTCATTGCAACAAAAGAAGTAAGTCATCAATAAAACATACAAACAACAAAGGCCCTCCCAATAGACATGAATTGAAAAGCCAGGAAACATCACTAGAATATCCAAACAATATATGTTGACAATTAAAATAGCCAAATATAACTTTCATTGACGTCATTAGAAAAACCCTAGAACACTCATTTTGCCATCAAAATGACATCAAAAGCAGTTGTTTTCATCTCTTTTCAACAAAGCAGAACGTTTCCACATGAACAAAACATCTAACGAAACATTAAAACATTTTGACATTAATATTTTTTTTTTTGAGCTATGCTAATTGTGCGTACATTTTTCATTTCAAAACGAAAGCCAAAGTTAACCTCATTTTAACAAAAACATTTGTTTTGGCATCAATAAAAAGATATACGTGCTCACGTCATTCGAACATTAATGCATCTGTTGACAATACCAAAGCCCCAGAAGACATCAGGGAACTTACAACAGACTGACATCATTGCAACAAAATCAATAAAAGATTTAAAGATTATTGACATCGTTTTTAAAGCTAAGAAACGTGTTGATACCTATAAAACCTCCAAACATTATCCACCCAATGCCAGCAAAAAGTTTTTTTTCTTTTAGCTTATTGGAACAAAAAAAAAGCATATTTGATATCATTAAAAATGCCAGACACTCATTTTGCTATCAAACTTTTGTTGTCATCGGTAAAACAGTGACAACGTAAATTTTTTTTTGCCATCAAAACGAAATCAATACAATATTTCTAAGAAGCCTGTTGATATAATAAAGAATACATGTTGACATCATTAATACACCCAACGGCTGCGCTTTCTTTATTTTTACCGTATTGTTTTATTGATATAAAACGCATAAAAAATACGTGCTCACATCAATAAAACATTCAAACAATATGTATTGAAAATATTAGTGACATCATTACAAAATCCTACGGGAGATAAAACATCCATTTTCTTAACAACAGAATTTGTTTATCTCTTGAAACAGGCATTAATTGAAAACTAGAGACCCTAAAACATTCTTTAGATAATCAAAATATCAATACAACATTGAAACATACGTTATCATCGAAACAGCCAAAGACCGTTAGGAGGCTGAAACACTCATTTTGCAATCAAAACATCGAAAGTAGCTGTTTTAATCTCTTCAACAAAAACAGAACATCTAAGAAACATTGATAAAAAGCATTTGTTGACAATTTCTTGTTCATGCAGAAGCTAAAACATTTTTTGCCATCAAAAGGAAAGCCAACTTTCATTTTCACAAAAACGTTGATAAAATAAAATATCCAAACGTGTTCCAACAACTGCCAATGGTTACCAATAAAAACAAAATTTGTTTTGGGATTAATAAAACATCCATAAAACAGCCTACAAACTTGTGCCTAAAGACCCTAAAACATACTTTTAACTATCAAAATGACAGCCAAAGTTGTTTAGTGCAATTAAGACATCAATAAAACATTACTAAAGCAGTCAGACCCCTTTTGTAAACATCTTTAGGAGAGCCCTTGAATATGTGCATGTAGCAGCTGAGACACTCATTTTGCTATCAATACGACATCGAAAGCAATTGTTTTCACCTCTTTTTAAATAAAACAAACATCTAAAACATCACTAAAACACCCAAAGTTCCTCTCTATTAACCGTTTTTTAAGCGGTTATTTGTTCGTACAAAAGCTGAAACTTTTTTGCAATCAAAAAGATAACATTTGTTAATATCAAAGAGACGTATCATAATAAAACATAATCATGTTGAAATCATTAAAACGCCAAATGTTTTGCAGCATTATTGCAAAAGCAATAGAATACAGGAGATAAAACTCCCGTTTTCTTAACCTCATGCAACAAAAAGAGAGCATAAAAGAAACATCTATCAACAATAAAACAAAGAACATATGTTGACATCATTAGAACAGACAAAGACCCTCCCACTGACAGGAACTGAAAATTATTCAAAGTTGTTTTTACCTTATTGTAATAAAAATATCTTTCATTGACGTCATAGGAAAGCCCAAGAACATCGAAACATCTAAGAAACGTAAAACGTAAAACATACCATTTTTCAAATAAATGAAAACCAATAAGAATAAAACCAACAAAACATCATTAAAACAACCACTGCCATGTTTTTTTGTTTTTTTTTTTTATCAATAATACGTGTTTACAACAATAAGACACTTGAAACATTTATTGAATATCAACGTCCCCACATTATTGACAATATTGCGAAATCCATTTTCTTCACAACATCGAAAGTACATTGCAATAAAAACAGCATTTGTTTTGGCATTAGGGAATATCAAACATCTGTTGACATCAAGAACATATGTTGATATTAAAAGACTATTTTCAATTCATTGAGGTGAATTGAAAACCTTTTGCATTACTAAACCACCCTTTTAATGACAGCCAAAGAAGTTATTTTAGATTATTGCAAATTGATATCATTCAATTGATATCATTTAGAATATTTGTTTTCACATCAATTCTAAGAAACATGTGTCGATATCAATAAAACATTAAAACAATCTCCATTGACAACTTTTTTTCAAACTTCACTACTTATGCGTACAGAAGCTGAAACATTTTTTGCCATCATGTTAATTTTTTTTTTTTACAAAAGGTTTGTTTTCAAATCAATAAAAATCTCCAGGATTTAAACCATCCATTTTCTTAACAAAATAGCAACCACTAGCAATCATTGCAACAAAATCAGAGCATTTGTTTTGAAAGATGAATGAAATATCTTTTGATTTCAAACATACAAAAAACATGTTGAAATCATTAAAACAAATGCACTCCATAATTGAATTGAATAGCTAAATATCAAAATGACAGCCAAAGAAGTTGTTTTCACCTCATCAAAAATAATGACCCTCCCCATTTCAAGCCATGAAAAAGAAAGCCATTGTTGTTTTAACATAACATTTGTTTTCAGATCATTAGAACATCATTAGAACATTCAAACATGTGTTGCCATGTATAGGAAACACAGGATTACATCACATAGACATTTTCTTAACAAATACAGAGCGTCAATGACATAAAACATACAAACAATATAGACGTATAGACCCTAAAACTATCAAATTGACAGCCAATAAAAACATCCAAACAATATATGTTGACATTAACAAATCTGCCTTAGAAAAGCCTTGGAAGCCTGACACTCAATTTTCTATCAAAACGACATCGAAAGCAGAATATTTATATGAATTAAACAAAAGTATTTGAGAACATCATTAAAAGACCCATAGTTTTTTAAAGCCCTTGAACTTGCTATCAAAACATCTACAGCAATTGTTTTTAACTCTTCAACAAAACAACAAAAAGAAAGCATTAAAACTTTTGTTGACCACTACTAACATCGCTACAGAAGCTGAAATATTTTTGCATCATATCAATAAAACCTCTAAAATAACCTGCTATATGATTAAAATTAAGATTAAGAAACGTGTTGATATTTATAAAACGTTTTGGCATTAATAAAACGTATGAGATGCGTGTTCACAACAATACTAACAAAAACAGAGCATTTGTTTTGACATTTAGAAAAATCAAAAAAACATCTGTTAACATCATTAAGACAAAGATAATCCCCAATGACATAAATTGGAAAGCCATAAAACCCTTTTTATCTTATTGCGAAAAAGACCAATAAAACATCCATTTAAACGGCTAAAGACCCTTTCATTGAAGTTTCATAGAACTTATGCACCTTTTTAACTATCAAAATAAAAGCAAAATAGAACTTGTGCGTGTACAAGTTGTCAAAGTATATCGAAAGCAATTGTTTACAACGAAAACAGAACATGTTTTCTAAGATTAAAGCATCACTATACATCACTAAAACACCCAAAGACCCTCTACATTGACCGTTTTTTAAGCTATGTATTTGTGCGTGCTGAAGCGGAAATTTTTTGCCATCAGAACTTCATTTTAACATTTGTTGACTATTGAAATTCCCCAAAACAAGCGCACACTCATTTTCTTAACATCAAAAGCACTTGCAAGCATTTGTTCTGACATTAGGAAAACATTCACATATCAAAATGACATCCAAAGAAGTTTCTATCTTATCTAAACAATTTATGTTGATATTGTTAAAACAACCCTTTCATTGACATTAGAAAAGCCTTAAACTTATGCCATCAAAACGACATCGACATCGAAACGTGTGTTGATATCAAAACGAAAGACACAGCTCATTCTAAGAAAAACATATTTGTTTTGAAATAAAACATCTCTAACATATACAACTACAAAAGAAATACATGTTCACAACAATAAAAACACCCTCAAATTGACCGCCAGAGAAATTGTCTTCAGCAATAAAGGTCATTGGTATAATGACTGGTATAAAAGCACTAGAACATTACGTGTGTAGAAACTAAAATACATTTTGCTATCAAAAAGATATCGAAAGCAATTGTTTTAACCTCATGTAATAAAAACAACATTCATATTCAATCAAAATAGCATCTAAAACGCAAGCCAACATGGGATCACAGTAAAACATTTATGTGATTTCCCCCAAAGACCCTCTCCCCACATCGAAAGCAACATATACATCAGTAAAAAATACAAGCACTATGGTGACACTGGCAGAAAACTTTTATCTATCAAAATGAAGTTGGTTTTACATTATTGCTATAAAAACCAATAATAAATCCAATTAACGAATTTTTGCTATATTAAAACAACCAAAGACATCTTTTAGAAAAGCGTGTGCATGCAGACGATAGAAAATGACATCGAAAGTATTTTCATTTTACAGAAACAGAACATTTGTTTTCACATCATAAACATTGATAATATTTTTTTTGTCATCGAAGCATGTGAATGTTTGGATGATTTATAGATTTGATTAAGATTAAGATTAGATTAAGATTAAATTAGATTAGGATGTTAAATCTTAACAAAAACATTTGTTTTCAGATCAATAAAACATTTCTTAGAAACATCTAAAGAAAAAACAAAACATTAATTCACCAAAGTACTGCCAAAAAAGATACTTCTACCTCATTACAAAAAAAAGGACATTTATTTCCAAACAATATATTTTGTCATCCAAACATGTGTTAACAGAATCAATATTGTTACCAATAAAATATCAACAAAAAAAAGGACATTTGCTTATTTTGGCCCTTTCCAAAATATAAATATTGCTATCAGTATATCGAAAGTAGTTATAAGCTTATTTCAACAAAAACAGAAAATTAGTCTCGAATTAGGAAAGCATTGACATCGTTTCTGAAGTTTTGCTATAAACCTCCAAACGTGTTCACATCATTAAAACACCCAACGACTGCGTTTTTTTTTTCTTTAACGAATTGCAACAAAAACATTATTTATTCTGGCATCAATAAAACACCATATTAAAGTACCCAAAGACTACGGGATATGAAACATGAAACATCTCATCAATAAAACACAAACAAAAAAGAACCTCGCCACTAACATGAATTGAAAACATGAAAGTGACAGCCAAAGAAGTTATTTCTATATCATTCTATATTCTATATCATTCTATATCATACAACAATCCAAACAACATACATTGACATTTATTTTGCAATGAAAACATCGAAAGCAGCTTTACGGTAATGTTAACAAAAGTTTCAATGTTTCATTGATGCTTTGTTGATGTGATGTTTGGATAGGTGAAAGCAACTGCTTTTGATTGTCAATAGGCAAAGTTGTTTTTTCATAAGATCTGTTTTATATCAAAGCTTTGGCTTTGACATTAAAATATCCAAACGTGGTGACATCATTAATGTTTTGCATTAATACAACTTGAAACTTAATACAACGAAATAGGATATGCATCACATTAAAGCCTCCAAAGACCCTCCCATTGACATCATTGAATATAAAATCCATTTTCTTAAAAATCAATTGATCATCATTAAGAAACCTTTAGGATGATAAAGACCTTCCCCATAGAACTTGAGAACTTGTACATAGAGATCCTAAAACTATCAAAATGACAGCCAAAGAAGTTTTTAATTTAGTGCAATAAAAACAATAAAAAAGACTTTCTCAACATCGAAAGCACATTGCAACAAAAGCAGAGCATTTGTTTCAATATTAGGAAAACATATTGACATCAATGAAACATACAAACAAAATATGACATCATTGTGCGTTACAGACCCTTTCATTGACATCATTTCTAAAGCCTTATCAAAATGATATAAAAAACACTAAAACACTAAAGACCTCCATTTAGCGTCTGCTAAAAGTTGTTTATACTTAATTTGCAACAAAGGACATTTGTTTTGGCATCAAAAAACATTATTGCAAAAAACATTTTCTTAACAAAATGAAAACCTACTTTATAACCTAATTGCAACAAAATAAAGCAAACGAGAAAAAATCGACATCTTTTTCTTGCTTTTTAGATGCGTTGTTCATGTGATGTTTTTGGCTATTTCATTATTTGGATGTTTATCCAAACAATGAAATAACTAAAAACATCACATGAACAACGCATCTAAAAAGCAAGAAAAAAAACAACTGACAAAACTTTTGTATATATCACAGAAAAATAATAAAGGAAAAATAAACCACAAAAAACATATGTTGACATATGTTGACAAGACCTGAAATGGAGAGCTTGTGTGTATCAAAAAATTGACATCAGCAGCATAACAGCAAAACATTTGTTGTGATGTCAACAATTGTTTTATTGTTTTGTTTCTACAAAACAATAAAACATTTGTTGACCACCACCAACGTTTTCTGTTTGAACCTCATTTTAATAAAAACATTTAATTTCGATGTAAATTTTATGGCAAAATGGGCTTTTCTAATGACGTCTACAAAAATAATAATTTATTTTCAAATCAATCTCTAAGAAACCAATTGAAATAAAAAAAATCCACAGATGTCATCATTAACGAAAGGATTTATTGGTGCAAAAAATCTTTTGGCATTAATAAAACACTCAAATATGTTGATCATATTAAAGTCCCCAAAGACATCATTGCAAAAGCCATCGAAAATGTTGCAACAAAAACAAAGCATTTGATTTAACATTTGGAAAACATCAAAATAATCTAATAAAACATAAACAACGTGTTGACATGATTTGAAAAGCCATAAGAATAAAACGGTTTTATGGTCTCTACGACCATAAAACACCCTTTGGTTTTTATTGCAGTAAAAACCAATAAAACATCCAAAGAACATATGTGTACATTATCAATAAGACTTTGCTCTTACTCAAAGAAAAAAAAACTTTGTTTTCATATCTAAGAACCATTAAACACAGAAAGACCCTCCACATTGAAATCGTTTTTTAAGCTATGCTACTTGCGTGTCCAGATGCTGAAGACAACAAAACGAAAAACATTTGTTTTAAGAAAATAGAAACAAAAACAGCATAAACATAATCAATATATTTTGACCCTCCCAAAGACATTTATTGTCAAAACATCCTAACAAGATATGTTGAGAAAACATCAAAATACCACTTTTATTGAGGTCATTAGAAGAACCCTCGAACTAGTTGCTATGAAAATGACATCGAAAGCAACTGCATTTTAACGTCAACAAAATATTTAAAAAACATTTTGATATCACTAAAAATTCAAATATTTTGACCACTTTGACCGAGACACTTCACAGAGACATCGTTGTTAACCTCATTTTAACAAAAATAAATAAAACCTCTCATATCAAAACCCCATCACTAAGAAAGTCGTAGAATATGTGCCTACAGGATATTAAAAGACATGAAAAGTCAGAAAATAGCTGGAAGCATCTAAGAAACGTGTTGATATCAGTAAAACATTAAAACATTCGTTGACCACTAAAACACACATTAACCTTTTTTAAGCAATACTATTTGTGCGTACATAAGTGGAAACATTTTTCGCTATCAGAACAGGAGCTAAAGTTGTTTTAACCTCATTCAACAACCATACAACCATAGAACATGTGTTGACAATATCAAAATCCCCAAAACAAGCGTATAAAATATGTGCACTCATTTTCTTAACATCGAAAGCACTTGCGAACATTTCTTTTCACAGGAAAACATCTAAATGACTATCTTATCAAGAAAGCCAAAAACCCCTTAAAACTTTTACTATTAAAACGACATCGACAAAGTATCTTTTTTGACATTTACCTTTTTTTAAGCTATTCTACTCGTACGTAAAGAAACATTTTCTGAAACCAAAACGAAAGCCAATGCAATTGGCTTACTGCAATAAAAACCAGTCAAAAAAAGAACAAATTTTTCACATCTAAGAAGCATAAAACATAGAAAGATCCTCCCCATTGAAATGCTACTTGCGCGTCCAGATGCTGAAGACAACAAAACGAAAGCTAAAAATTTTTTCATCTAACAACTTTTTTCAGAAAAAAAAAACATTTTCAAACTAAACAGTAACATTTCTTATACAAACGTGAATTGAAAAGCAAGAAATTTGTGCAAACACCGTAAAACATTCTTTTTGTCAAAATGACATATATTTTAACTTTATTGCAAAACATAAACACGATATGTGGACATCATTAAAACAACTTTTATAGAACAAACTCCCTCAAACACCCATTTATTATCAAATTGAGCGCCAAAGAAGTCTTCTGTTTATTGCAATCAAACATCCAAACAACATATGTTGACATTATGAAAACAGCCAAAGATCCTTTCTAATGCGTATAGAAACAAACACATTTGCTATCAAAAATATTTATTTTTCCTCATGAAAAACATTTGTTGAACATCTATGAAACGTATTGATATCAATAAAACATCATGGCATCATGTATTGACTTTATCCAACGACTGCCAACAAAACAAGAACATTTGTCTTAGCATGGAAAAAAGTATAGAAAACGAGAGTAAAAAATTCATACCACATGTGCTGGCCCCTAAAAGCAAGAGAATACGTCCATTGACATTGTCAATACAATACAGATAAATCACCCATTTTCTTAGAATAGCAACCAATTGCAACAAAAGTAACAAATACAGAACATTAGGAAATCATCAAAGAAATAACACATCAATAAAAATTACAAGAGCTACGTTGACAAATTGAAAAGGCAGAGAACTTATTTTTAATTTATTGCAATAAAAGCCAATAATAAATCCAATTAACGTATTTTTGCATTATTAAAGGCCTTTTTTATTGACATCATTATAGAAAAACCGTTGAATTTGGGATTGTAGAAGAGAGAAAACTATTTTTTTTTTTTTACAGAAATAGATTTTAACAAAAGCATGATATTTGTTTTCAAATCAAATCTATAAATCATCCAAACATATATGTTTAATTTTACAATATTGCAGCAAAATTAATAAATAATCTCAGAAATGTTTTGATATCAATAGAATATTTCTAAAAAAAAAAACATTTATTCACACGACTGCTAAGAAAGTTATTTTTATCTTATTGAAACAAAAAAAAGGACATTTATTTCAAACAATATATTTTGACATCCAACATTTTTTAATATGTTTATTTTAACAATATTGCAACAAGATCATCAAAACATCTCAGCAACGAGTTGATAGAGGAAATGATCCAAACGTGTTCACGAATGCGAGATTTTTTTTTTTACCGTATTGCAACAAACATATTTGTTTTGTACCAAAATTATATAAAACATTATATATAACATGAAATATCTCGTCACCAGTAAAACATAAAATCAACAAACAACATCGCCATTGACATTTTATTGCAATCATTGCAATAAAAATCAATACAGCATTCAAACGATTTAAAACACCCATTTTCTTAAAATGCTATTATAAAACATGAAACATCTTTTTAATAAAATATACAAACAATATATGTTATCATTGACCCTCATTAGCATTAATAGAAAAAACGTGAGTAGAGTTTGTAAACAATATTACAAAAACAGCCAACGTCACCTTTTACTGACAATCGAAAGCAGTTGTTTCCACTTCAAACATATTTTCACATCAACAAAGCATCTAAGCATCAATAAAACTGACATTTATTAACATCACTAAAACACCTATTGACTACAAAGGAGCTGAAATATTTTTTGCCATGAAAAAGAAAGCCAAAGTTATTTTATCATAAATGAGCTTGACAAAAACATCCAAGCATGCTTTGACCATTAAAACATACGACTTAACGCAACTAAAACATGGGATCACATCACATGACATTAAAGCCCCCCTCATTGAAATCATTGCAAAAGACATGGAATATGTTTCTACAGAATAAAATCTATTTTTCTTAAAAATCAATAAATCTTTAAGAATTTTGTTGATGTCAAAATAGGGTATCAATAAATTTCCAAACGTGTTATAATTAAAATAATGACCCTCCCCATGGACCATAAAACTATCAAAATGACAGCCAAAGAAGTTATTCTCAATCTATTGCAATAAAAACATCAATAAAACGTCATATAAGTAAAGCCCTATCAAAACGATATCAAAAGCTGCTGTTTATCCTCTTCAACAAAATATATTTGTTTTCACATTTATATCAATAAATCATTAAAAATCCTTTGATATTGTAACAATTTTTTGTCATCATAAAGAAAGCCAAAGTTGTTTTCAAATCAATAAATCATCTTTTAAGTTTCTGTTTTATAATCAAAATATATAGCGACTGCTAATAAGTTGTTTTTACCTTACTGCAACAAAAAAGATTTGTTTAGGCATCAAGTAAAAGAATTTCTTAAAATAGAAATCTGCTTTTTAATCTTATTGCAAAAAAAATAAAGTACACCTGAGATAAAATCGACCAATAAAATCTACAAACCTCCATTGTTATGAACTGAAAAGCCAGAAAACGTGCGTAAAGACCCTAAACACTCTTTTTGACTATCAAAATGAAAGCCGGTAAAACCAACAGAAAATCCAAATATTATTGAAAGTCCAAGAAATTCCTACCAAAACGAATCGAAAACATTTGAACTTTTCAACAAAAACATTTCTTTTCACTTGAACAACGCATCTAAAAAACAAGAAAAAAACAATTATCACTAAAATGTTTTTTGCATCTCTAAGAAATTTCTATTAAATATCTAAAGTGTTGACATTAAAACATCCAGCGATTGCCAAAGAAGTTTTTTTTACCTTATTGCAACAAAAACATTTGTATCATACAGTATCAAAATCCTCAAATACATGATTGCACCCCAAATACATGATTGCACCTTATTGTAACAAAAACATTTGCTTTGACATTAGGAAGATATTTAATAAACATCTCTTCATATCAATAAAACACATGTTGACATAATTAAAACAATCCCTATTTGATATGAATTAAAAAGGCGGAAAACGTGTGTATCAAAAAGATAGCGAATGATATTTTTTTTAATAAAAACAGAACGCATATTTTCGCATCAGCAAAACATTTGTTGTGTTGTCAACAAATGTTTTCTTTTCTTATACAAAACAATAAAACATCCAAAAACATATTTACATCATTTAAAAAAAAAATTTGATTTTAAATAAAACATATTTAAGAAACATATTGATATCAATGTTTAAATGTTTCATTGATGTCATGTTTCTTAGATGCTTTCTTCATTGACGTCATTAGAAAAGCCATCAAAATGACATCGAAACAAAAAACATTTTTCATTTTTGTTAAAACATTTATTTTGTTAAAACATTTTTGACGTTTCTCATCTTTGTTAAAACATTTATTTTCAAACCAATAAAACATATCTGAAAGAAACATTTGTTTTTGCATGTTGATAACATCAAAGCCACAGAAGACTTGTACTCGCACGTACAGATTGCTTTTGCCATCAAAACGAAATCAAAATATTTTCAAGAAACCTGTTGATATAGAAAAAAATCCAAATGTGTTATCATTTACACACCCAAATTATTTTCCCATATTGTTATCAATAAAACGCATAAAAAATACATTAATACAATATGAACTGAAAATATTAGATATCATTGCAAAAGCCTCTACGGGAGATAAAATACCCATTTTCTTGACATCAATAAAACATACAAACGATGTTGACATCATTCAAACAGAAAACATCTTTTTCACATCCAAACAACATATGTTGCAAAAACAGAACATCCAAGAAACATATTGATATCCATAAAACATAAAACATTTGTCGATATCATTTCTTGTGCGTGCAGAGGCTAAAACATTTTTTGCCATCACAAGGAACGCCATTTTTTAATTTCATTGCAACATTTGTCTTTAAATGAATAAATATCTCGATGTCAATAAAATATCTAAAGGTCTTGACTTAAAACTTCTAACAACTGTCAACAATTGCCAATAAAAGTAAAATGCTTTCGTATCAAACTCATCATGGAACATGGGCTTACAGGAGATAAAACCAATTTTTTTTAGCAGAACATTTGTTAACTAATAAAACACATTAATATAACATACCAAACAACATCTGTTGACATAATTAAATCAAAGATGCTCCTAATTTGAAAGCCTAGAAACTTGTCCCTTAAGACCCTAAAACACCCTTTTTAACTATGAAAACGACAGCCGAAGTGCAATAAACATCTTTGAGCTTGTGCATGAGATACTCATTTTGCTATCAAAACGACATCGAAAGCAATTATTTTCACCTCTTTTCAACAAAAATAGAAACTTCTAGAAAACAAGTTGATA
The DNA here is from genome assembly GCF_036320965.1 of Panulirus ornatus. Taxonomy (NCBI): domain Eukaryota; kingdom Metazoa; phylum Arthropoda; class Malacostraca; order Decapoda; family Palinuridae; genus Panulirus; species Panulirus ornatus. Next base: position 32,274,805 of record NC_092229.1, read on the forward strand.
ATGAAAATTGACATTTGTTGCCATCACTAAAACATCCAAAGATGTTTCAGTTTCTTAAGCGATTTTTAAGTGTACAAAAGATCACATTTATTGATATCAAAAGCTCTCTAAGAAACGTGTTATCAATTAAACAAATTGAAATTGAACTCATTGTTTTGGCATAAATAAAGCATTCATGCAATATCTGTTGACAATATTGCACCCAAAGACCTTCCGATTGAAGATAGCAATAAAACCAATTTTCTTATCTATTGACATTGATAAAACAAAGAACATATGTTGGCATCATTAGAACAAAGACCCTCACAATGACATCAAACAGCCAAAGACCTCTTTCATTAACGCCTTAGAACACTCATTTGCCATCAAAATGACATCAAAAGCAACTATATTTCCCCATGAAGAAAGCATCTAAGAAACATATGTTATCAATGAAACAAAACATTTTTCACCATTAAAAAAACCTATATCAAAACAAAACCCAAACAAAAACATTTATTTTCAAATCAATAAAACATTAATGCAACATCTGTTAACAATATGAAAGCCCCAGAAGACAAAAATAGAACTCTTGTTCTCAACAGTAAAATAGTGACTTTTTTAAGCTTTCAACAAAATCAACAAAATATTTCTAAGAAATCTGTCAACATAAAAAAACTACAAACCTGTTGACATCAACGTGTTGGCATTAAAGTCCCGAAAGACATCATTGCAAAAGTTAAAGAAATATGTGTTTATTTTCTTAATATCAAAAACATTGCAACAAATGCAGAGCATTTGTTTTGACATTTGGAAAACATCAGAAAATATGTTATTAAAATAGACAATCCCCACTGACATGAATTGAAAAGCCATGATATGAACCCTAAAACACCCTTTTTATCTTATTGCAATAAAAAAAAAAAAAATTTTCAATTTTAAGAAACATGAAACACACAAAGACACTCCCCATCTAAATCGTTTTTTTGCTATGTTACTTGCGCGACTATATGCCGAAGCCAACAAAACGAAAGCCAAAAATGTTTAAGCTCATTTTAAGAAAACCATAAATATACAAGAAACATTTCTTATACAAACAACATATGTTGACATTATTAAAAGAAACGTTAATTTATGCGAACTTTCCGTAAAACAACTAGTTTTTTCTAACCTTATCGCAATAAAAACATCAATAAAACATTGAAATAAAATATGTTAACATTTTAAAAACAGCTTTTATAGAACAAGCCGCCTGAAACACCCGTTTACTATCAAATTGAGCGCCAAAAAAAAAATTAAAAGAGCCAAAGACCCTTTTTAATGCTTATAAAAGCACTAGAACTTGTGTGTGTAGAAACTAAAACAAATTCTGCTATCAGATATGGAAAGCAGTTGTTTTAACTTCATATTATCAAAAATATTTATTTTTCCTCAAAAAAGTATGTAAGAAGCGATCAAAACGCAAGCCAAAAATGTTTTAACCTCATTTCAACAAAAACACTCGTTTTTAAAACAATAAAACATAGATGAAATATCCAAATATGTGTTGACATCCAACGACTGCCAACAAAACAAGAACATTTGTTCTAGCATCAAAAAATTATAGAGAACATGGGATCACATTAGTAAAACGTGTTGGCCCCCAAAGACGCTCTCACTGACATTTGTTTTGACATTAGGAAATCATCAAAGAAAATAAAAGATATAAAATGCATGAATTGATAAGACAGAAAACTTGTGCTACAATTTATTACCTTATTACCTTATTGCAATAAAAACCAATGATAAAGAAAATTAACGTATTTTTGTATCATTAAAACATTATGGAAAAGCCCCAGAACTTGTGCCTGTAGAAGATAGAAGACATAAAAAGCAGATTTTTCTTCCTTACAGAAAGATTCATTTTCACATAAACATTGATGTTTATTTTAGCTATGCTACTGATGTTTTTTTGTCATCATAACGACAGCCAAAGCTGTTTTAATATCTTAACAAAATATAATCTATAAATCTATAAATCTATAAATCATCCAAATACACGTTATATTTAATTTTAATTTGATTTTATTTAATTTGCAAAATCAATAAAACACCTCTTAGAAACGTGTTGAGACCAATAAAATATCCAAAAATGAACGACTGCCAAAAAAGCTATTTTTACCTTATTGCAACAAAGAGGATATTTATTTCCAAACAATATATTTTGATATTCAAACATAATGTTTCTTTGCAACAAAATCAAGAAAACATCTCTTAGAAAAGACCCACCCAAAGAAGTTAATGCGACAAAAAAAAAAAAAAAAGGAATTTGCTTTTCAAACATATTTTGGCCTTTTCCATTCTATCACTAAATGAAGCTAAACCAATCATCTTGCTATCAAAATATCGAAAGCAGTTGTTTTAACCTCATTTGAACAAAAACAGAATATTGTAAATTTATTAATGAAAACAAAATCAATAAAACATCTCTGTGAAACGAGTTATCAAAAATCTAATTGTTTTTTTTTTTTTTTTACCTTATTGCAAAAACAGATTATTTGTTTTGGAATAAGAACATTCATACAAAAAATTGTATAAAAAGTTATATAAAACATGAAACATCTCGATATCAATAAAACATACAAACAACTTGGATGTACAGAACCTAGAACATGAAAATAGCCAAAAAATCAATACAGCATCCAACGTTCACATTATTGAAACAGTTAACGATCCTTGAGCTGAAACATTCATTTTGCAATCAATTATCTAAAAACAGAACATTAAAACACTTGTTTCATAAAGTTAATGCTCCTTGTTATCTTTACCTCCAAATCAATAAACCCCCATTTCTTGAAACTATGCTACTTGTGCGTAGCACAAACGACTGCCAATGAGAATAGAAAATTTATATGAATATACGTTCACATCAATAAAACATCAAACATTGGAACATCCATTTTCTAAAGAACAAAAACAGACCATTTGCTTTGAAACATCCATAAACCATACAAACATGACATCAAAACATAGATCTTCTAGATTGACAGGAATAGAAATGCCCTTTTTATCTATCCAAATGACACGATCACTTTATAATAAAAACCAAATCAAAATAGCCAAATACAGCTTTAATTGACATCATCAAAATGACATTTAAAGCAATTGTTTTCACCGCTTTTCAACAAAGCAGAACGTTTCCACATGAACAAAACATTAAAACATTAAATGTTCAAACATTTTATACCACTAAAAAACAGATGTTTCAACATCATTCAATAAAAAAACGTTTTAACCTCATTTCAACAAAAACATTTGTATTCAACCCCATAAAATATCTAAGAAACGTATTGATATCAATAAAACATCCAAATATATGTTGGCATCATTAGAACATCCAAATATGTATTAACTTTATTAAAACACCCAACGACTGCATCGAAAAAAAGTATAGGAAACAGGGGATCACAGTAAAACATTAATAAAAGCAAGAGAATACAATACAATACAATACAGTACAGAAGATAAAACTTATTTTTTAACAAAATAGCCACCAATTGTTTTAATCATTTGTTTTGACATTAGGAAATCAGAGAAATATCAATATCAATAAAAAATACAAGCGCCATGTTGACATATATTGAATAAAAGGCAGAGAACTTCTATCTAAATAATAAATCCAATAATAAATCCAATTAACGTATTTTTGCATTATTAAAGGACTTTTCTAAAGGACTTGTACTTGTAGATGATAAAATAACATAAAAAGCATTTTTTTTTTTACAGAAACATGATATTTACAGAGAGCATGATATTTGTTTTCAAATAAAATCTATAAATCATCCAAATATGTTTTCATATTTTTATTGCATATATATTGCAACAAAATCAACAAAACATCTGAGAAATGTGTTATCAAAGAAGTTACTGCAAGAAAAGAAAAAGGATTTGTGTATCAAAATATCAAAAGCAGTTGAACAAAAACAGAAAATTGTTCTAACATTATTAGAGCACTGACATCTTTTTTAACATATGATACTTTTTTTGCCATAACAAAATTAACAAAACATCTCTAAGAAACGAGTTGATATAGAAAATCATCCAAACGTGTTCACGAAGGCAAACAAATGCAACAGAAACATAATTTGTTTTGGCATTTTCTTAAAATAGAAATCTGCTTTTTAACCCAATTGCAAAAAAAAACAACATATTGTATCAAAATTATAGAAGACGTTATATAAAACAAAAACAACAAAGAACATCAAACTGACAGCGAAAGAAGTTACCTTTATATCATTGCAATAAAGAATCAATACTGCTGTTTTCATACATGAAGCATATTAATATGTTGACATCATTAAGACAAAGACCCTCACCATTAATATTAATAGACAAAACAGAAAAGTTTTTTCCTTGCAATAAAAACATGAATTGAGTTTGTAAACAATATTATAAAAACAGCCAACGGCCCCTTTCACTGACAATCGAGCAGTTATTTCCATCTGTTCAAACATATTTCACGTTTTCATGTCAACTTGACATCATTAAATATCCAAACGTTTGGAAATGCAGAACATTTGTTTTGACATTTGGAAATCAAAAAATATATGACATCATTAAAACAGACACTAAAACACCCTTTTTATCTTATTGCAATAAAAAGCTATTCAAGCAAAAAAGAACAATTTGTTTTCAATTCTAAGAAGCATGAAACACAGAAAGACCATCCCCATCATCTTTTTTGCTATGCTAGTTGCGCGTCCTGATGCTGAAGCCAACAAAACGAAAGCCAAAATTGTTTTTACCTCATTTGTTTTCAAATCAATAATAAAGATTTTTTTAACAAGGTAGAAAGCACTTTATTTGAAACAAAAATAGATCATGAACATACAGGAAAAATTTCTTATACAGACAACATATTAAAACATATTTCCGTAAAACACCCTTTAACCTTATTGCAATAAAAACCAATAAAACAGAAAACAACTTTTATAGGATAAGCACCCACAAACACTCGTTTACTATCAAATTGAGCGCCAAAGAAGTTTTCTTCAGCAATAAAGGTCAATAAAACATTATTGACATTATTAAAAGAGCCAAAGACCCTTTTAATGCTTATAAAAGCACTAGAACATGTGTGGACAAAACTAAAGCACATTTTGCTACCAAAAACACATTTATTTTTCCTCAAAAAAGCATGTAAGAAGCGATCAAAACGAAAGCTAAAAATGTTTTAATCTCATTTCAACAAAAATACTTCTTTAAAACTAATAAAAATCTTAGATGTTTTATTAGTTTATCCAAATATGTTTTGGCATGATTAGAACATCCAACGACTGCCAACAAAACAAGAACATTTGTTTTAGTATCAAACGCTCTCATTGACATTTGTTTTAACATTTGGAAATCATCAAAAAAAAATAAAAAATGTAAAATGCATGAATTGAAAAGGCAGAAAACTTGTGCCACAGACCCTTTTTATCTATCAAAATGATAGCCAATGTTGTTTTTACCTTATTGCAATAAAAACCAATGATAAATCCAATTGACGTATTTTTGCATTTATTAAAATAGCTAAAGACCACCTTCATTGACATCATTATGGAAATGCCCAGAACTTGTGCTTGTAGAAGATAGAAAACGACATAAATCAGATTTTTTTCTTTTTTAGAGAAACATGTTTACTTAAGCTAAGCTACTGAAATATTTTTGTGATCATAACGAAAGCCAAAGCTATTTTAATATTTTAACAAAAACATTTATTTTCAATCAATAAATCATCCAAATACGTTATATTTAATTTTACAATATTGCAGCGAAATCTAGAAAAAATCTCTCAGAAACGTATTGAGATCGATAAAATATCTCAAAAACAAAGATTGCCAAAAGTTATTTTTACCTTATTGTAATAGACATTTATTTCCAAACAACATATTTTGATATTCAAAATCAAGAAAACATCTCTTAGTAACGTGTTCATATCAATAAAATATCTAAAAAAAGACCCAACCAAAGGAGTTAATGCAACAAAAAAAAAAAAGGAATTTGCTTTTCAAGCATATTTTGGCCCTTTTCATTGTATGACTAAATGAGCCAATCATGTTGCTATCAAAAACAAAAAATTGTTGTAACATGAAAGCATTGCAATGAAAACAATATCAACAAAACATCTCTGTGAAACGAATTGACATCAAAAAACATTTAAATGTGTTTTACCCAACGACCGTTTTTTTTTCACATTGCAAAAACAGATTTGTTTTGGCACAAGAACATTCATAAAACATAAAAGTTATATAAAACGTTATATGAAAACATGAAGCTTCTCGACATCAATAAAACATACAAACAACTTGGGCGTACAGACCCTAGAACATCAAAATGACAGCCAAAGAAGTCATCTTTATAGCATTGCAATAAAAAAATCAATACAGCATCCAAACAACATACACTCACGTTATTAAAATAGCCAAAGACCATTTTGCAATCAATTATCGAAAGCAGCTTTTTTTAGCATCTTCAGGAAAAACAGAACATTCGTTTCATAAAGTTATGGTCCTTGTTATTTTTACTAAAATATAACATCAATAAACCCCCATTTCTACTTATGTGTGCAGAGACGTTAATAAAAACAAAATTTATATGAACATATATCATTTTAAAAGCCATAAAACATACATTTTTTAAACAACAAAAACGGGGCGTAAAGACCCAAAACACCCTTTTTAACTATCAAAATAATAAGACCCCTTTATAATAAAAACCAATAAAACATCCAAATAACATATGTTGACATAATCAAAATAGCCAAATACAGCTTTAATTGGCATCGTCAAAATGACATTGAAAGCAATTTTTTCACCTCTTTAACGAAGCAAAACGTTTCCACATGAACAAAGCATTAAAACTAAACATTCGAACATTTTATACCAGACCCTACCCATTGACATTTCTTTTTTAGCTGTGCATTTTTTCATATCAAAACGAAAGCCAAAGATGTCAACCTCATTTTAACAAAAACAACATTTATTTTCAGAAACATTTCTTTTGACATCAATAAAATGTAAAATAAATGTGCTCACATCATTAAAACATTAATGCAAAAACTGTTGACATCAGCATGTACAGATTTTTTTTGCCATCGAACGAGATCAACAAAATATTTCTAAACATGTTATCATTAACACCCAACGTCTGCGAAGGAAGTTATTTTTACGCATAAAAAGTGAATTTTGGTAACAGAATTTATTTTAACAGTAAAACATCTCATCAATAAAACACAAACATTTGTTGCATCATGTTAAGATCCTTTTAACTATCAAAATATCAATACGTTGACATCATCGAAACAGCCAAAGACCATTGGGAAGTTGAAACAAATTCTGCAAAAACAGAACATCTAAGAAACCACTGCAAAAGCCATTATCGTAACAAAACAGAGACCACTACAACAAGAACAGGGCATTTATTTCAAAATATGAAACTTTCTTTGATTTCAATATAACATACAAACAGCAGATGTTAAAATCATTAAAACAAAGACCGTCCTCATTAATATGAATTGAAAAACCTAAAAACTTGTGTGACAACCAAATTTCCAATAAAATTTCTAATAAAATTTCTAATAAAATTTCTAAACATTATGAAAACAGCCAAAGATATTATTGTGCATCGAAAGCTATTATTAATTTACAAAACCTGAATTAACTTTTGCAATCAAAACTAAAGCCAAAGTTGTTTTTACCTCATTTTAATAAAAACATTATTGGTTGATATCAAAATCTCTCTAGCACCGTGTTTTCATCAATAATCTACGAAACGTGTGTTGCTCATCAAAACGCCATTTTCACTTTTTTAACAAAAACATTTTTGGAAAACATCAGAAAGCACAAACAACATATGTTGACATCAAAATGACAATAAATGCAATAAAAATTATATAAACAACCAAAGACACTTCTATTAATGTTATTAGAAAAGCGTTGTTTCAACCCTTCAACAAAAACATTTGTTCTCGCATTTTTTAAAACTATACTACATGTGCTAAAACAATTTTTGCCATCAAAACAAAAGCTGGTTGCTTTAACCTTATTTTAACAAAACAAACTTTGTTTTCAAATCAATATATATATATATATCAATAAAATGTCAAAACGTGTGATCATTTTTTAATAAACGCTTGGCAAATTTATTTACATTTTATCAATAAAGTATAAACAAATTTGTCAATATTTTAATCTTGATATCAATAAAATTTACAAACATCAAAACAAAAGCTGGTTGCTTTAAGCTTATTTTAACAAAACAAAAACAAACAAAACATCTAATTTGACATCGTTAAGACAAAAACATTAACATGAAAAGCTAGAAGTGTACAGGCTCTAAAATATCCCTTTAACTATGAAAATAAAAATATTAAAACAGCCAAGAAAAAAACATGTAACAACATATGTTGACATCAAAACATTTAAAATGGGAATTGAAAAGCCAGAAAAATTATGCGTAAAGTCCTTATCAAAATTGCAGCCAAACCTCATTATGAACGTGTAGCAGCTATCAAAATGATATCTTGCAATCAAAAACTAAAAAACGTATTTTGAAATCAAAACGCCCAACATTTTCACATTGCAACAAACCCCCTCTCCCCCTAGACACCATTGGAAAAGCACCTAGAATATGTGCATTTTTTTTTTAACAAAAACAGATCATGAAACATCTACTGTCATCAATAAAAGGAATAAAGCATGTTGACAGGAAGCTTAGTGATATCAACAAAGCATCTAAGAAACACGTCGATTTAAAAAAAAATTAAACAATTTAAACTATGGGAATCATTAAACACCAAGAAAAGAACATTTGTTTTCGCAACAATGAATACGTGTTCACATCAATAGAATATTCTAGCAAAGGCAACATATAAATCAGCCATTTTCTCAACAAAAAGCATTTGTTCAATAAAACAAACATATATTGACATTAAAACAGACTCTTTAAACACTCTCTAAACTATCAATTAAAAATCAAAACGAGAGCCAAAGAATTTGTTTTTAGATCATTAGCAAAACAGCAAAAATCCATCTCATTGATATCATTTAACGTGTTGGAAAAAACCAAACACATTTTCACGTCAGTAAAGTATCTAAAAAGCATAGATACTTGCTACTTGCTATTTTTTTGTTATAAAAACACGTGTTGACATCATTACAACACCCAACGACAGCCAAAAACAGAATTTTTTTTTTTAGCATCAGTAAAACATTCCAACACTTTGTACGCACGTTTTCTGTCTTTTTAATTTTTTCACTGTCAAAATAAATGTTCTGTGTTTGTTCGATGTTCTTAAAGATATAGATGTTTTATTCTCGCGCATTTTATATGAACACTTCTTAGACGTTTTCTAGATTTGACTATTAAAACAGCCAAAGACCCTTTTGATTGACATCATTAGAAAAGCTCTAGAACTTGTGCGTGTAGCAAAACGACATCGGAGGCATTTTTTTCACATCAACAAAGCTTCTAAGAAACGTTTTGATAAAATATAGACATTGTGCGTGCAGAGGCTGAATTATTTTTTTGCATCAAAACGCGAACCGAAGCTGTTTTTGTATTATAAAAAAAACATTTGCTTTTCAGTAAAAAAAATGAATTAAAAAAAATGCTATTCATAAAACCCAAACATGTAATATCTAAAAATTTTTCCATGCAAACGATATAGAAACCTCATTTGTAGAAACCGATTTGTTCTCACATCAGAAACATATTTTGCCATCAAAACGAAAGCCCAAAGTGCTAAAACCTCAAATTATGTTTGTTTAAAAAAACATATAACTATGATTATAATTATGTGGAAGCTATGAAAACAACATCGAAACCTCATTTGTACAAAATGTTATAAATAAAATACACATACAGAAGCTGAAAATTATTTGCCATCAAAACATCATCAAAACACCCAATGACTGCCAAAGAAGTAACAAAAACAGAACATTTCATTTTGCATTAATAAAACGCATAAGAAATATGTGTTCACATCTCGTTGATATTGCAAAAGCCTACTGAAGATAAAATACCAATTTTCTTAACAACCGAGAATATGTTTTAACAGTAAAATATGAAAGAAACATGACGACTTGGCCGGATCCAAAATCATCGAAAGCATCCAGGAAATATTTCCTAAAACAAAACATTTGTTGAAACATTTTTTTGCCATCAAAACTGCGTTAGTTTTAACCTTATTTTAACAAAAACATAACATTTGTTTTTAAATCAATAACGCATCTCTAAAGAAACGTTGATATCAATGCAATATGCAAACGTACTGATATTCATGATGTCAACATCAAAATGCCCACGGAAATTCTTTTTATACCTTATTACAGAACATATTGCAACACAATTAGAACATTAAAGGCCCCAAAAGCAAAATGAAACAGCCATATTCTTAGGAACGTCAAACAAATACACATTTTTTTAACATTCGTAAAACATGAAAGAAATATCTCTGCATTAAAAAAACATAAAACATTTTAAGCCATTCTGAAACATTTATTGCCAAAGTTTTAAAAATATTTTTGTTTTTGAACAGAAAAGAAATCTAAAAAAGTTGTTCGCAGACCCTATTTGCAATAAAAACATTAAAGCAAACATCTAAACAATATCAGCTTGTGCGAAACATCCAAAGCAGTTTTTCACCTTTTCTTTTAACAAAAATGAAACATTTTCACATCAATAAAACTAAAAAACGCGTAAATAATAAAACACATTGTTCTTTTTAAGCCATGCTGAAATATTTTGTTTTTGAACAGAAAAGAAATCCAAAAAATGTGTTGACACTTAACGACTGCTGAAAAAAAATATTTTTACAATATTACAGAAGCTGAAACTTTTGTTTTTGCATTTATAAAATAGATAAAACTCATCATCTGTAAGAAACATGTAAAATCTATAAAATATCCAAACATTAATTGCCAAAGAAATTTATTTTTACGTTATTGCAACAGACCAGAACTTTTGTACCTCATTTGTACAAAAACAAACATTGCTCAAGGCAGAAGCTGAAACATTTTTTGCCATCAAAATAGCCTTTTTTGGGCATTTTTTTATGATGACAACATCGAAACCTCATTTGTACAAAAGCCTACCATTTGTCCTCAATTCTTAGGAAGCGTTGACATCAATAAAATACAGCTTAAAATAGCTGTTGCTTGCGGATAGAGATGAAAAATTTTTTGCCATGAAAACAAAAGCTTTCTCAATTTCTTAACAGAGCATTTGTTCTAACATTAATAAAATATGAAAGAAACATCTCAACATTAATAAAACTTACAAACAACATACAAAGACATGAATTTAATTATCAAAATTTACAGCTAAAGAAGTTATTTTTAAATGGAAATACTAAAACAGCCAAAGACCCTTAAGAAGAAGGAACACTTATTTTGCTGTCAAAACAACATCGAAAGCAGACATTTTTCAATAAAGTTTTTTATAAATTATTTATATAAAGTTCTTTAAGAATTTCAACAAAAAAAATCTCAATAAAACCTTTCGACTGCCAAAATTGTCTATTTTATTAAAAAAAAAAAAAAAACGATTTACAAACATGCAAAGAAGTTAAAACACTCATTTCTCTTATGAAAATGGCATCGAAACCTCAACTGAATATCTAAGAATCATGCCAAAGAATTGTAAGACCTTATTGCAACAGAAACAAAACATTTGTTTTCGCATATATATTTGTTTTAACATTAGTGAAACATGGTAAATATCTCGATATCAGTGTAACAACATTTCACATCAATGAAGCTATGCTGCAGGGCAGAAGCTGAAACATTTTTTGCCATCATAATATAACATTTGTTTTCAAATAGAAACAACTATTGCAACAATAGAGGTAAAACTTGAAACATCTCGAAATCAATGACACACAAACAGACATTAAAACAAAGCCCCTTCCAGTGGACAGGTATTGAAAAGCCAGAATATTTGTGCGTCGAGACTGTAAAACAAAATTACAGCAAAAAAAAAAATTCAAAAAACATTCAAACACATGTTGACGTTATTAAAACAAGCAAAGACTTTTTCATAAACATTTCGTCATCTATAAAACATACAAAGAATAAGAATTAAAACATTTTAAAACAATTTTTTTAAGCTATGTTATCAAAAAACAAAGTTTTTATTACCTACGAAAAGTGTTTTCAATAAAACATCCAACACTTTGTTGTACAATCAATAAAACGAAAGTTGAAAATGTTTTAGCTTAAAAAAAAAACATTTTTGAATCAAACATTTCGACAAAAGCATAACTTTTGCTATAAAACATCATGTTGATATTAAAACATTCATATCAATAAAACATGTATAAAACATGGAAATATGTACTAAAGAACACCCTTTAAACTATCAAAATGACAGCCAAAGAAGCTTTAATCTTTTATTGACATTATTAGAAAAGCCCTTGAAATGCTATAAAAACGAACATTTGCTTTCAAATCGATAAAAACATCTCTAGGAAACGTGTTAATATCATTAAAAACCAACAGAACATTTGTTTTTGCATCAATGAAACGTATAAGAAATACGTGTTCATATGAATAGATCATTTATCCAAAGGCATTTGTTCTAACATCTTTTGATGTTAACAACATATGTTAACATTAAAACAAAGACCCTCCCCATTAACGAATTGAAAAAAGAGAGAACGTGCCTTTAAACTATCAATTAAAAATCAATAAACATCCAAACAAAGAAGCTTGTAGAATAAAAGATCTCTAAGAAAAATCTCTAATAAGCGTGTTGATATGTATGGAAATCATGAAAACATCAACAACACAATATTTTGGCATCAATAAAACGTATAAAACATTCCCTAAAAACCATCCCCTTGACATCATTGCAAAAGCCGTATGGTTTTTTGTAACAAAAAAACAAAAACATACAAGCATTATGTTGAAAAGAGAGAAAACATGTCTACAGAGCCCAAAATAACCTTTAAACTGTCAAAATGAAAGCGAAAATATTGTTTTAAGACAAATATGTTAAATCAATGAAAATATCAATGAAATTTTCGAACTATTAAACTCAAAGGAGCACAAATAAAACATTTCAACCAAAGCAACTTTTGACTTTAAACTTATGAACTTATGACCCGAAATGAAATATCCAAACAATGTGTTGCCATTAATAAAACTGAAAAGCTCCGGAACTTGTGTGTGTTGCTACATTTATTTGTGGACTAAAAGATATTGATATCAATAAAATAGCCAAACACAACGACTCCCAAAGAAAGGATATTTGTTTTTGTTGACTATTTCCAAGTCCCCAAAGACCCTCTTGTACTTTCTTGACAACATTGAAAGTACTACCAACAAAAACATTTTTGTTTTGATCGGAAAAAATCAATAAAACGAAAAGAGAAAAAGACCCTCCCCGTTCACATGAAGCCATAGAACTTTATAGAACATCAATTATTATAACAGCAAAAGACCTTTTCATTGTATGTATTGGAACTAAAACAACTTTGCTATCAAAAAGACAGTTTTAAACTCATTTAGACAAAATAGGAACACTTATTTTCACATCAATAAAGCATCTATGAAGCATAGACCTTCTCCATAGACATCGTCTTTTAATCTATGCTACTTGCGCATAGAGAAGCGGAAATAGACATTAAAGGCCCCAAAGCCCTTACCATTAACATCATTACAAAAGCAGGAGAATGAAACCACATCTAGGAATATCAAACAAATACAGAACATTTTTTTTAAGGTAAAACATGAAAGAAATATCTCTAGACATCGAAAAAAAAATACAAACATTGACATTAATTTGTGAGTAGACTTTAAAATGTTATCTTTATCATATTGCAATAAAAAGATCAATAAAATATCCAAACATACTTAAACATAATTAAAACAGCCAAAGAAACGTGTTGATATGAATGCAATATCCAAACATGTTGACATCATTAAAATACCCGACTACCAAAGAAGTTGTTTATACGTTAACAAAAACAAGATTCATTTTGGCATCAATAAAACATTCATGCAATTTGTGTTGACATCATTTATAAAAGCCATAGAAAATGTATTTACAGGACAAAAAACATCCAAAACAAAAATAGGGGTAAAACATGAAACATCTCGACATCAATAAGGCATACAAACATTAAAACAAACAGACTGGAATTGAAAAGCCAGAAAATTTGTGCGTTACAAAGCCAAAAAAGAATTCAAAAAACATTCAGACGAATGTTGACATTATTAAAACAGCCTACGACCCCTTTCATAAACAAAAAAGAAAAACACAAACAAGAAAAACACCAAAAGACCCTCCCATTGACCATTTTTCTTAAGCTGTTATGTGTGGTTACAAAAGTTGAAACATCTTTTATTTAAAACGTGGTTATAAAAAAAAACCATCCAAATGTGGCAGTCATTTTTATCTTATTGCGTTATGCCAAATATTTCTTTTGCAATGAATAGAATGAAAGCTAAAAAGTTTTTAAACTCATTTTGACAAAAACATAACATTTTAAAAATGAAACATATCTTTGAAATGTTTTGATATCAATAAAACTGCCAATTATATTGGCAATTAAAACATACCAAGTGCAGAACATGACACTTTTAACTATCAAAATCGAAAAGTCCTTGAATTCATGCCATAAAAACGAACATCAATAAAACGTATAAGAAATACGTGTTCACATCAATAGAACATTCGTGACATTGCAAAAGCCTTAGATAAATCAGCCATTTTCTCAACAAAAGAGCATTTGTTCAAAACATGAAACAATAAAATATACAAAATATATATTGACATTAAAATAAAGATCCTCCCCATTAACATGAATTGAAACGTGAGAAAACGTGCCTTTGAACACCCTTTAAACTATCAATTAAAAATCAATAATCCAAATATTCTTTCATTGACATCAATAAACGTTTTATCAATAAAACATAAATTGATATCAATAAATCATCCAAATATGTGTGGAAATCATCAAAACACCAACAACAGAACATTTGATTTAGCATTAATAAAACAAAAAAAAATTTCATGATCTATGGCTTTTTCTTAACATTGCAACAAAAAAGAGCCAAACATGAAAGAAACATATGATATTAAAGCAAAGACCCTCAGCGAAAAAAGTTTTTACGATAAAAGTATCAATTATAAATATCAATGAAATTTTCAAGCAATATTATCAAAACCAAAAAAACCCTTATATCGACAAATAGAAGCACAAATAAAACATTTTAAGGAAAACATACTTTGTTTTCAAATCAATAAAACATCATTAAACATCCTAACATATGTTGACATATGTCTTTCAATGAAACGTACATCACATCAAAGCCCCCAAAACCACCAAAAGCACTTTTCTTAACTTCATAGCAACAAATGAAATAAAATATATAAACATCAAACAGAAAAAGACTCTCCTCGTTGACTTTGAATTGAAAAGCCGGTAAACTTATGCTTGTACAGACCCTATTTTTACGTTATTGCAACAGAAACAGAAGTTTGTGCATCTTGAAGATAAAAGCCTCATTTGTACAAAAACAAATATTTTTTGCTATCAAATCAATAAAACGTCTTGCGCAGGGCAGAAGCCAACAAAACATAACATTTTGTATGGTATTATCAACACAGCCAAAAACTTTTGGGCATTTTTTAATGACAACATCGAAACCTCATTTGTAGAAAAACCTAACATTTGTTCTCACGCTTCTTAGGAAGTGTTGATATCAATAAAATACAGCTTAAAAAAGCTGTTGCTTGCGGGTAGAAATGAAACATTTTTTGCCATCAAAACAAAGTTTTCCCATTTTCTTAAAAGAGCATTTGTTCTAAAATTAGTAAAACATGAAAAATATCTGGACATCAGTAAAACATACAAACAAAATACACTCTCCCTAAAACATCTTTCTAATTATCAAAATGCCAGCTAAAGAAGTTATTTTCATCTTAAGAAGCCGAAACACACATTTTGATATCAAAACGACATCGAAAGCAGATGCTTTAGCAAAAACATTTTTCAATAAACATTTCACCCTTTTAACTATCAAAATGACAGACAAAGAAGCAATAAACAACCAAATACCCTTTCACTGATATTATTAGAAAAGCTCTTGAACTCATGCTATAAAAACGATCAATAAAAACATCCAAATAATCATTAAAAACCAACAACAGAACATTTGTTTTCGCATCAATAAATAAAACGTATAGGAAATACGTATTCACAAGGCATTTGTTCTAACACATGAAAGAAACCTCTTGATATCAATAAAACACAAACAACATATGTTAACATTAAAACAAAGAACCTCCCCATTAATGTGAATTGAAAAGAGAGAGAACGTGCCTTGAAACACCTTTAAACTATCAATTAAAAACCAGTAAACATCCAAACAAAGACCCTTTCATTGACATTAGAAAAGCATGTTGAATAAAAGATCTCTCAAAAAAAAATCTGTAAAAAGCGTGTTCATATGTATGGAAATCATTAAAACACCATCAATAAAACGTATAAAATATTCAAATATAACATCCGTGTCCCTAAAGACCATCCCATTGACATCATTGCAAAAACCCTATGGTTTTTTGTAACAAAAAAAACACAAACATACAAACATTATGTTGATATTAAAACAGACCATGAATTGAAAAGAGAGAAAATATGCCTAGACAGCCCAAAATAAGCTTTAAACTGTCAAAATGACAGCGAAAATGTTTAAAGACAAAAATATCAATGCAATGAAGCCCTTATATTGACAGAACATTTTAACAAAAAACAACTGTTGACTTTGGATTGAAAATCTTGTGGACTTATGCTTACAGACCCGAAATGAAGTTTTAATGTAATAAAAGTAAATGAAATATCCAAACAAAATGTGTCGACATTAATAAACTGGAAAGCTCCGGAACTTGTGCGTTTCTACATTTATTTCAGTGAAACTAAAACACCAAAAGATTATATCAATAAAATATCCAAACACCCAACGACTGCCAAAGAAAGACCCTCTTTTTGACATCATTGCAAAAGCCTGTAGAATACGAGTGTACATCCATTTTCTTAACAACATTGAAAATATTAGCAACAAAAACATTTTGTTTCGATCGGAAAACATCAATCAAAACAAAAAGAGAAAAAGACCCTCCCCATTCACATAAAGCAATTGTATGTATTGGAACTAAAACACACTTTGCTATCAAAAAGACAGTTTTAAACTCATTTAGACAAAACTAGAACATTTATTTCCAAATCAATAAAGCAATGAAGCAAAGACCTTCTCCATAGACCGTCTTTTAAACTATGCTACTTGCGCATAGAGAAGCTAAAATAAACATTAAAGGCCCCAAAGCCCTTACCATTAACATCATCATTAGGAACATCAAACAAATACAGAACATTTTTTTGACAGTAAAACATGAAAGAAATATATCGTCATCAAAAAAACAAACATTAACATGAATTGAAAAGGCAGCAAACTTGTGAGTAGACTTTATAATAAGTTATCTTTACCATATTGCAATAAAAAGATCAATAAAACATCCAAACAATATATTTTGACAATTAAAACAGCCAAAGAAACGTGTTGATATGAATGCAATGTCCAAACGTGTTGACATCACTAAAATACTTGACTACCAAAGTTGTTTATACCTTAATGGAATCAATAAAACATTCATGCAACTTATGTTGACATCATGGAAAATATATTTACATCCAAAACAAAAATAGAGGTAAAACATGAAACATCTCGACATCAATAAGATATACAAACATATGTTGACATCATTAAAACAGACAGATCTTTCCTGAAAAGCCAGAAAATTTGTGCGTTACAAAGCCAAAAAAAAATTCAAAAAACATTCAAACGAATGTTGACATTATCAACTATAGGCTATTTTGTCATAAACATCTATGAAAGCCCTAGAACTTGTGTTTGTTGTTTTCACCTTTTTAACAACAAAAAAGATGACATCTATAAAACATAAGAATTAAAAACCATTTTTCGTAAGCTGTTATGTGGGTACAAAAGTTGAAACATCTTTTATCTAAAACGTGTTGTTATAAGAAAAAAAAATCCAAACGTGTTGAAATCAAAACATCTGGCAGTCATTAAGATAATTATTGCATTATGCCAAATATTTGCTTTGCAATGAATAGAACGAAAGCTAAATATGTTTTAACCTCATATGACAAAAATATAACATTTTAAAAATAATGAAACATCTTTGAAATGTGTTGGCCATTAAAACATTCAAAGTGCAATACAGAGCCTGACTCTTTTAACTATCAAAATGACAGGCAAAGAAGTTTTTACCTTATTTCAATAAAGAATCAATAAACATCATGCAATAAAAACGAACATCTTTTAAATCCATGAAACAGAACCAGAAACAAGAAAAGAAACAGAACATTTGTTTTGGCTTCAATAAAAAGTATAAGAAATACGTGTTCACATCAAATAAAACATTCGTGACATTGCAAAATTAATCACATTTTCTCAACAAAAGAGCATTTGTTCGAAAACATGGAAGAAACAGTAAAATATACAAACAACATATGTTGACATTAAAACAAAGACCCTCCCCATTAACATGAATTGAAACGAGAGAAAACGTGCCTTTGAACACTTTAAACTATCAATTTAAGATCAATAAACATCCAAAGAAAGATCCTTTCATTGACATCATTATAAAAGCTTGTAGAATAAAAGATCTCTAATAATATGTGTGGATACTATCAAAGCCAAAGAAACATAACTTGTTTTCAAATCAATAAAACATTAGAACATCCAACGAATGCCAAAGTTGTTTTTGTTTTATTGTAATTAAAACAATATTTGTTTTAACTTCAATGAAACGTACGGGAAAGACAGGAGCACATCACATCACATTAAAGCCCCCAAAACCACCGAAAGCACTTGTTTTAACTTCATGGCAACAAATACAGTACATCAATAAAACACCAACAACAGAACATTTGATTTGGCATTAATAAAACAAAAAAAATTCATGCAGTATATACAGACAATAGCATCCATGTCCCTAAAAGATCTATGGCTTTTTCTTAACATTGCAACATTGCAACAAAGAAAAGCCAAACATAAAAGAAAATATGATATTAACATATAATAAAAATATCAATTGTGAATATCAATGAAATTTCCAAACAATACTATCAAAGCCAAAGAACATTTTAACAAAAACATAACGTTTTCAAATCAATAAAACATCATTAGAACATCCAACGAATGCCAAAGTTGTTTTTGTTTTATTGCAATTAAAACAGATATTTGTTTTAACTTCAATGAAACATAAGGGAAAGACAGGAGCACATCACATCACATCAAAGCCCCCAAAACCACCGAAAGCACTTGTTTTAACTTCATGGCAACAAATACAGTACATCAATAAAACATACAAACAATATCAAATAGAAAAAGACCCTCCTCATTGACTTTGAATTGAAAAGCCTTTAAACTTATGTTTGTACAGACCCAAAAACTATCAAAATGACAGGCAAAAAAATTTTAATGTAATAAAAAAAAAAAATTTCATGTCTATGAAAAGCCCTGGAACTTGTGTTTCTGCATGAAATGAAACCAAAGGACCCTTTTTTGCTATCAAAAAAATGTTTTAACATTAAATGAGGTTAAAACATTTGCTTTTAAATCAACAAAACATCTCTAAGAAACATGAAAAACACTGCCAAAGAAATTATTTTCTATCTTAACAGGTCATTTCTTTTGGCATCAATAAAAACCAATAAAATATTCATACTTAAAAACGTGTCAGAAAAGTGTAATTTCTATAAAACATCAAAAACTTATTAGAAGCTAAAAAACTAATTTTTCTATGCAAACCTCATTTGTACAAACACCGATTTGTTCCCACATTAGACAATTCTTGCTATCAAACGAAAGCCAAAAATGCTTTAAACTCGTATCATATGTTTGTTTAAACAATCATATAAATTGCCTTAAAATCAACAAAACATCTCCGTAGAAGCTAAAACACTCATCAGTGTATTTGAAACATTTACAACATAACATTTATGACATACCAAAATACACATAGACCCTCAAAACATATGTTGACATTAAAACATTTCATGGCTGCCAAAGAAGAAATCATTACCTTGGTGCGACAAAAACATTTTAAAGTACCAAAAGCCTACTAAAGATAAAACATCCATTTTCTTAACAACAGAACCAAAAACATCTACAGAACCAAAAACATCTTTTTGATTATCAAAATGACAGGCAATGAAGTTATTTCTAACTTACTGCAATAAAAAATTGAAACGACATCGAGAGCAGCTGTTTTAACCTCTGCAACAAAAACAAAACATTTACTGAAACATTTTTTGCCATGAAAGAGAACGCTGTTTTAACATCACTTTAACAAAAAAAACTCGTTTTCAAATCAAATTGATATCAATAAAACGTTCATATTATGCAATATCCATAAGTGTTGACATTGATGATGTCAACATTAAAATACCCAACGACTACAAAAGGTATTTATACCTTATTACATATCTAAGAAACGTGTTAACATCATTAAAACATCCAGTGACTGCGAAAGAAGTCAAAAATAGAACATCAACAAAAAGGGACCGGGACAAATCAGGAGATTTAAGCTATGTTTTAACATAGCTTAAAAAAAAATAGTAGTTTTTTGTTGTCGTTGTTGAAACAAGTTCTAGGGATGTTTATGAATTTTTTTTTTTTTTTTTGGGGGGTTATATTGTTTTAGGGTCTTTTCGCACAAAATTTCTGGCTTTTCAATTCCTGTCCACGAGCAGGATCTTCGTCTATTCTAATGATGTCAACATATGTTTCATGTTATACCCCTATTTTTGTTGCAATAGTTGTTTCTATCTTTTTGTGTTTTATCTCTTGTATGCACATTTTCTATGGCTTTTGTTTATTGATGTTAAAACAAATCTTGTTTTTGTTAAAATACTTTGGTAGTCGTAGGGTGTTTTAATGATGTCAACACGTTTGGATATTGCATTCGTATCAACACGTTGATTTTAAAAGAAATGTTATATTTTGATGGCAAAGAATGTTTCAGCTTCTGCCCTGCACAAGTATCATAGCTTCATTGATGTGAAAACTAATGCTTTCCATGTTGTTTTGATTTTAATTGCAGTAAGGTAAAGATAACTTCATTGGCTGTTATTTGGATAATCAAAAAGATGGTTCAGGATAAGTTTGTCCGGATAAATTCTCTTGTCAATGTTATCTTGATATCAAGAGATGTTTCTATTGTTTCACTAATAAAACAAATGTTCTGTTTTCGTTGTAGTCATTGATGTCAATGAATGTTTGGATGTTTCTTAGATGCTCTGCACAGGTGAGGTGTCGATATCATTTTGATGGGAAAAATGAGTGTTTTAGCTTCTTTTTTGGCAGTCAAAAGGTGCATTAGTGTTTGTAAGAGATGTTTTATAGATACGAACACGATTCTTTAAAGATTTTTTTTTTTGTTGTTGAAATATTAAAACAACTTTGGCTAAAAATGTTTTAGCTTCTGCTTTAAAAAATAAATGTGCATATGGAAGATAACAAATGTTCTATTTTTGTTAAACGACACCTGCTTTCCATGTCGTTTTGATTGCAAAATGTTTCAGCTTCTTAGGGGTCTTTGGCTATTATAGTATTTCCAGTAAGATAAAAATAACTTTGGCTGTCGTTTTGATGATTAAAAATTAATTCATGTTTTAATATCAACATATGTTGTTACAACTTTTGCAAAGTCTACAAAAGCATTTATGGCTTTCGTTTTGATGGCAAAAAATGTTTCATCTGTACACGCAAGCAACAGCTTAAAAAAACGATATCATATTTTTCATTCGGATTTTGTACAAATAAGGTTTCGATGTTTTTTTCGTAGAAAAATGAGTTTTAGCTTCTACATATACAAATGTCTTTGGCTGTTTTAATGATATATTGGCAAAAAAAAATTTCAGTTTTTGTATAAACGAGGTTTCTGATTTCTAGATGTTCAAAGGTTTTTGGCTGTTTTAACAGTCATAATAATGGTTCTGTTTTTGTAACATTGTAAAATGTGAACACATTTTTTATACGTTTTTGCATTTATAAAATGCAAAAACAAATGTTTCAGCTTCTGCACCAAACAATAAGGTAAAATGAATTATTTTTAGCAGTCGTTGGGTGTTTTGATGATGTCTACACATGTGTGGGTGTTATGGATATCAACACTTTTTTAGATTTTTTTTTAAAAACAAATGTTATATTTTTGTTGAAAGATTTATTTTAACTTTGGCTTTCGTTTTGATGGCAAGAAATGTTTCAGCCCCAGTGGACAACACTTGTTTCTTAGAAGCTTTTTTGTTGAAAAGAAGTGAAAAAAGAACTGCTTTCGATGTCGTTTCGCGAGCTTCTACACGCATGTTTTAGAGCTTTTCTAAATATGTCAATTAAAAGGGGTTCTATTGCAATAAGCTTTTAGGCTGTACGCACAAGTTTTTTTGCCTTTTTAATTTCTTTTTATGTTATGTTTCACTGTCAAAAAATATGTTCTGTTTCTAGGATGGCTTTTGGGCCTTTACTGTGTTCTGTTTTTGTTGCAATATGATAAAAATGACTTCTTTGGCAGTCATTGGATGTTTTGATAAAATAAGGTATAAACAACTTCTTTGGTAGTAGTAGACAATCTGGATATTGTATTGATATTAACGTTTCTCTAGAAATGTTTTATTGATTTGAAAACATTTATGTTTTTGTTAAAATAAGATTAAAACTGCGTTGTCTTTCGTTTTGATGGCAAAAATTGATGAAAACTGTTCTATTTTTGTTGCTTTCGATGTCGTTTTGATTTTTTATTGCAGTAAGTTAGAAAAAACTTCATTGGCTGTCATTTTGATAATTAAAAGGGTTTTTTGGATCTGTACGGACATCTCGACATGTTTATATTGACGTCTTTCATATTTGTTAGGAAAATGAGTGTTTTACCTTTAGCAATGATATCAACGGGAGGGTCTTTTGGTACTTTTGATAAGCAAAAATACCCATTTTCTTAACAAAATAGCAACAAAATTGCAATAGAAACATGAAAGAAACATCTCGACATCAATAAAATATGCCAATAAAAGCCAGAAAATTTGTGCCTAAAACAACCTTTAAACTGACAGCCATTGCAATAAAAACATTAATAAAACATCCAAGATTATCTAAAAGATATCTAAAGATATCTTTCACTGATATCTTTAGAAAAGCTCTAGAATTTGTGCTTGTAAAAGCTAACACCCATTTTTTCCTATCAAAACTTCAAAAACAATTGTTTTATCCTTTTCAAGAAAAAGAACATTTATTTTCACATATTAATAATGCTAAAGTATTTTTTGCCATGAAAACGAAAACGAAAGTTGTTTTAACATTTTAAAAACACCCCAACGAATTCTAATTTTTTTTACCTCATTAAAATAAACAAACATTCATACATTAAAAGCACACAAAATGGAGCGTTTGTTTAGTCTTTAAGAGAATATCAAATAAAAGTCTATACTTTAATAAAACATACTGACGTTATCAAAACGGACGAATTGAAAAGCTAGAGAACTTGTGCGTTACAAACCCTAAAAGACCCATATTGCAATAAAATATCAATTAACAACCAGTAACCCTTTCATTGACGTCAAAAGTTGAAACACGTCTTGCTATCAAAACGACACATCAATAACGGACCACTAAAACATCCATACATTGTTTTTCCAAGCTATGCTACTTGTGCGTACAAAAGCTGAAACTTTTTTTGCCATCAAAACGAAGGCAAAGTTATTTTTACCTCATTTTAAGGAAAACAACTGTTTTCAAATGACTAAAACATATCTTAGAAACCTGTGTTGACATCATTAAAGCGCCCAACGGCTGCCAAAATCATTTTGGCATCAATAAAACGTGTTGAGAACAATGAAATGTGCTGCCATTGTCCCCAGTGACTTTCCCATTGGAAAAGAAACATCTTGACATAAAAAAAAAATTCGAACATATGTTGACATCATTAAAACAGACAAAAAAAGCCCTAGAACTTGTGCATAACATTTTGCTATCAAATGACATCGAAAATGACATCACAAAAACAATGTGATTTCTCAAAAACCCTCCCAATTGACATCGTTTTTTTAGCTTACGTGTGCAGAATAGTTAATGGTTTATGCAAGAGTTTTGGAGAGAGAGGGGGCAAATATTCGGTCTGTTGGGGATGAGAGGGCTTGGGAATTGAGTCAGTTGTTCGGAGAAAAACTGGAGGAAGTGAAGTGTTTTAGATATCTGGGAATGGATTTGGCAGCGAATGGAACCATGGAAATGTAAGTGACTCACAGAGTGGGGAGAACATTTTTTCGTAAACAAAAGTATGTATATTTGAAGGAATAGTGGTTATGCGGAAATGATATGTTTGTGATAAAAAGTGTGTGGTCGTGAGAGCAGAGGAGGGTGCATTGGAGAGAATGAGTGAGGAAAGATTGACAGAGAGAAATGAGAAGTGGCAGACCAAATTGGGGGTGAAAGGCGTGCAAGGAAGAAACGAATTGGAACGATGTTATCGTTCATGTGAAGCGTCTTGGGCAAACTATGAAAAGTTTCGTGGGGGAGCTGTAGTTTTAGTGCATTTTGCATGACAACTAGAGACAGCTAGACCCTTTGTTGTCTTCCTAGCGATATCTCACGCGCGTGCGGGGGAAGGGGTGTCATTTTATATGTGGCGGGATGGCGATGGGAATGAATAAAGGCTTACTGTCTCTGTATACGTTGAAATGTATAGGTATTGTATATCTACGTGTTTGGACGAATATGAGAGTGGTTTGGGCCATTCTTTCGTCTGTTTCCTATCATATTTTGTTAACAAAGTATAATTAATAAATGAATAAATAAATAAATATATAAAACGCCCTTACATATCTGCATATTCCTACTTCATCAATTCCTGTCGCTAACCTCACCACTCAAAGCCATCTCGGATGAAAGGACAAACTAAGATACAAATATACCGATACATCCATGAAATACATCCATGATACTCCTGAAACAGGAGTTGTGGGAGTATGTGATAGAATGTAAGAAAGTAAATTCTCGATTAATATGGGTAAAACTGAAAGTTGATGGAGAGAGGTGGGTGATTATTGGTGCATATGCACCTGGGAATGAGAAGAAAGATCATGAGAGGCAAGTGTTTTGGGAGCAGCTGAATGAGTGTGTTAGTGGTTTTGATGCACGAGACCGGGTTATAGTGATGGGTGATTTGAATGCAAAGGTGAGTAATGTGGCAGTTGAGGGAATAATTGGTATACATGTGGTGTTCAGTGTTGTAAATGGAAATGGTGAAGAGCTTGTAGATTTATGTGCTGAAAAAGGACTGATGATTGGGAATACCTGGTTTTAAAAGCGAGATATACATAAGTATACTTATGTAAGTAGGAGAGATGGACAGAGAGAGTTATTGGATTACGTGTTAATTGACAGGCGTGTGAAAGAGACTTTTGGATGTTAATGTGCTGAGAGGTGCAACTGGAGGGATGTCTGATTATCTTGTGGAGGCCAAATGTTTGGGTGAAGAGTAAGTGAGCTTGGGAAGGCGACCTGTGTGAGGAAGTACCAGGAGAGACTGAGTACAGAATGGAAAAAGGTGAGAATGGAAGTAAGGGGAGTGGGGGAGGAATGGGATGTATTTAGGGAATCAGTGATGGATTGCGCAAAAGATGCTTGTGGCATGAGAAGAGTAGGAGGTGGGTTGATTAGAAAGGGTAGTGAGTGGTGGGATGAAGAAGTGAGTATTAGTGAAAGAGAAGAGAGAGGCATTTGGACGATTTTTGCAGGGAAAAAATGCAATTGAGTGGGAGATGTATAAAAGAAAGAGACAGGAAGTCAAGAGAAAGGTGCAAGAGGTGAAAAAAAGGGCAAATGAGAGTTGGGGTGAGAGAGTATCATTAAATTTTAGGGAGAATAAAAAGATGTTGTGGAAGGAGGTAAATAAAGTGCGTAAGACAAGGGAGCAAATGGGAACTTCAGTGAAGGGGAGGTGATAACAAGTAGTGGTGATGTGAGGAGATGGAGTGAGTATTTTGAAGGTTTGTTGACTGTGTTTGATGATAGAGTGGCAGATATAGAGTGTTTTGGTCGAGGTGGTGTGCAAAGTGAGAGGGTCAGGGAAAATGATTTGGTAAACAGAGAAGAGGTATTGAAAGCTTTGCGGAAGATGAAAGCCGGCAAGGCAGCAGGTTTGGATGGTATTGCAGTGGAATTTATTAAAAAAGGGGGTGACTGTATTGTTGACTGGTTGGTAAGGTTATTTAATGTATGTATGACTCATGGTGAGGTGCCTGAGGATTGGCGGAATGCGTGCATAGTGCCATTGTACAAAGGCAAAGGGGATAAGAGTGAGTGCTCAAATTACAGAGGTATAAGTTTGAGTATTCCTGGTAAATTATATGGGAGGGTATTGATTGAGAGGGTGAAGGCATGTACAGAGCATCAGATTGGGGAAGAGCAGTGTGGTTTCAGAAGTGGTAGAGGATGTGTGGATCAGGTGTTTGCTTTGAAGAATGTATGTGAGAAATACTTAGAAAAGCAAATGGATTTGTATGTAGCATTTATGGATCTGGAGAAGGCATATGATAGAGTTGATAGAGATGCTCTGTGGAAGGTATTAAGAATATATGGTGTGGGAGGAAAGTTGTTAGAAGCAGTGAAAAGTTTTTATCGAGGATGTAAGGCACGTGTACTTGTAGGTTTGCGGCAGGGGTGTGTGATGTCTCCATGGTTGTTTAATTTGTTTATGGATGGGGTTGTTAGGGAGGTAAATGCAAGAGTTTTGGAAAGAGGGGCAAGTATGAAGTCTGTTGGGAAGTGAGTCAGTTGTTGTTCGCTGATGATACAGCGCTGGTGGCTGATTCATGTGAGAAACTGCAGAAGCTGGTGACTGAGTTTGGTAAAGTGTGTGGAAGAAGAAAGTTATGAGTAAATGTGAATAAGAGCAAGGTTATTAGGTACAGTAGGGTTGAGGGTCAAGTCAATTGGGAGGTGAGTTTGAATGGAGAAAAACTGGAGGAAGTGAAGTGTTTTAGATATCTGGGAGTGGATCTGGCAGCGGATGGAACCATGGAAGCGGAAGTAGATCATAGGGTAGGGGAGGGGGCGAAAATTCTGGGGGCCTTGAAGAATGTGTGGAAGTCGAGAACATTATCTCGGAAAGCAAAAATGGGTATGTTTGAAGGAATAGTGGTTCCAACAATGTTGTATGGTTGCGAGGCGTGGGCTATGGATAGAGTTGTGCGCAGGAGGATGGATGTGCTGGAAATGAGATGTCTGAGGACAATGTGTGGTGTGAGGTGGTTTGATCGAGTGAGTAACGTAAGGGTAAGAGAGATGTGTGGAAATAAAAAGAGCGTGGTTGAGAGAGCAGAAGAGGGTGTTTTGAAGTGGTTTGGGCACATGGAGAGAATGAGTGAGGAAAGATTGACCAAGAGGATATATGTGTCGGAGGTGGAGGGAACGAGGAGAAGAGGGAGACCAAATTGGAGGCGGAAAGATGGAGTGAAAAAGATTTTGTGTGATCGGGGCCTGAACATGCAGGAGGAGGGCAAGGAATAGAGTGAATTGGAGCGATGTGGTATACCGGGGTTGACGTGCTGCCAGTGGATTGAATCAAGGCATGTGAAGCGTCTGGGGTAAACCATGGAAAGCTGTGTATATTCGCGTGTGTGGACGTAAGTATATACATGTGTATGGGGGGGGGTGTTGGGCCATTTCTTTCGTCTATTTCCTTGCGCTACCTCGCAAACGCCGGAGACAGCGACAAAGTATAATAATAATAATAATCCATGATGAAAATACAATATAGTCAACATGAGAAAATAGCCACCAATACAGGTGTGAGGTAATGATGGGGTAAGAAAGAGGTGTGGCAATAAAGAGTGTGGTTGAGAGAGCAGAAGAGGGTGTTTTGAAATGGAGAGAATGAGGGAGAGAGAAGTGGGAGACCAAATTGGATGTGAAAGGATGGAGTGTCATCAACGCAACATGACATAATATTTGCTTTTGCAACAGAGGAAATATATAGCACACAGTAACACCCATGAAACTGTATAATATACTCACCATGAAAAATATAATGGCAATGAAATGTAATCATTACAGAATAATGACCATGGTAGGTCATGATAGGTTGACATAATCACCATCACATTACATAAACCATGACCTATTACAGTCACAATACCTAAAAAGCCACAATGAAAATATAGTTATCATGCCATCATGAAAATATAGACAATATAGCCAATACAGCCATGATGATATTTTCAGCTAAATGATATAGTTCTCATGATAATGTATCGATCTTGACAAATGTATCCAACCTGACAAGATAGCCACCATTCATAATAACAATAATGCCACCATGAAAATATGTTCACGATGATAAAGCCATCTTCACGATAGAGTAACCTTACAAATACAGCAAACATGACAGTAATTGACACAATTGTCACGATATATGTAAGTCAATCATCGTGACATTAGTCACCATTATGACCATAATTATTATCGTGACAATTATATAATCATCACGATAATAAGCCTGCTTAACATATTCGCTATGACAATTTAGCTATGACAATATAGTCACGACGACAGTCATATAATATGTGGAATTGTAGTCATAAAGGTAGTCATATGATCACCAGTTTGACATAATCACCATCACAATATTCCCTTTTGCATATATGAAAATATTGCCGTGACGAAATAGCTACTTAACAATATATGAACCCTGACAGTAAAGCCAACCTGGTAAGATAACACTTGAAACTGTGTCTGCCATAACAATATAGTCACCAATGGCACCATGGCTATACAGCAATCATGATATGATCACCAGGCTATTATAAAAACCATGACAATATAATTGACATGATGAGATGAAATCAACTATATCAAGTTGATATAGTAATTATATCATAATTATATCATAATGTAATTATAATGTAATTATGACATGATAAATGTAACTTCTATGAAAATAGCCACCTTAACAATATAGCCACTAATATTTTATCAACTATTAGTATAGCCATCATGGCAATTTATTACCAGAAAAAACACATACTACGACGATATAACCATAACAATATAACATAGTCAGGTGACTATGTAGCCACCTATGGCTACCATGACAATACAACCACCATTACAATACAAAAAACATGACAATATGCTCTTCTTTTCAGAACTCTCCGTGACAATACCCTACATGATCCTGCCATTGCAATGTAGCCAAAATAGTGATATATGGCAATATAGTCAACAGGGCAACATAGTCACGATAATTAAACCAGAATGACAATTTCGCTAGAGGGACAAAATCACCGCACTTAAAAGAAAGTTAACATGAAAATGCAGTCACCATGACCAATCATTAAGAAAAATTGTGAAATTTAATTATAATGTTATAATGATAGCCACCTTGACAATACTGCTACCATGAAAATACGCTAACAAGCCATCTTAACCTTAAAACTACAGCAAACGATAATACAGCCACCATAACAGTATTGTCACGACATAAATCAATCACCGTGATATTAGTTAAGCCTGTTTAACATATTCGCTATGACAATTTAGACACGACAATATATTCACCATATATCCCCTTGACAGTCAATGATTGTATATGATAAAATAGTCGTTTTTGCATTGTATAATCTGCGGTATTCTGACACGCTATGACAGTGTGACGAGGCTGACCAGCGAGCCCGTAACACACTAAAATGATAACAAATTATTGATATATGAGCGTGAGTCTTATAAATAACAATATAGTTAACATGACAAAATAACCACCATAACAATATAGAAAGCCATCTGCCATAACAATATAGTTACCATGAAAAATATGACAATTAAAGTATATAGTCACCATGACCACACAGCAATCATGATTATATGATGATATCATCATAAAAATATAACCAACAAAATAGATAACAGATATCAAACAAACAATATAGTCACCATGAAAATGTAGCTTCCATGACAATACTATGGCAATATATCAATAGAGAAAACAGATACCAAAACAATATAGTCACCATAACAATATTCTAGCCCTTACAATAAAGCCAACATGACAAGACATGACAATATAACACGTCAATATAGTCAATATAGTCAGTATAGCAATAGTGGCTATATGACCATAGTCAATACAATACAATACCAATACAATACAGATTAACATGACCATATTAGTCACTCCATTATGGCAACACAGCATAATAATGTCAAAAATATAATACCATGACAAGATTCCATGACAATACTGAAACTATGACAATATAGTCACATGATAATTTAATCAAAATGACAATTTCGCTTTTGTAAAATCACTGCCATGAAAATGCAGTCAACATCAAAATATAGACAATATAGCCAAAGCGAAATTGTAGTCATAGCCGAATGATATAGCCGAATAATGTAACATACATAATTAGAAAAGTGAAAAAAAAACCATTGTGCCAATGTAGCCAGTGTTGATATAGACATCATAGCAAAATAAACATGACAAAATAGCCACCATGACGATACTGCCACCATGAAAATATGTTCACCATGACACATGCTGACAATAAAGCCATCACAAATACAGCAAAAATACAGCAAACGACAATACAGTCACCATGACAGTATAACATGACCATGTATTCACCATGACAAGTCAACACTATTCATCCTGCCACTGCGATGTAGTCAAAATAATGATAGAATCACCATTACAGTACTGAAACCATGGCAATATATTCAACAGGGCAATATAGTCGCTATAAGATACAGAAACGATGAATATTGATAGGAAGGAGATCCGGTCTGCTTCGTTTGTGGTACTCAATGAAGATCAGGCAACACTGGCAATACCGTCAACAGCTCTTACGTGGCACGTGGGAACATGCGTGCTAATGAAAGATTAATGCGTGCGTGAGTCTTACAATCCAATGTTACATGTGAACAATACTACACATCCAACCATCCATGTGAACAGCAGTACCATGCAATAGTCACCATGGGAAAAAACATCTACTATACATCTATGTAAACAACAATACTTTTATTTCTTTCAAACTATTTGCCATTTCCCGCGTTAGCAAGGTAGCGTTAAGAACAGAGGACTGGGCCTTTGAGGGAACATCCTCACCTGGCCCCCTTCTCTGTTCCTTCTTTTGGAAAATGAAAAAAATAATGAGAGGGGAGGATTTCCAGCCCCCCGCTCCCTCCCCTTTTAGTCGCCTTCCACGACACGCAGGGAATACGTGGGAAGTATTCTTTCTCCTCTATCCCCAGGATAGGGGAGAAATCTATCTATCCATATAAAAAGCCAACTTTCCATTTTAAAAGCGCTACCATGCTACCATCGAATCATCCAAGTGAAAAGCACTACTTTTGATATATATCGGTATATATATTAAACCTGCCAAGCAAACATCCAATCATCCCTGTGAAAAGCAGTACATATTCACCATACTCGTGAACAACACCTTAACACACGTTAACAGAAGTACCATGCAAAAGTATACATCCAAACTTCCATGTAAACAGCACTACTACGCAAAGGTCTGTATCTAACTTTCCATTAGAACAGCACTGCTATGCAAGGGTACGCATCCAACCTTCCATGCAAGGGTACATCCAACCTTCCAAGTGAACAGCATTTGAATATTACTGCCATGTGATATGTTTTACCTTGGAAGTGGTAACACTTTCACGCAATCGTACGCATCCAACCATCCATGTGAACAGTACTACCATGCAATGGAACACAAGTAATATTCCAAGTGATGCACCCACACAAATATTACTTCCATGTGAACAGTACTACCATGCAAGGGCACACATTCAAACATTCATGTGAAAAGTACAACCATAAAAGGGCACACATATGAAATGTGAAAAGCACTACCATGCAAGGGCGCACATCCAAGTATCCACGTTACTACGGTGCAAGGGTACACATACAACATTCCATGTGAAAAGCACTAGTATGCAAGGGCACTAGTATGCTACTATACAAAATTACAACCTACCACGTGATTACCATATATTCAACCTTCCATATGAACAATACTTTCATGCAATAGTACTGCGATGCAAGGGTACTAAGCGAACAGCGGTACCAATAATCCAACAATCTATGTGAACAGCATTGCCATACAATGATACATATCCAACCCTTCATGGGAATCAATACTTCCATCCATGTGAAAATGTAACCTACCATTGAACCATCCATGTGAAAATGTAACCTACCATTGAACCATCCATATGAATTGCACTCACAATGTATGCAAATAGCAAGACAAGTAGCACTAGTAGCACTAGTGGTGAACAGCACCACTATGTAAGGTTACACGTCGAGTCTTCCATGTTAACAACAATATCACGCATATTATGCATATTATGCAAGGTTATTCATTTACCCTTCTCTGTGAACAGTATCACT
>NC_092229.1:32307400-32309900 GCF_036320965.1 Panulirus ornatus
AGACGAAAGAAATGGCCCAACCCCCCCCATACACATGTACATACACACGTCCACACACACAAATATACATACCTACACAGCTTTCCATGGTTTACCCCGGACGCTTCACATGCCTTGATTCAATCCACTGACAGCACGTCAACCCCTGTATACCACATCGCTCCAATTCACTCTATTCCTTGCCCTCCTTTCACCCTCCTGCATGTTCAGGCCCCGATCACACAAAATCTTTTTCACTCCATCTTTCCACCTCCAATTTGGTCTCCCTCTTCTCCTCGTTCCCTCCACCTCCGACACATATATCCTCTTGGTCAATCTTTCCTCACTCATTCTCTCCATGTGCCCAAACCATTTTAAAACACCCTCTTCTGCTCTCTCAACCACGCTCTTTTTATTTCCACACATCTCTCTTACCCTTACGTTACTTACTCGATCAAACCACCTCACACCACACATTGTCCTCAAACATCTCATTTCCAGCACATCCATCCTCCTGTGCACAACTCTATCCATAGCCCACGCCTCGCAACCATACAACATTGTTGGAACTACTATTCCTTCAAACATACCCATTTTTGCTTTCCGGGATAATGTTCTCGACTTCCACACATTTTTCAAGGCTCCCAAAATTTTCGCCCCCTCCCCCACCCTATGATCCACTTCCGCTTCCATGGTTCCATCCGCTGACAGATCCACTCCCAGATATCTAAAACACTTCACTTCCTCCAGTTTTTCACCATTCAAACTCACCTCCCAATTGACTTGACCCTCAACCCTACTGTACCTAATAACCTTGCTCTTATTCACATTTACTCTTAACTTTCTTCTTCCACACACTTTACCAAACTATACATATATATATATATATATATATATATATATATATATATATATATATATATATATATATATATATATATATATATATATATATATATATATATATATATATATATATATATATATATATATATATATATATATATATATATATACATATATATATATATATATATATATATATATATATATATATATATATATATATATATATATATATATATATATATATATATATATATATATATATATATATACATATATATATATATATACATATATATAGGGGGATAGGGGAGAAAGAATACTTCCCACGTATTCCCTGCGTGTCGTAGAAGGCGACTAAAAGGGAAGGGAGCGGGGGGCTGGAAATCCTCCCCTCTCGTTTTTTTTTTTTTCTTCCAAAAGAAGGAACAGAGAAGAGGGCCAGGTGAGGATATTCCCTCAAAGGCCCAGTCCTCTGTTCTTAACGCTACCTCGCTATCGCGGGAAATGGCGAATAGTATGAAAAAAAAAAAAAAAAAAAAAATATATATATATATATATATATATATATATATATATATATATATATATATATATATATATATATATATATATATATATATAAAAGGGAGCAAGGGGCTAGAAATCTTCTCCGATTTTTAATTTTCCAAAGGAAGGAATAGAGAACAGGGCCAAGTGAAAATATTCTCTCTAATGCTCAATCCTCTGTTCTTGGCACTACCTCCCTTGTGTAGATAATGGCAATTATGTATAAAATATATAAATATATATATATATATATATATATATATATGTATATATATACATTTTTTTTATACTATTCGCCATTTCCCGCATTAGCGAGGTAGCGTTAAGAACAGAGGACTGGGCCTTTGAAGGAATATCCTCACCCGGCCCCTTTCTCTGTTTCTTCTTTTGGAAAATTAAGAAAAAAAATGAGAGGAAAGGATTTCCAGCCCCCTGCTCCCTTCCCTTTAAGTCGCCTTCTACGACACGCAGGGAATACGTGGGAAGTATTTCTTTTCTCTCTCTTATATATATATATATATATATATATATATATATATATATATATATATTATCATTACTTAAATCATTATACTTGATCAGTTTCCTGCATCAGCGAGGTAGCTGATATATATATATATATATATATATAAATATATATATATATATATATATATATATATATATATATATATATATATATATATATATATATATATATATATATATATATATATATATATATATATATATATATATATATATATATATATATATATATATATATATATATATATATATATATATATATATATATATATATATATATATATATATATATATATATATATATATATATATATATATATATATATATATATATATATATATATATATATATATATATATATATATATATATATATATATATATATATATATATATATATATATATGGTGTTGGTGAGAGGACAAGAGCAAAGGAATGAGTAGCACTACTCCTGACACAGGAGTTGTGGGAGTATTTGAATGCGTGTAAGAAAGTAAACTATAGATTGATATAAATAAAGCTGAACGTGGATGGAGGGAGATGGGTGATTATTGGTGCCTGTGTACCTGGGCTTGAGAAGAAAGATCATGAAAGGCAA
>NC_092229.1:32317368-32503325 GCF_036320965.1 Panulirus ornatus
ATATATAATATATATATATATATATATATATATATATATATATATATATATATATATATATATATATATATATGAAAAATTTAAGAAATGATTTATAAAACAGAAACTTCTAGCCGGAAATGAAATGAAAAATGAATATCACATAATGGTTCAACCTCTGGCTATGGAAATAGGAAATGAATAAGGTATTAAGAATATATGGTGTGGGAGGCAAGTTGTTAGAAGCAGTGAAAAGTTTTTATCGAGGATGTAAGGCATGCGTACGTGTAGGAAGAGAGGAAAGTGATTGGTTCTCAGTGAATGTAGGTTTGCGGCAGGGGTGTGTGATGTCTCCATGGTTGTTTAATTTGTTTATGGATGGGGTTGTTAGGGAGGTAAATGCAAGAGTCTTGGAAAGAGGGCCAAGTATGAAGTCTGTTGGGGATGAGAGAGCTTGGGAAGTAAGTCAGTTGTTGTTTGCTGATGATACAGCGCTAGTGGCTGATTCATGTGAGAAACTGCAGAAGCTGGTGACTGAGTTTGGTAAAGTGTGTGAAAGAAGAAAGTTAACAGTAAATGTGAATAAGAGCAAGGTTATTAGGTACAGTAGGGTAGAGGGTCAAGTCAATTGGGAGGTAAGTTTGAATGGAGAAAAACTGGAGGAAGTAAAGTGTTTTAGATATCTGGGAGTGGATCTGGCAGCGGATGGAACCATGGAGGCGGAAGTGGATCATAGGATGGGGGAGGGGGCGAAAATTCTGGGATCCTTGAAGAATGTGTGGAAGTCGAGAACATTATCTCGGAAAGCAAAAATGGGTATGTTTGAAGGAATAGTGGTTCCAACAATGTTGTATGGTTGCGAGGCGTGGGCTATGGATAGAGTGGTGCGCAGGAGGATGGATGTGCTGGAAATGAGATGTTTGAGGACAATGTGTGGTGTGAGGCTGTTTGATCGAGTAAGTAACGTAAGGGTAAGAGAGATGTGTGGAAATAAAAGGAGCGTGGTTGAGAGAGCAGAGAGGGAGTTTTGAAATGGTTTGGGCACATGGAGAGAATGAGTGAGGAACGATTTGACCAAGAGGATATATGTGTCAGAGGTGGAGGGAACGAGGAGAAGTGGGAGACCAAATTGGAGGTGGAAAGATGGAGTGAAAAAGATTTTGAGTTATTGGGGCCTGAACATGCAGGAGGGTGAAAGGCGGGCAAGAAATTGAGTGAATTGGATCGATGTGGTATACCGGGGTTGACGTGCTGTCAGTGGATTGAATCAGGGCATGTGAAGCGTCTGGGGTAAACCATGGAAAGTTGTGTGGGGCCTGGATGTGGAAAGGGAGCTGTGGTTTCGCGCATTATTGCATGACAGCTAGAGACTGAGTGTGAACGAATGGGGCCTTTGTTGTCTTTTCCTAGCGCTACCTCGCACACATGAGGGGGGAGGGGGATGGTATTCCATGTGTGGCGAGGTGGCGATGGGAATGAATATAGGCAGACAGTGTGAATTGTGTGCATGGGTATATATGTATGTGTCTGTGTGTGTATATATATGTGTACATTGAGATGTATAGGTATGTATATTTGCGTGTGTGGTCATGTATGTATATACATGTGTATGGGGGTGGGTTGAGCCATTTCTTTCGTCTGTTTCCTTGCGCTACCTCGCAAATGCGGGAGACAGCGACAAAGCAAAATAATATAATAATAATAATAATTTATTTACAGAAACGTCAATAGTAGTTTTCATCAATTTAACCACTATATCATACTGCCTGGTGCACTTCTTCTCTTATCATGAAACTGGAATATTGGCTTATGATGTTTCTCAATTGTCTTCACTACACAAAGTACAACCATATCTTGGATACATGTGGGTAGGTAGTTGGTCATCCGCCATAACAAAGTCTTGACAGACCAATAGTTTATCTGGACCTCAAGTTAATAAATTTATATATTTTATATATTATATATATATATATTATTTATTATTTATTTTGCTTTGTCGCTGTCTCCCGCGTTAGCGAGGGAGCCGCAGGAACAGACGAACAAATGGCCCAACCGCCCACATACACATGTATATACATACATGTCCACACACGAAAAATATACATACCTTACTCTCAATGTACACATATATATATATATATATATATACCACACACAGACATATACATATATACACATGTACATATTTCATTCTGTCTGCTTTATTTGTTCCCATCGCCACCTCGCCACACATGGAATAACAACCCCTCCCCCTCAAGTGTGCGAGGTTAGTTAGGAAAAAAATACCAAAGACCCATTCGTTCACACTCAGTCTCTAGCTGTCATGTAATAATGCCACGAAACACAGCCCCTTTCCACATCCAGGCCCCACACACTTTGCATGGTTTACCCAGACGCTTCACATGCCTGGCTCAATCCATTGACAGGACGTTGACCCTGGTATACCACATCGTTCCAATTCACTGTATTCCTTGCACGCCTTTCACCCTCCTGCATGTTCAGGCCCCGATCACTCAAAATCTTTTTCACTCCATCTTTCCAACTCCAATTTGGTCTGCCACTTCTCCTCGTTCCCTCCACCTCAGACACATATATCCTCTTGGTCAATCCTTTCCATCACTCATTCTCTCCATGTGACCAAACCATTTCAAAACACCCTCTTCTGCTCTCTCAACACGATCTTTTTATTTCCACACATCTCTCTTACCCTTACATTACTTACTCGATCAAACCACCTCACACCACATATTGTCCTCAAACATCTCATTTCCAGCACATCCACCCTCCTGCGCACAACTCTATCCATAGCCCATGCCTCGCAACCATACACATTGTTGGAACCACTATTCCTTCAAACATACCCATTTTTGCTTTCTGAGATAATGTTCTCGACTTCCACACATTCTTCAAGGCTCCTACGATTTTCGCCCCCTCCTCCACCCTATGATTCACTTCCGCTTCCATGGTTTCCCAAATCCGCTGCAGATCCACTCCCAGATATCTAAAAACCTTACTTCCTAAAAATTTTTTCTCCATTCAAACTTACCTCCCAATTGATTTTGACCCTCAACCCTACTGTACGTACTAATAACCTTGCTCTTATTCACTTTTTACTCTTAACTTTCTTCTTTTACACCTTTAAACCAAACTCAGTCCCAGCTTCTGCAGTTTCTCACATGAATCAGCCACCAGCGCTGTATCATCAGCGAACAACAACTGACTCACTTCCCAAGCTCTCTCATCCCCAACAGACTTATACTTGCCCTCTTTCCAAAACTCTTGCATTCACCCCCCTAACAACCCCATCCATAAACAAATTAAACAACCATGGAGACATCACCACCCCTGCCGCAAACCTACATTCACTGAGAACCAATCACTTTCCTCTCTTCCCTACATGTAAACATGCCTTACATCATCGATAAAAACTTTCACTGTTTTCTAACACCTTTGCCTTCCACACCCATATATTCTTAATACCTTCCACGAGCACTCTATCAACTCTATCATATGCCTTCTCCAGATCCATAAATCTACATACAAAACCCATTTGCTTTTCTAAGTATTTCTCACATACATTCTTCAAAGCAAACACCTGACCCACACATCCCTCTACCACTTCTGAAACCACATGCTCTTCCCCAACTGATCTCTGTACATGCCTTCACCCTCTCAATCAATACCCCCCCATATAATTTACCAGGAATACTCAACAAACTTATACCTCTGTAATTGAGCACTCACTCTTATCCCCTTTGCCTTTGTACAATGGCACTATGCACGCATTCCGCCAATCCTCAGGCACCTCACCATGATCATACATACATTAAATAACCTTACCAACCAGTAAAACAATACAGTCACCCCAATTTTTAATAGATTCCACTGCAATACCATCCAAACCTGCTGCCTTGCCGGCTTTCACTTCCGTAAAGCTTTTACTACCTCTTCTCTCTTTACCAAATCATTTTCCCTAACCCTCTCACTTTGCACCCCCACCTCAACCAAAAAACACCCTATATCTTGCCACTCTATCATCAAACACATTCAACAAACCTTCAAAAACTCACTCCATCTCCTTCTCACATCACCACTACTTGTTATCACCTCCCCATTGCCCCCTTCACTGAAGTTCCCATTTGCTCCCTTGTCTTACGCACTTTATTTACCCCCTTTCCCCAGAACATCTTTTTATTCTCCCTAAAATTTAATGATACTCTCTCCCCCCAACTCTCATTTGCCGTCTTTTTCACCTCTTGAAAACCTTTCTCTTGACCTCCTTTCTCTTTCTTTTATACATCTCCCACCCCCAATTGCATTTTTTCTTTCCCTGCAAAAAATCGTCCAAATGCCTCTCTCTTCTCTTTCACTAATAATCTTACTTCTTCATCCCACCACTCACTACCCTTTCTAATCAACCCACCTCCCACTCTTCCAATGCCCAAGCATCTTTTGTGCACTCCATCACTGATTCCCTAAATACATCCCATTCCTCCCCCACTCCCCTTACTTCCATTGTTCTCAACCTTTTTCCATTCTGTACTCAGTCTCTCCTGGTACTTACCTCACACAAGTCTCCTTCCCAAGCTCACTCACTCTCACCATATGGTTGGAGTGATAAGAGAGGTAAAAGCAAAATTACAGAAAGGGAGGTACAGAAATGGTGCTGTGATGAGGTATGGTGACTAGTGATAAGTCTGTTTGGGATGATACTGTGTTGTTTGTGAGAGTGAAGAAGAGTTGCAGAAGGTGTAAGAGTGTTCAGAGATTGTGTGTAATCATATGCAATTAAAGGTAAATGAAAGAAAAAATAAAAAAAATGATGTTTGAAAGGAAACGGAATGAAAGAAGAAAGTGTACTGAGCAGTGTTATAGATAAGGAGAAAGACTGGAAAGGAGCAAGAATTTAAGTAAACAATCCTATCTTGGGTAAATGTGGTGATGTGGAAGGACGATAAGGGAGAGTGCGTTCAGGTAGAAGAGTCACTGGGTCCTTTAACTGAAAAATGAAGGGTAGTGGTGAAGTAGAGAATGAAGAGGGAGGCATGTAAGGACAGGGATAATGGAGACTCTTTTGCCTTTGGGCCCTTGGCTACCCCCTTGATGGGGGTTCTTGGAGGGGAAAAGACCCTCAGAGATATAGACAGATACATAGATATCATGTTTGAAAAATCATTCACTAGATATATCAGACCAAACCTGGATTGCATCACAAGTCTGGTCACAGTACCTACAAAATCACAAAGGTCTGTCGAAAGGGGTACAGAGATGAGCAACTAAGATGGTAACTGATTTACGAGAAAACCCAGCTAAAATGAGAGGCTTAAGGGCTACAAAGCTATCCACCATAGAGATGAGAGAAAGGGGAGGATCTGACAAAAGACTTCAAGTTTTTTAAACAGCTGGATAACATGACTGAGGACAATTCTTCAAAAAAATACAACAGTAAAGTAATCAGAGGCCACAACAGAAAGTCGGGTGAACAGCTGGGTTTGAAAAGATGTTAAGACAATTAGTTTAGTGTTAGGGTGATGGATGGTTAGAATAACTAATAAAAGCTACGGATGGCACAGAAGGTTCAGGAGAAATGGTCAGCATGAGTGTTAAAACTCTCTCCCTGAACTGCAAGTTACACAAAATTACACATGTAACAACAACATACAAAACATGATCCAAATTACTGCCCAAATAATACATATTAGTTAGCCTCACTTTGAAAACAAAGTATATGAGAGATGAATAAAAAACAAAGAACATCTTTAAAAAATCTTCTAGATACATGTCTGAAGATTAACCTTTAAAGTGATTTTTAAGGTAAATTATGTGGGTAGTTGGAGGATTCCCAAATTTTTAATACAATGAATCAACTTTTGTCCAGTAAAAAGAAAATTCTACAATTTGATTTCAAACATACTAAAGTGGCAGGCCAGGTATGGATTTAGTTTGTAGGGTTTTTGCTAAAAGGGTTTGCATTTGGGTTTAAAAGCTTCCATTTTGGCCCTTTTTGCTCTCATAAATTGAATAGGGGGAGCAGAAAATTGCAAATTCAACTGTTCGAAACAACTTTACTCTGACAGTGAACCGGGAAAAAGGATACTCTATGATTAAGGGCCCTTTGGTTGGACGGGGGAATCTTTTAATTCAGGTAAGTTGTCTTCATTTGGGTAAAAATTGAGACCTTTAAAAAAAAAAGCTGAATAAAATGTTCTATCAATTTTCAGAAAAAGGAAACATAAGAATTAAAGTCCATGAAACTATTTGGAATAACATAGAGCATCATCCTGGGTGCGAATTTTGAATCCTTCCTATCGTTCATTTCTCAAAATAACCAACAATTTCAACCTAAAAAGGAACTTTTATACATTTTGATTCAAAAAGATATTGATTATGCTTGTTCACAGTGTAGTACAGTAGTCCAACAAAGAAAACTGAAGGGTAGGGATAGGTTATGCAAAATGACCCAAAAAGGAAATTTAATGTCCCCCAGAATTCATGCTAGTTTTATCACAAATAGGGTTTGGCTTCTCTAAATAAATCAACAGAAAGTTGAATTGGACATTTGAAAAACTCGAAAGGGCGTGCCCCGGGTTACATAAATATAACATTAATATGGTTCCTGTCAACACGTTATAAAATGGAGCTAGTGATATCTCAGTGGTGACTACAAAGGAGGTACTGAAAGGATTTTGTTTATATATACTATACAATTTAGGGAAATGTTTTTTAATGCTGTCAAACAATGTCAAACTAAAGTGCTTTATGAAAAAAGTATAATCATTATCATGAAAAATTACGGGTAGTGATCTTTAATTCTCCTATATTTGTGCAAATAACCTGCCCAATTCATTAAATTTTAATTCTTTGTCATCAAAAATTTTGTTCTTTTTTTTTTTTTTTTTTTTTTTTTGCTTTGTCGCTGTCTCCCCGTTGCAGGTGGAAAGGAAAAGCGAAAGAAATGGCCCAACCCCCCCCCATACACATGTATATACAACGTCCACACACCAAATATACATACCTACACAGCTTTCCCGGGTTTTACCCAACGCTTCACTGCCTTGACAATCCACTGACAGCACCAACCCCGGATACCACTCCTCCAATTCACTCTATTCCTTCCCCTCCTTTCCCCCTCCTGCATGTTCAGGCCCCGATCACCAAAATTTTTTTCACTCCATCTTTCCCCTCCATTTGGTTCCCCTTCTCCTCTTTCCCCTCCACCTCCGCCATATATCCTTTTGGTCAATCTTTCCTCACTCATTCTCTCCTGTGCCCCAAACCCTTTCAAAACACCCTTTCTGCCTCTCAACCCGTCTTTTTTTTTCCACAATCTTCTTACCCCTTCGTTTTTTACTCGATAAACCCCCTCACACCACAATTGTCCTCAAAATTCATTTCCAGCACATCCACCTCCTGCCAACTCTTCCTAGCCACGCCCCCAACCCTACAACATTGTTGGGAACCACTTTCCTTCAAAAATACCCCTTTTTGCTTTCGAGATTGTTCTCGACTTCCCCACATTCTCAAGGCTCCCAGAATTTTCGCCCCCTCCCCCACCCTATGATCCCTTCCCCTTCCATGGTTCCATCCGCTGCCAGATCCCCTCCAGATACTAAAAACTTACTTCCCCCAATTTTTCTCCATTCAAAAATCCCTCCCAATTGACTTGACCCTCAACCTACTTACCTAATAACCTTCTCTTATTCACATTTTCTTTAACTTTCTTTTTTTACACCTTTACCAAACTCAGTCACCACTTCTCAGTTTTCCCCCTGAATCAGCCCCAGGGTATCATCAGCGAACAACAACTGACTCACTTCCCAAGCTCTCCATCCCCCAAAAGAGCATCGCTATCAACTCTATCATATGCCTTCTCCAGATCCCCCCCCCCCCCCCCCCCCCCCCCCCCCCCCCCCCCCCCCCCCCCCCCCCCCCCCCCCCCCCCCCCCCCCCCCCCCCCCCCCCCCCCCCCCCCCCCCCCCCCCCCCCCCATAAAGCTACATACAAACCCATTTGCTTTTCTAAGTATTTCTCACATACATTCTTCAAAGCAAACACCTGATCCACACATCCTCTACCACTTCTGAAACCACACGCTCTTCCCCAACCTGATGCTCTGTACATGCCTTCACCTCTCATCAATACCTCACCATATAATTTACCAGGAATACTCAACAAACTTATACCTCTGTAATTAGAGCACTACTCTTATCCCCTTTGCCTTTGTACAATGGCATATGCACGCATTCCGCCAATCCTCAGGCACCTCACCATGAGTCATACATACATTAAATACCTTACCAACCGTCAACAATACAGTCACCCCAATTTTTAACTAGATTCCACCTGCAATTACTTCAAACCAGCTGGACCTTGCCGGCCTTTCACTCTCCGTAAAGCTTTTACTACCTCTTCTCTCTTTACCAAATCATTTTCCTAACCCTTCTCTTTGCACACCACTCAACCAAAACACCCTATATCTGCCAACACTCTTTCATCAAACTACATCAAACAAACCTTCAAAATACTCACTCCATCTCCTTCTCACATCACCACTACTTGTTATCACCTCCCACTTTAGGCCCCTTTCATTGAAGTTCCTTTTGCTCCCTTGTATTACGCACTTTATTTACCTCCTTTCCAGAACATCTTTTTATTCTCCCTAAAATTTAATGATACTCTCTACCCCAACTCTCATTTGCCGTCTTTTTCACCTCTTGCACCTTTCTCTTGACCTCCTGTCTCTTTCTTTTATACATCTTTCCCACTCAATTGCATTTTTTCCCTGCAATAAAAATCGTCCAAATGCCTCTCTCTTCTCTTTCACTAATAATCTTACTTCTTATCCAACCCACTCACTTACCCTTTCTAATCAACCCACCTCCCACTCTTCTCATGCCACAAGCATCTTTTGTGCACTCCATCACTGATTCCCTAAATACATCCCATTCCTCCCCCACTCCCCTTACTTCCATTGTTCTCACCTTTTTCCATTCTGTAACT
This sequence comes from Panulirus ornatus, assembly GCF_036320965.1. Lineage (NCBI taxonomy): Eukaryota > Metazoa > Arthropoda > Malacostraca > Decapoda > Palinuridae > Panulirus > Panulirus ornatus. Next base: position 32,326,348 of record NC_092229.1, read on the forward strand.
CAGTTCTTCCTGGTACTTCCTCACACAAGTCTCCTTCCCAAGCTCACTCACTCTCACCATATGGTTGGAGTGATAAGAGAGGTAAAAGCAAATTACAGAAAGGGAGGTACAGAAATGGTGCTGTGATGAGGTATGGAGACTAGTGATAAGTCTGTTTGGGATGATACTGTGTTGTTTGCTGAGAGTGAAGAAGAGTTGCAGAAGGTTGTAAGAGTGTTCAGAGATGTGTGTAATCATATGCAATTAAAGGTAAATGAAAGAAAAAATAAAGGAAATAGAATTGGATGTTTGGAAGGGAAACGGAATGAAGAAGAAAGTGTACTGAGCAGTGTTATAGATATAGGAGAAAGACTGGAAGAGGAGCAAGAATTTAAGTAATCAATACCTATCTTGGGTAAATGTGGTGATGTGGAAGGACTGTTAAGGGGAGAGTTGCATTTCAAGGGTTAGAGATCACGGGTTCCTTTATCTGAAAATGGAAGGTAGTGGTGTAAAAGTAGAGAATGAAGAGGGAGGCATGTAAGGACAGGATAAAATGGAGACTCTTTTGCCTTGGCCTTGGCTACCCATTGATGTTGGAGTTCTTGGGGGAACAGACATCAGAGATATAGACAGATACATAGATAGTCATGTTTGTAAAAATCATTCACTAGATATATCAGACAAACCTGGATTATGCATCACAAGTCTGGTCACAGTACCTTACAAAAATCACACAAACGGTTGCTCGAAAGGGTACAGAGATGAGCAATAAGATGGTACATGATTTACGAAGAACCCGAGCTAAAATGAGAGGCTTTAAGGGCTACAAAGCTATCCACCATAGAGATGAGAGAAAGGGGGGAGGATCTGACAAAAGACTTCAAGTTTCTAAATCAGCTGGATAACAGTGACTGAGGACAATTCTTCAAAAGATACAACAGTAAAGTAATACAGGGCCACAACAGAAAGTCGGTGTGAACTGCTGGTTAGAAAAGATGTTAAGAGCATTTAGTTTAGTGTTAGGGTGATGGATGGTTAGAATAAACTAATAAAAGCTACTGGATGGCACAGAAGGTTCAGGAGACTGGTCAGCATGAGTGTTAAACTCTCTCCCTGAAACTGAAGTTACACAAAATTACACATGTAACAACAACATACAAAGGCATGAATCCAAATTACTGCCCAAATAATACATATTAGTTAGCCTCACTTTGAACACAAAGTATATGAGAGATGAATAAAAAACATAATGGAACATCTTATAACATCTTCTAGATACATGTCTAGAAGATTAACCTGAAAGTGATTACTTAAGGTAATTATGTGGGTATGATTGTGATGGATCTTCCCAAAGCTTTTCAATACAATGAATCATATCTTACTGTCCAGTAAAAATGAAAATTCTACACTTGATTCATCATATCTAAGTGGCAAGGGACACAGGTTATGGATTTAGTTTGTAGTGTTTGATGCTAAAGGTATAGCATTTGGAGTTCTACAAGCTTCCATATTTGGTCCTTATTTGTCTCTCATAAATGTGATACGTATGAGGGGTAGCAGGTAAAAATTGCAAACTTCAACTGTTCGCAAACAACTTTACTCTGACAGTGTCAGACTGACAGTGTCAGGATTAACGGATACATCTATGTTTAGGAGACCTTGTGTTGAGACAGGGAATCTGTTAATTCAGGATAGTTGTCCTTACATTAGGTAAAAAATTGTAGACCTTTAATAATTATATTGTGAATATTTTTGTTTATATAATAGATTTCTGTTATGGATACTTAATGAATTAAGTCCTGTAACATATTTAGGAATAACATCAGAGCAATCATCACTCGGTGACGGTACTTTTGACCAGCTCTTCCTTATCTGTTATCATTTCCTCAACAAATACTACCAACAATTTCAACCTGAAAACTGAAGATCTTCTTATATCAGCTTTGATTCAGAATGATATTGATTATGCTTGTTCATCATGGTGTAGTAAGTAGTCCAACTATGAAACTGAAGGGTTAGGGTATTAGGTTATGCAAAAATGAAACCTATGCGAAATGTTTATTATGCTCCGCCCAGAATTCATGCTAGTTTTATCACATTAATATGGTTGGCATTCTCTCAATATAATACAGGACAGAATAGGTTGATATGTGGACATTTGTATAACATCAGAAATGGCAGTGCTCCAGGATACATAATTTATAACATTAATATGGTTCCTGATCAACACAGTATAGAATGAGGAGCTAGTGATATCTCACGTGCTGTGACTACAATAGGATGTACTGAAAGGAGTTTGTTTATATATACTATTCAGATTTATGGAATGATTTAATGCTAGTCAAACAATGTCAAACTAAAGATGCTTTATGAATGAAGTATAATCATTATCATGAATTAGTTACATGGTAGTGATCTTTAATTCTCCTATATTTGTGCTAATAACCATGCCCAATTCATTGATATTAATTCTTTAGTCATCAGGAAATTTTGTTCTTTAGTTTTTTTTTTTTTTTTTTTTTGCTTTGTCGCTGTCTCCCGCGTGTTTGCCAGAGGTAGTGCAGGAAAACAGACGAAAGAAATGGCCCAACCCACCCCCCATACACATTTGCATGGTTTACCCCAGACGCTTCACATGCCTGGCTCAATCCATTGACAGGACGTTGACCCTGGTATACCACATCGTTCCAATTCACTGTATTCCTTGCACGCCTTTCACCCTCCTGCATGTTCAGGCCCCGATCACTCAAAATCTTTTTCACTCCATCTTTCCAACTCCAATTTGGTCTGCCACTTCTCCTCGTTCCCTCCACCTCAGACACATATATCCTCTTGGTCAATCTTTCCTCACTCATTCTCTCCATGTGACCAAACCATTTCAAAACACCCTCTTCTGCTCTCTCAACCACGATCTTTTTATTTCCACACATCTCTCTTACCCTTACATTACTTACTCGATCAAACCACCTCACACCACATATTGTCCTCAAACATCTCATTTCCAGCACATCCACCCTCCTGCGCACAACTCTATCCATAGCCCATGCCTCGCAACCATACAACATTGTTGGAACCACTATTCCTTCAAACATACCCATTTTTGCTTTCTGAGATAATGTTCTCGACTTCCACACATTCTTCAAGGCTCCTACGATTTTCGCCCCCTCCTCCACCCTATGATTCACTTCCGCTTCCATGGTTCCATCCGCTGCCAGATCCACTCCCAGATATCTAAAACACCTTACTTCCTCCAATTTTTCTCCATTCAAACTTACCTCCCAATTGACTTGACCCTCAACCCTACTGTACCGTACTAATAACCTTGCTCTTATTCACATTTACTCTTAACTTTCTTCTTTTACACACTTTACCAAACTCAGTCTCCAGCTTCTGCAGTTTCTCACATGAATCAGCCACCAGCGCTGTATCATCAGCGAACAACAACTGACTCACTTCCCAAGCTCTCTCATCCCCAACAGACTTCATACTTGCCCCTCTTTCCAAAACTCTTGCATTCACCTCCCTAACAACCCCATCCATAAACAAATTAAACAACCATGGAGACATCACACACCCCTGCCGCAAACCTACATTCACTGAGAACCAATCACTTTCCTCTCTTCCTACATGTACACATGCCTTACATCATCGATAAAAACTTTTCACTGCTTCTAACAACTTGCCTCCACACCATATATTCTTAATACCTTCCACAGAGCATCTCTATCAACTCTATCATATGCCTTCTCCAGATCCATAAATGCTACATACAAATCCATTTGCTTTTCTAAGTATTTCTCACATACATTCTTCAAAGCAAACACCTGATCCACACATCCTCTACCACTTCTGAAACCACACTGCTCTTCCCCAACCTGATGCTCTGTACATGCCTTCACCCTCTCAATCAATACCCTCCCATATAATTTACCAGGAATACTCAACAAACTTATACCTCTGTAATTAGAGCACTCACTCTTATCCCCTTTGCCTTTGTACAATGGCACTATGCACGCATTCCGCCAATCCTCAGGCACCTCACCATGAGTCATACATACATTAAATAACCTTACCAACCAGTCAACAATACAGTCACCCCAATTTTTAATAGATTCCACTGCAATACCATCCAAACCTGCTGCCTTGCCGGCTTTCACTTCCGTAAAGCTTTTACTACCTCTTCTCTCTTTACCAAATCATTTTCCCTAACCCTCTCACTTTGCACACCACCTCAACCAAAACACCCTATATCTGCCACTCTATCATCAAACACATTCAACAAACCTTCAAAATACTCACTCCATCTCCTTCTCACATCACCACTACTTGTTATCACCTCCCCATTAGCGCCCTTCACTGAAGTTCCCATTTGCTCCCTTGTCTTACGCACTTTATTTACCTCCTTCCAGAACATCTTTTTATTCTCCCTAAAATTTAATGATACTCTCTCACCCCAACTCTCATTTGCCGTCTTTTTCACCTCTTGCACCTTTCTCTTGACCTCCTGTCTCTTTCTTTTATACATCTCCCACTCAATTGTATTTTTTCCCTGCAAAAATCGTCCAAATGCCTCTCTCTTCTCTTTCACTAATAATCTTACTTCTTCATCCCACCACTCACTACCCTTTCTAATCAACCCACCTCCCACACTTCTCATGCCACAAGCATCTTTTGCGCACTCCATCACTGATTCCCTAAATACATCCCATTCCTCCCCCACTCCCCTTACTTCCATTGTTCTCACCTTTTTCCATTCTGTACTCAGTCTCTCCTGGTACTTCCTCACACAAGTCTCCTTCCCAAGCTCACTCACTCTCACCATATGGTTGGAGTGATAAGAGAGGTAAAAGCAAAATTACAGAAAGGGAGGTACAGAAATGGTGCTGTGATGAGGTATGGTGACTAGTGATAAGTCTGTTTGAGGATGATACTGTGTTGTTTGCTGAGAGTGAAGAAGAGTTGCAGAAGGTTGTAAGAGTGTTCAGAGATTTGTGTAATCATATGCAATTAAAGGTAAATGAAAGAAAAAATAAAGAAATGATGTTTGAAAGGAAACGGAATGAAAGAAGAAAGTGTACTGAGCAGTGTTATAGATATAGGAGAAAGACTGGAAGAGGAGCAAGAATTTAAGTAATCAATACCTATCTTGGGTAAATGTGGTGATGTGGAAGGACAGATAAGGGAGAGTGCAGTTCAGGGTAGAAGAGTCACTGGGTCCTTTAACTGAAAAATGAAGGGTAGTGGTGTAAGTAGAGAATGAAGAGGGAGGCATGTAAGGACAGGGATAAATGGAGACTCTTTTGCCTTGGCCCTTGGCTACCCCCTTGATGGGAGTTCTTGGAGGGAACAGACATCAGAGATATAGACAGATACATAGATAGTCATGTTTGTAAAATCATTCACTAGATATATCAGACCAAACCTGGATTATGCATCACAAGTCTGGTCACAGTACCTACAAAATCACAAAGGTCTGCTCGAAAGGGTACAGAGATGAGCAACTAAGATGGTACCTGATTTACGAGAACCGAGCTAAAATGAGAGGCTTAAGGGCTACAAAGCTATCCACCATAGAGATGAGAGAAAGGGGAGGATCTGACAAAAGACTTCAAGTTTCTAAATCAGCTGGATAACAGTGACTGAGGACAATTCTTCAAAAGATACAACAGTAAAGTAATCAGAGGCCACAACAGAAAGTCGGGTGAACAGCTGGTTAGAAAAGATGTTAAGAGCAATTAGTTTAGTGTTAGGGTGATGGATGGTTAGAATAAACTAATAAAAGCTACTGGATGGCACAGAAGGTTCAGGAGACTGGTCAGCATGAGTGTTAAACTCTCTCCCTGAACTGCAAGTTACACAAAATTACACATGTAACAACAACATACAAAGGCATGATCCAAATTACTGCCCAAATAATACATATTAGTTAGCCTCACTTTGAACACAAAGTATATGAGAGATGAATAAAAAACATAATGGAACATCTTATAACAATCTTCTAGATACATGTCTAGAAGATTAACCTTGAAAGTGATTACTTAAGGTAATTATGTGGGTATGATTGTGATGGATCTTCCCAAAGCTTTCAATACAATGAATCATATCTTACTGTCCAGTAAAAATGAAAATTCTACACTTTGATTTCAATCATATCTAAGTGGCAGGACACAGGTTATGGATTTAGTTTGTAGTGTTTGATGCTAAAGGGTATAGCATTTGGAGTTCTACAAGCTTCCATATTTGGTCCTTATTTGTCTCTCATAAATGTGAACGTATGAGGGTAGCAGTAAATTGCAAACTTCAACTGTTCGCAAACAACTTTACTCTGACAGTGTCAGACTGACAGTGTCAGAAAAGGATACATCTATGATTAAGGAGACCTTGTGTTGAGACAGGGAATCTGTTAATTCAGGATAAGTTGTCCTTACATTTAGGTAAAATTGAGACCTTTAAAAAAAAATAGCTGAATAATAATGTTCTATCAAGATATCATGTAATGGAAACATAATGAATTAAAGTCACATGTAACATATTTAGGAATAACATCAGAGCAATCATCACTCGGTGACGGTACTTTTGAATCACTTCCTATCAGTTACATTTCTCAACAAATACACCAACAATTTCAACCTGAAAACTGAAGAACTTCTTATATCAGCTTTGATTCAGAATGATATTGATTATGCTTGTTCATCATGGTGTAGTACAGTAGTCCAACTAAGAAACTGAAGGGTAGGGTATAGGTTATGCAAAATGACACCATATGAGAAATGTATAATGCTCCTCCCAGAATTCATGCTAGTTTTATCACATTAATATGGTTGGCATTCTCTCAATATAATACAGACAGAATAGTTGATATGTGGACATTTGTATAACATCAGAAATGGCAGTGCTCCAGGATACATAATATATAACATTAATATGGTTCCTGATCAACACAGGTATAGAATGAGAGCTAGTGATATCTCACGTGCTGTGACTACAATAGGAGGTACTGAAAGGAGTTTGTTTATATATACTATACAGATTTATGGAATGATCTAATGCTAGTCAAACAATGTCAAACTAAAGATGCTTTATGAATGAAGTATAATCATTATCATGAATTAAGTTACATGGTAGTGATCTTTAATTCTCCTATATTTGTGCTAATAACCATGCCCAATTCATTGATATTAATTCTTTAGTCATCAGGAAATTTTGTTCTTTAGTTTTTTTTTTTTTTTTTTTTGCTTTGTCGCTGTCTCCCGCGTTTGCGAGGTAGTGCAAGGAAACAGACGAAAGAAATGGCCCAACCCACCCCCATACACATGTATATACATACGTCCACACACGCAAATATACATACCTACACAGCTTTCCATGGTTTACCCCAGACGCTTCACATGCCTTGATTCAATCCACTGACAGCACGTCAACCCCGGTATACCACATCGCTCCAATTCACTCTATTCCTTGCCCTCCTTTCACCCTCCTGCATGTTCAGGCCCCGATCACTCAAAATCTTTTTCACTCCATCTTTCCACCTCCAATTTGGTCTCCCTCTTCTCCTCGTTCCCTCCACCTCCGACACATATATCCTCTTGGTCAATCTTTCCTCACTCATTCTCTCCATGTGCCCAAACCATTTCAAAACACCCTCTTCTGCTCTCTCAACCACGCTCTTTTTATTTCCACACATCTCTCTTACCCTTACGATACTTACTCGATCAAACCACCTCACACCACACATTGTCCTCAAACATCTCATTTCCAGCACATCCATCCTCCTGCGCACCACTCTATCCATAGCCCACGCCTCGCAACCATACAACATTGTTGGAACCACTATTCCTTCAAACATACCCATTTTTGCTTTCCGAGATAATGTTCTCGACTTCCACACATTCTTCAAGGCTCCCAGAATTTTCGCCCCCTCCCCCACCCTATGATCCACTTCCGCTTCCATGGTTCCATCCGCTGCCAGATCCACTCCCAGATATCTAAAACACTTCACTTCCTCCAGTTTTTCTCCATTCAAACTCACCTCCCAATTGACTTGACCCTCAACCCTACTGTACCTAATAACCTTGCTCTTATTCACATTTACTCTTAACTTTCTTCTTTCACACACTTTACCAAACTCAGTCACCAGCTTCTGCAGTTTCTCACATGAATCAGCCACCAGCGCTGTATCATCAGCGAACAACAACTGACTCACTTCACAAGCTCTCTCATCCCCAACAGACTTCATACTTGCCCCTCTTTCCAAAACTCTTGCATTCACCTCCCTAACAACCCCATCCATAAACAAATTAAACAACCATGGAGACATCACACACCCCTGCCGCAAACCTACATTCACTGAGAACCAATCACTTTCCTCTCTTCCTACACGTACACATGCCTTACATCCTCGATATAAACTTTTCACTGCTTCTAACAACTTGCCTCCCACACCATATATTCTTAATACCTTCTACAGAGCATCGCTATCAACTCTATCATATGCCTTCTCCAGATCCATAAATGCTACATACAAATCCATTTGCTTTTCTAAGTATTTCTCACATACATTCTTCAAAGCAAACACCTGATCCACACATCCTCTACCACTTCTGAAACCACACTGCTCTTCCCCAATCTGATGCTCTGTATGATTGTAATTTTGCATAACCATGTGAATGATCATAAGGTACTGTATATTGTAATTGCATAAGAAAGTCACAATGAAAATACAGTTAAGTATTCTATGCTTTTTGTGCCATTCCCTGCAAGCGTTCTAAGTTCTCTGTGTCATCCCCTGTAATAAACTTAAATGTACTTTTACTGCCAAAAGAATAAAATCAAATGTAAAAGACTTGCAATGAAGTTTTCCTTTGCAAATCTGAATTTATACCCTAATATCCCAATGCTGAAGTAATCTGAACTTATATATATATAAACATACTGGCAATATACAATTACTGATACAGTACTGGCAATAACTAATTGGTAAAGTATCAGTTCAGGGGCAACACAAAAATACCTAAAGGATTTGAGTGAAAAGTATATCAATGGACTCTATATACTTAGCGAGATGATTTAGGATAAAAGTTTGAAATACAGATGACACTTTTATTGGTGTGATATCTGTTTTTCTTATATAGAACCTTTGTTGCTACTGTAAGGAATGATGTACGAGTGTAAGATTTTTTTTTCTTTTACTCTTTTACATTGAAGGCTCCAGTAACAGACAAAAGTCCACATCAAGGCTGGGCATTACTGAAATACAGACAGAGAATTATGAAAGGGAAAAAGAAAAGACAAGAAAAAGTATTTATGAATTTTAGAGGAAGTGAAAAACCTGTCTTTTAAAATGTGCCAGGTCACAGTCATTGGAAAAGACATGAAAAAGTAAAGAGTTCCAAAACTTCAACATGTACAAAAAGAAGCAGATATCAAAACAGCCCTCCCTGGAGTTCCCAAATGGCCATGCAATAATCATGTGACACAGCAATTCTCTGAGTACTGTATGGTCTAGCTATTAGTGGGGGCACACAAGCTGTCAGCTTTTGGGAGCAAAAACCAAAGTAATACCATTAGAAAAGGGAAAAAGAACAAACATTGCAGCATAGGGCAAGAGAGTCAAGTCTGGATATTAGCCTGGGACAGTTTATAAGTCGGAACGCTTTCGACTCAACTCTGTCAAGAAAGGATGCAAAGCTAGAGCCATCCCAGGTGTGAGAGCAGTACTCAACACAAGGACAAATCAATCCTTTGTATAATCAGAGCAACTGTTCAGATGAAAGGAAGTTTTGACATGTAAACAGGAAACCCAGTTTCTTAGAAGACTTAGTTATTCCCGTAAAGTGGGGTTTCTAAGAAAGAGTGGATATTAAAGTAATACCAAGTATGTTCATTGAGTCAAGAGGTGGAAATACAGAACTATCAAAGGAGAGATGAGAGTTGTGAGAAGTCTTCAATAGAGAAACTGATAGAAACTGGGTCTTAATGGCATTAAACTTAACCAGATTTTGTCTACTCCACTGAGATATCTGTCCAAGTCTGAGTTTACTGAGAAAATGTGTCAAGATGAGATGCAGATTGAGTGAGAAAAGGAATAGAACTGAAGAATGTGGATGAATGCAGAGTTGCATCATCAGTGTACGAGTGCATTTGATTATTTGTGGAGGAGAGGAAATTGTTGAAAAAAAAAGGAGAAAAAATGTAGGGGACAGGACAGAACCTTGAGGGCCACCGCTGCTTGAGGAGAAAATGGGGGAGGCTAATCTATCAACAACCACGGAGACAGATTGGCCATAAAGGAAGCTAGATATGAAGGAGCAAAGTGAGAGAGAAGCCAAAAGATGGGAGCTTAGAGATGAGACCTTGATGACAAACCCTGTCAAAAGTCTTAGATATATCAAGGGCAACTACACATGACCCCCCAAAATCTTTCAGGGATGACCATACATTAGTAAGACAGGAAAGAATATCATCAGTAGATCTGGCCTTACAAAAGCCATATTAGCGATCAGAGAGAAGACTGATTTTCAAGGGGTCTCAGGATATGGGAGGTGATGAGGGATTCAAAGATTTAGGAAATGGTATATGTCAAAGAAATATAACAACAGTTAGACGGGTCAGAATGGTCACCCTTCTTGGGGATGGGATGTTTCAATGCATACTTCCAAGGAGAAGGAAAAGTTTTGTTTTTGAAGCAGAACAGACAAGCAAATACAGGTTCAGAGGCACAATCTTTTAGCACATGGGGATGTATGCTAACAGGACCATAAGCCTTGCCTGTGTCCAGAGATAGAAGCACTTTTCAACAGTCCAAAAAGAGATCATGGGGAGGGCATAGGATTAGTAAGAAGTGCATCAGGGGCTGAGGAAATGTTACAGTCATCCTAGGGGGAGTTAAGAGGAGAAATGGAAACCAAAGATAGTTGCTTTGTCTACAGGAGAGACAGCTACGGTATCGTCAGAACGGAAAAGTAAAGGAAAGATATAGCAACAAAAGTTGTTGAAATGCCCTTAGCTATAGACTGGAAAGACCTATCAGTGGAGGACAAGGAAAGGTTATCGCACTTCCTTTGAATAAAGGAATACTTTGCATCATGGATAACAAGCTTGCAGTGACTATGGGCAGTAAGAAAAGTTGAATGGGAGCCAAGAAAGGATAAATTTTCCAAGTCCAACATGCTTGATCTCTTTCCTGAGTGGCCTCAGAACAGGAACAGTTGAACCATGGATTCAATGAAGAGGTTGTCTCCAAGGAAGGGAATAAAGGCTTCCTTTCCTACAAAAATAACATCTGCTGTGCATTTAGTGGAGACAGAAGCATCACCAAATAAGAGAGTAATTTATCCGTAGAAAATCAGAAAACAGGTTACATAAATTATTCCTGTGAGCTTAGAAGAGGCTGCTTTACCACCCTTTAAAACTATCTTTCACTATTAATTAACGTATTAGTGGTAGGGTCATGAGAGATAGGGAAAATGTGGAATCAAATGATATTCAAATATTGTAAAATGTGGAAATCAAATAATGTGCACTTTTATGATATAAAGACTGTATTTGTGAAAACCTCAAAATCAATAAGCATTCTTCAAAAAAAAAATACAATACTCTGCATATCTCTGGCATGCTCTTTGATTTGGATGGCAATGAAAACATTGAGTTTAAATATCTAGTGAGAAATACGAATTGAACCATGTGTGGGAGAGATCTCATAAGCATCAATTCCAAACCTAAATTACAGAAGACATCTGAACATACCCAACATAAATGCAAAACTAAGATTAAGTCTAGTTTAAATGTTACGAGGCATGCCGACAGTCACATCTTTGTATACTGACGTACAGAATCAAAAAAATCACCAGGTAAATGTTTTAAGTCAGCCATCAGCAGGATGGTAACTTTTCTCATGTCCTCATGCAATATATAAGGACAATTGAAAATAACACTGATATGCCACAGGCATTCTTCCTGTTCATTTACTATATGCAATATTTCAACAAAAGTGTTACGAATGCAGTACTTAAACTATCCAATGTTGACTCGAGTGTTTTTAACCTGCACTTTGCCTCTACTTCAAAGTGCTGCCCACTTATGAAAACTTAAAATTGATGGAATTACGGGTAATACATCTTAAATCCCATAACCTATATCATCTCTACACACTGTAATAATGCACTCCTGAAACTAGTAAATTACCTTATTTAGAACTGGGGAGCATGATATGTTACATTAATGATCACCTGGTAAATGATACAATTAAAACTATGCAAAACACTAGTATAAATTGATAGAACCTATTAAATCATATGAAATCCTATACAGAATCCGAATTTACCTAATTATTCAGTCATGCTCGAAACATACCAAAAGTAATGTCCACACCTTCATTCAGCCATTTTGGCTGCAAGCAGTAGTAGGATGTAAATACACTCAGTAAAATGTAACCACAGGCTGAGTACCTGGCTTAAGGTATACAGGTATGGTACGCACATACAAGACTAAAAGACTGGTCAACACGAGTGTATAACTCCCCATAGCTAAGATATGGAAATCACGCCTGGCACACAAAATTCCAGCAACTAAAGCACATGACGTCATAAGTGATATAGAATAAAGCAAGTTTAGACTGTAGAGGAAAGATAAATGAGGTTCTTACTAGATTCTGTTGATCTGCATAAGTGTTTCCCTTACTTTTATCATCCAGAGTTTTCTTTACTTTTATCACACATTCAACTTGATCATCATAGCCTCTTCACGCTAGTTATTTATTAAGATTAAATGTAATGCTCCAAATTATCTTTCCCCGTTCCCGTATAAATTACATCTACTTACGTTAAAGAGTTCATTAACACGCATTTATCCCAAACCCAAAAGTTATTTCAGTGGTGCCACTAAGAAGATTCTTTATCAGCTAATCTCTGACAGACCATCTTTGTGCACCCAAATAATAAACGCAATAATTAGGTGCAAGTCTATACTTTGTAAACATTGCATATCATCACCTGTTTACCTCGATCAGCTGGAAGTCCGAACGCCAATGCCAGACGCACGATCACCATAAGTACACGAACTTTGAAACTACCACAAGAATTTTTTGTTAGGAGATATTGTAATTTCGGCATATTTTTTTTTTTACAGAAAAACTGTACGAGTTATCTAGATTTGTTTAGATAGTTTCATAGATGAGACCATAAACATGTATCACTTGCATATCCCTTTCACTATACGAACGTTTTCTGGCACGGAAAATAATGAGTACTGTATCGGTATTGTCGTACTGAAAACGTTCACACCTTACATGAGGCCACAACTGAAGTGTACCTCTCACGTTTGACTTTCACAATTTAAAAAGAACAGAGAGGGTCCAGAGAGTAGCAGTGATAATACCGAAATTTATGGAACTGAGTTATGGAGAAAGGCTAGGCTCACATTTGCCAACCATGGAAGAGATAAACGTCAGCGATGAGCCGGTGACGTCTGGTTGGTTGGATTTTACGGCCACCGACCTAAGAGGATCGTAAGGCCTGCAGCACTTTTTAATGTTGACTATAAATTTATAGTCCCTTTACCCTATTATACTGTACATCATATCTTGCTGCGAATACTAGAATGCATCTACATCTTTATTTTACCTAATATAATTGTTATGGGAAGAGAGAGAGAGTGCTTGTGGATATTGCACCAACGTGACAGCTAAACTACTACCCAGTTGGCACAGCATCCACTGTTGCAACTGCAACAAGGACGTGCCAAAGTGATAGCAAAAAAAAAAAAAAACAAAGAGATAGACCTTCACCATCACATGCACATAGGACATACTGAATATAACGACTTATCAGCCCAACACCACATCTGTACTAACCCAAGTGAAACAGCCACTCTTTTAGGGAGTGGAGTGTTGTGTGTAACAAGTTCACCCACCACACTAACCTCCAGCAGTAGCAGCTACACCCCGTGTCCAGGACCGCCACAGTGAGGAGCCAATGTATCATCTCATATCATCTTATTTCAGTTTCCTTGAGAAACATGAGTAGCTTATGATATCATCTGTAAGGTTGTTTACTGTCAACATTAATTTTGGTCTTATGGAAAAATTTTTTTGTTCTGTGTATTCATTTTAGTGTATGATATGTTTTAATGAAAAGAGTGTGTAGCATATTGAGCATCTAGGAGGAACTGGGTTGTCTATATAGGGATGAAGGTGAGTACATAAGCACGGTGAAGACGTCAGCGGGCCAGCACGACTTCCTCTCTTCTGTTTTGTGTGTAGGAAGTCGGCCAGTCCGCTATTTCTTGTTTGATCTTATTGTTTATAGTCAGGCTGGTCCACTGACTCTGCCATACAAGAAATACGGATTTCTTTCCCAAGGAAAGACATGACCCGGGGATCGAGATAACCTACCTTAAGTTCTGAGGCCGATTTAGCTAACATGTCTGCATATTCATTGCTATAAATGTTGCAATGACCCACCAGGCACCCATATCAAGATAATATCTTCTACAGATGAATTTAGTTTATTAATGAGAGCGGTGACATATCTCAACAAGGCTTTTTAACATGGTCTAAAGAAAAAAAAACCCAGTTCGGTTGACAAACATATGGGTTTAAAGACAGATCTTCAAATAACGCAGAGGAAGAAAATAAAAAAAAACATGCTTTTTTTAAGGAAGAAAATAAAAAAACATGCTTTTTTTTAAAGTGTCATATTTCTTCACAACAACAATGAAAAATGATAATTCAGAGGAATACTGGTATGTCAGTATGACGGTTCTAGTTGGTCAGCGATATCTCGAAGATTGACACAGAACTTTTGAACTTTGCGTCTTAGTGTCTGAGTAATCTGAGAATTTTCTTTTTCTTGTTTCTCCATCTTCATGGGACTCATCCTCTACTGTTCCTCTCAACTGTCCCAACCCGACCATAAATAGTCAAGCCTGATCACTACTGACTCACCTGCCCCAGCCTGTCCATTAATACGGTCTCACCTGCTCCAGCCTGTCCATCAATACTGCCTCACCTGCTCCAACCTGACCATCAATACTGTCAAACCTGCCTCAGCCTGACTGTCAATACTCTCACCTTCCCCAGTCTCATCATCAATATTGTCTCACCTGTACCAGCCTATTCATTAATACCGTCTCACCTGCCCCAGCCTGACTATCGCTATTGTCTAACATGCTCCAGCCTGACTATCGCTATTGTCTAACCTGCCCCAGCCTGACCATCAGCACTGTCTCACCTGCCCCAGCCCGACCATCAATACTCTCTCACCTTCCCCAGCCTGACCATCATTATTGTCTCACTTGTCCCAGTCTGACCATCAGCACTGTCTCACCTACTTCAGCTTGACAATACTGTCTCACTTGCCCCAGCCTGACCATCATTACTGTCTCACCTGCCTTAACCTGACCATCAATACCGTCTCACCTGCCCTAGCCTGACCGTCAATATCGTCTCACCTGACCCACCCTGAACATCAATCCAGTCTCACCTAACCCAGCCTGACCATCAATACCATCTCACATACCCCAGTCTGACCATCAATAACCTCACCCGCCCGTCAAACCATCAATACTCTCACCTGCCCCAGCCTAACCGTTCCATATGCCCCAGCCTGACTGTTAATACCGTCTCATCTGTCCCAAACTAACCATCAGTCCACAACCTGACCATCGATACTGCCTTACCTGCCCCAGCCTAACCATCAATACTGTCTTACCTGCCCCAACCTAACCATCAATACTGTCTTACCTGCCACAGGCTGACCATCAATGCCGTTTCATCTGTCCCAGCCTATCAGTACTGTCTCACCTACCTCAGTCTGACCATCAATACCTTTTCATCTGACCTTGCCTGATCATCAACACCGTCTCACCTGCCCCACCCTGAGCATTAGCACTGCCTCACCTCTCCCGGCCTGATCATCAATGCTTTCTCAACTGCCACAACCTGACCAATACTCTCACCTGTCCAGCCTGGCCATCGATAGTGACTCACCTACTATAGACTTTCCATCAATCCTGTCTCACTTGCCCAAGCCTGACCCGATCGTATTGTCTTATGTACCCCAGCCTGACCATCAATACCGTCTCACGTATCGGAGCCTGACCATCAATAATGTTTCACCTTCGCCAGCCTGAACATCAACACTGTCTCACGTGTCCCAGCCTAACCATCAATATTGTCCCATCTGCCCCAGCCTGACCATCATTACTGTCTCACCTGCCCCTACCTCCAGACCATCATTACTGTCTCACCTGCCCTAGCCTGACCATCAATACTGTCTCACCTACTCCAGCCTGACAGTCATTCTGTTTTTCCAGCCCCAGCCTGACCATCAATACTGTTTCACCTGCCCACGCCTAACCGTCAATATCGTCTCACCTGCCCAAGCCTGACAATTAGTACCGTCTCACCTGCGCCAGCCTGAACATCAATACTCTCTAACCATCCCCAGCCTGACCATGAATACCGTATAACCTGCCCAGCCTGAATATCATACCGTCTTCTGCCCCAGCCTGATCGTCAGTACTGTCTCACCTGCCCCAGCTTGAAGACCAACACAGTCTTCCTTGCCCTAACCTGATTATCAATAACGTCTCATCTGCACCACCCTGATCATCAGTACCGTCTCACTTGCCACAACCTAACCATCTATACCTTCTCAACTGCCCCAACCTAACTGTAAATACCGTCACATCAGTGAGAACCTGACCATTAAAACTGGCTCAACCATCATAGCCTGATAATCAGTACTCTCTTACCTGCCCCAGCCTAACCATCAATACTGTCTCACCTGCCCCAGCCTGACCATCAATACTGTCTTACCTGCCCCAGCCTAACCATCATACTGTCTTACCTGCCCCAGCCTAACCATCAATACTGTCTCACCTGCCCCAGCCTGACCATCAATACTGTCTTACCTGCCCCAGCCTAACCATCATACTGCCTCACCTACCCCAGCCTAACCATCAATCCTGTCTTACCTGCCCCAGCCTGACCATCAATACTGTCTCACTTGCCCCAGCCTAACCATCAACACTGTCCTACCTGCCCCAGCCTAACCATCAATAGTCTTACCTGCCTCAGCCTAACCATCAATGCTGTCTCACCTGCCCCAGCCTAACCATCATACTGTCTCACCTGCCCCAACCTAACCATCTATACTGTCTTACCTACCCCAACCTAACCATCAATACTGTCTTACCTGCCTCATCCTAACCATCAATACTGTCTCACCTGCCCCAGCCTAACCATCAATACTGTCTCACCTGCCCTAACCTATCAATACTGTCTTACCTGCCCCAGCCTAACCATCAATCCTGTCTCCTGCCCCAGCCTAACCATCAATACTAATCTTACCTGTCTCAGCCTAACCACCATACTATCTTATCTGTCCCAGCCTAACCATCATACTGTCTCACCTGCCCCAAACCTAACTATCAATACTGTCTTGCCTGCCCCAGCCTAACCATCAATCCTGTCTCCTGCCCCAACCTTACCATTAATACTGTCTTACCTGCCCCAGCCTAACCATCATACTGTCTCACCTGCCTCAGCCTAACCATCAAAACTGTCTTACCTGCCCCAGCCTAACCATCAATACTGTCTTACCTGCCTCAGCCTAACCATCAAAACTGTCTTACCTGCCCCAGCCTAACCATCAATACTGTCTTACCTGCCCCAGTCTAACCATCAATACTGTCTTACCTGCCCCAGCCTAACCATCAATACTGTCTTACCTGCCCCAGCCTGACCATCAATACTGTCTTACCTGCACCAGCCTAACCATCAATACTGTCTTACCTGCCCCAGCCTAACCATCAATACTGTCTTACCTGCATCAGCCTGACCATCAATACTGTCTTACCTGCCCCAGCCTGACCATCAATACTGTCTTATCTGCCCCAGTCTAACCATCAATACTGTCTTACCTGCCCCAGCCTGACCATCAATACTGTCTTACCTACCCCAGCCTGACCATCAATACTGTCTCACCTGCACCAGCCTGACCATTAGTACTGTCTTACCTGCCCCAGCTTAACCATCATTATTGTCTCATCTACCCCAGCCTGACCATCAATACTGTCTCACCTGCCCCAGCCTGACCATCAATACTGTCTTACCTGCCCCGGCCTAACCATCAACACTGTCTTACATGCCATGGGCTGACCATCAGTACTATCTCACCTACCCTAGCCTGACCATCAACACTGTCTTACCTGCCCCAGCCTAACCATCAACACTGTCTTACATGCCATGGGCTGACCATCAGTACTATCTCACCTACCCTAGCCTGACCATCAACACTGTCTTACCTGCCCCAGCCTAACCATCAATACTGTCTTACCTGCCCCAGCCTGACCATCAATTCTGTCTTACCTGCCCCGGCCTTACCATCAATACTGTCTTACCTGCCTCAGCCTAACCATCAACACTATCTCACCTGCCCAGCCTGACCATCAATACTGTCTTACCTGCCCCCAGCCTGACCATCAATTCTGTCTTACCTGCCTCAGCCTAACCATCAATACTGTCTTACCTGCCCCCAACCTAACCATCAATTCTGTCTTACCTGCCCCAGTCTAACCATCAATACTGTCTTACCTGCCCCAGCCTAACCATCAATTCTGTCTTACCTGCCCCAGTGTAACCATCAAAACTGTCTTACCTTCCCCGAGCCTAACCATCAATTCTGTCTTACCTGCCCCAGCCTAACCATCAATACTGTCTTACCTGCCCCAGTCTAACCATCAAAACTGTCTTACCTTCCCCCAGCCTAACCATCAATTCTGTCTTACCTGCCCCAGTCTAACCATCAAAACTGTCTTACCTGCCCCAGCCTTACCATCGTTATTTTCTCACCTGCCCAGCCTAACCATCAATACTGTCTTACCTGCCCCAGCCTAACCATCAATTCTGTCTTACCTGCCCCAGTCTAACCATCAAAACTGTCTTACCTTCTCCCAGCCTAACCATCAATTCTGTCTTACCTGCCCCAGTCTAACCATCAATACTGTCTTACCTGCCCCAGCCTAACCATCAATTCTGTCTTACCTGCCCCAGTCTAACCATCAAAACTGTCTTACCTTCCCCCAGCCTAACCATCAATTCTGTCTTACCTGCCCCAGTCTAACCATCAAAACTGTCTTACCTGCCCCAGCCTTACCATTGTTATTTTCTCACCTGCCCAGCCTAACCATCAACACTGTCTTACATGCCACGGGCTGACCATCAGTACTATCTCACCTACCCTAGCCTGACCATCAACACTGTCTTACCTGCCCCAGCCTAACCATCAATACTGTCTTACCTGCCCCAGCCTGACCATCAATACTGTCTTACCTGCCCCAGCCTTACCATCGTTATTTTCTCACCTGCCCAGCCTAACCATCAATACTGTCTTACCTGCCCCAGCCTAAGCATCAATACTGTCTTACCTGCCCCAGCCAGACCATCAATACTGTCTTACCTGCCCCAGCCAGATTATCAATACTCTCACCTGCCCAGCCTGACCATCAATACTGTCTTACCTGCCCCAGCCTTACCATCGTTATTTTCTCACCTGCCCAGCCTAACCATCAATACTGTCTTACCTGCCCCAGCCTAAGCATCAATACTGTCTTACCTGCCCCAGCCAGACCATCAATAATGTCTTACCTGCCCCAGCCAGATTATCAATACTCTCTCACCTGCCCAGCCTGACCATCAATACTGTCTTACCTGCCCCAGCCAGACCATCAATACTGTCTTACCTGCCCTAGCCCAACCATCAATACTGTCTCACTTACTCCAGTTTAACCATCAATTATGTCTTACCTGCCCAAGCCAGACCATCAATACTATCTTACCCACCCTAGCCTAACCATCAATACTGTCTCACTTACCCCAGCTTAACTATCAATACTGTCTTACCTGCCACAGGCTGACCATCATAATGTCTTACCTGCCACAGGCTGACCATCAATACTGTCTTACCTGCCCCAGCCTGACCATCAACCCTGTCTTATCTGTCCCAGCCTAACCATCAATACTGTCTTACCTGCCACAGCCTAACCATCAATACTCTCTTACCTTTCCCAGCTATAACTATCAATACTGTCTTACCTGCCTCAGGCTGACCATCAATACTTTCTCTCCTGCCCCAGCCTAGCCATGAATACTGTCTTACCTGCCCCAGCCTAACGATCAATATTGTCTTACCTGCCCCAACTCAACTATCAATGCTGTCTAACCTGCCCCAGCCTAACCATCAATACTGTCTCACCTATATATATATATATATATATAGGGGATAGGGGAGAAAGAATACTTCCCACGTATTCCCTGTGTGTCGTAGAAGGCGACTAAAAGGGAAGGGAGCAGGGGGCTGGAAATCCTCCCCTCTCGTTTTTTTTTAATTTTCCAAAAGAAGGAACAGAGAAGGGGGCCAGGTGAGGATATTCCCTCAAAGGCCCAGTCCTCTGTTTTTAACGCTACCTTGCTATCGCGGGAAATGGCGAATAGTATGAAAAGAAAAAAAAAAAAAATATATATATATATATATATATATATTACTTTTTTTTTTTTTTTTTTTTATACTTTGTCGCTGTCTCCCGCGTTTGCGAGGTAGCGCAAGGAAACAGACGAAAGAAATGGCCCAACCCCCCCCCCCCATACACATGTACATACACACGTCCACACACGCAAATATACATACCTACACAGCTTTCCATGGTTTACCCCAGACGCTTCACATGCCTTGATTCAATCCACTGACAGCACGTCAACCCCTGTATACCACATGACTCCAATTCACTCTATTCCTTGCCCTCCTTTCACCCTCCTGCATGTTCAGGCCCCAATCACACAAAATCTTTTTCACTCCATCTTTCCACCTCCAATTTGGTCTCCCTCTTCTCCTCGTTCCCTCCACCTCCGACACATATATCCTCTTGGTCAATCTCTCCTCACTCATTCTCTCCATGTGCCCAAACCATTTCAAAACACCCTCTTCTGCTCTCTCAACCACGCTCTTTTTATTTCCACACATCTCTCTTACCCTTACGTTATTGATTGAGAGGGTGAAGGCATGTACAGAGCATCAGATTGGGGAAGAGCAGTGTGGTTTCAGAAGTGGTAGAGGATGTGTGGATCAGGTGTTTGCTTTGAAGAATGTATGTGAGAAATACTTAGAAAAGCAAATGGATTTGTATGTAGCATTTATGGATCTGGAGAAGGCATATGATACAGTTGATAGAGATGCTCTGTGGAAGGTATTAAGAATATATGGTGTGGGAGGCAAGTTCTTAGAAGCAGTGAAAAGTTTTTATCGAGGATGTAAGGCATGTGTACGTGTAGGAAGAGAGGAAAGTGATTGGTTCTCAGTGAATGTAGGTTTGCGGCAGGGGTGTGTGATGTCTCCATGGTTGTTTAATTTGTTTATGGATGGGGTTGTTAGGGAGGTGAATGCAAGAGTTTTGGAAAGAGGGGCAAGGATGAAGTCTGTTGGGGATGAGAGAGCTTGTGAAGTGAGTCAGTTGTTGTTTGCTGATGATACAGCGCTGGTGGCTGATTCATGTGAGAAACTGCAGAAGTTGGTGACTGAGTTTGGTAAAGTGTGTGAAAGAAGAAAGTTAAGAGTAAATGTGAATAAGAGCAAGGTTATTAGGTACAGTAGGGTTGAGGGTCAAGTCAATTGGGAGGTGAGTTTGAATGGAGAAAAACTGGAGGAAGTGAAGTGTTTTAGATATCTGGGAGTGGATCTGGCAGCGGACGGAAACATGGAAGCGGAAGTGGATCATAGGGTGGGGGAGGGGGCAAAAATTCTGGGAGCCTTGAAAAATGTGTGGAAGTCGAGAACATTATCTCGGAAAGCAAAAATGGGTATGTTTGAAGGAATAGTGGTTCCAACAATGTTTTATGGTTGCGAGGCGTGGACTATGGATAGAGTTGTGCGCAGGAGGATGGATGTGCTGGAAATGAGATGTTTGAGGACAATGTGTGGTGTGAGGTGGTTTGATCAAGTAAGTAACGTAAGGGTAAGAGAGATGTGTGGAAATAAAAAGAGCGTGGTTGAGAGAGCAGAAGAGGGTGTTTTGAAATGGTTTGGTCACATGGAGAGAATGAGTGAGGAAAGATTGACCAAGAGGATATATGTGTCGGAGGTGGAGGGAACGAGGAGAAGAGGGAGACCAAATTGGAGGTGGAAAGATGGAGTGAAAAAGATTTTGTGTGATCGGGGCCTGAACATGCAGGAGGGTGAAAGGAGGGCAAGGAATAGAGTGAATTGGAGCGATGTGGTATACCGGGGTTGACGTGCTGTCAGTGGATTGAATCAAGGCATGTGAAGTGTCTGGGGTAAACCATGGAAAGCTGTGTAGGTATGTATATTTGCGTGTGTGGACGTATGTATATACATGTGTATGGGGGTGGGTTGGGCCATTTCTTTCGTCTGTTTCCTTGCGCTACCTCGCAAACGCGGGAGACAGCGACAAAGCAAAAAAAAAAAAAAATATATATATATATATATATATATATATATATATATATATGTGACATTCTTTTTTTTCATTCATTTCAATCTAAAAGTTTGTTTTCTAAATTGTTTCTTACATTTTTCATATGTATATATATGTATGTGTGTGTGTGTGTGTGTATGTGCGTATGTGTGTGTATGTGTGTGTGTGTGTATATGTATATATATATGTATATTATCCCTGGGGATAGGGGTGAAAGAATACTTCCCACGTATTCCTCGCGTGTCGTAGAAAGCGACTAGAGGGGACGGGAGCGGGGGGCCGGAAATCCTCCCCTCCTTGTATTAACTTTCTAAAATGGGAAACAGAAGAAGGAGTCACGCGGGGAGTGATCATCCTCCTCGAAGGCTCAGAGTGGGGTGCCTAAATGTGTGTGGATGTAACCAAGATGTGAAAAAAGGAGAGATAGGTAGTATGTTTGAGGAAAGGAACCTGGATGTTTTGGCTCTGAGTGAAACGAAGCTCAAGGGTAAAGGGGAAGAGTGGTTTGGAAATGTCTGGGGAGTGAAGTCAGGGGTTAGTGAGAGGACAAGAGCAAGGGAAGGAGTAGCAATACTCCTGAAACAGGAGTTGTGGGAGTATGTGATAGAATGTAAGAAAGTAAATTCTCGATTAATATGGGTAAAATTGAAAGTTGATGGAGAGAGGTGGGTGATTATTGGTGCATATGCACCTGGGCATGAGAAGAAAGATCATGAGAGGCAAGTGTTTTGGGAGCAGCTGAATGAGTGTGTTAGCGGTTTTGATGCACGAGACCGGGTTATAGTGATGGGTGATTTGAATGCAAAGGTGAGTAATGTGGCAGTTGAGGGAATAATTGGTATACATGGGGTGTTCAGTGTTGTAAATGGAAATGGTGAAGAGCTTGTAGATTTATGTGCTGAAAAAGGACTGATGATTGGGAATACCTGGTTTAAAAAGCGAGATATACATAAGTATACTTATGTAAGTAGGAGAGATGGCGAGAGAGCGTTATTGGATTACGTGTTAATTGACAGGCGTGCGAAAGAGAGACTTTTGGATGTTAATGTGCTGAGAGGTGCAACTGGAGGGATGTCTGATCATTATCTTGTGGAGGCTAAGGTGAAGATTAGTATGGGTTTTCAGAAAAGAGGAGTGAATGTTGGGGTGAAGAAGGTGGTGAGAGTGAGTGAGCTTGGGAAGGAGACCTGTGTGGGGAAGTACCAGGAGAGACTGTGTACAGAATGGAAAAAGGTGAGAACAATGGAAGTAAGGGGAGTGGGGGAGGAATGGGATGTATTTAGGAAATCAGTGATGGATTGCGCAAAAGATGCTTGTGGCATGAGAAGAGTGGGAGGTGGGCTGTTTAGAAAGGGTAGTGAGTGGTGGGATGAAGAAGTAAGAGTATTAGTGAAAGAGAAGAGAGAGGCATTTGGACGATTTTTGCAGGGAAAAAATGCAATTGAGTGGGAGAAGTATAAAAGAAAGAGACAGGAGGTCAAGAGAAAGGTGCAAGAGGTGAAAAAAAGGGCAAATGAGAGTTGGGGTGAGAGACTATCAGTAAATTTTAGGGAGAATAAAAAAGATGTTCTGGAAGGAGGTAAATAGGGTGCGTAAGACAAGGGAGCAAATGGGAACTTCAGTGAAGGGCGTAAATGGGGAGGTGATAACAAGTAGCGGTGATGTGAGAAGGAGATGGAATGAGTATTTTGAAGGTTTGTTGAATGTGTCTGATGACAGAGTGGCAGATATAGGGTGTTTTGGTCGAGGTGGTGTGCAAAGTGAGAGGGTTAGGGAAAATGATTTGGTAAACAGAGAAGAGGTAGTAAAAGCTTTGCGGAAGATGAAAGCCGGCAAGGCAGCAGGTTTGGATGGTATTGCAGTGGAATTTATTAAAAAGGGGGGTGACTGTATTGTTGACTGGTTGGTAAGGTTATTTAATGTATGTATGACTCATGGTGAGGTGCCTGAGGATTGGCGGAATGCGTGCATAGTGCCATTGTACAAAGGCAAAGGGGATAAGAGTGAGTGCTCAAATTACAGAGGTATAAGTTTGTTGAGTATTCCTGGTAAATTATATGGGAGGGTATTGATTGAGAGGGTGAAGGCATGTACAGAGCATCAGATTGGGGAAGAGCAGTGCGGTTTCAGAAGTGGTAGAGGATGTGTGGATCAGGTGTTTGCTTTGAAGAATGTATGTGAGAAATACTTAGAAAAGCAAATGGATTTGTATGTAGCATTTATGGATCTGGAGAAGGCATATGATAGAGTTGATAGAGATGCTCTGTGGAAGGTATTAAGAATATATGGTGTGGGAGGCAAGTTGTTAGAAGCAGTGAAAAGTTTTTATCGAGGATGTAAGGCATGTGTACGTGTAGGAAGAGAGGAAAGTGATTGGTTCTCAGTGAATGTAGGTTTGCGGCAGGGGTGTGTGATGTCTCCATGGTTGTTTAATTTGTTTATGGATGGGGTTGTTAGGGAGGTAAATGCAAGAGTCCTGGAAAGAGGGGCAAGTATGAAGTCTGTTGGGGATGAGAGAGCTTGGGAAGTGAGTCAGTTGTTGTTCGCTGATGATACAGCGCTGGTGGCTGATTCATGTGAGAAACTGCAGAAGCTGGTGACTGAGTTTGGTAAAGTGTGTGGAAGAAGAAAGTTAAGAGTAAATGTGAATAAGAGCAAGGTTATTAGGTACAGTAGGGGTGAGGGTCAAGTCAATTGGGAGGTGAGTTTGAATGGAGAAAAACTGGAGGAAGTGAAGTGTTTTAGATATCTGGGAGTGGATCTGTCAGCGGATGGAACCATGGAAGCGGAAGTGGATCATAGGGTGGGGGAGGGGGCGAAAATTTTGGGAGCCTTGAAAAATGTGTGGAAGTCGAGAACATTATCTCGGAAAGCAAAAATGGGTATGTTTGAAGGAATAGTGGTTCCAACAATGTTGTATGGTTGCGAGGCGTGGGCTATGGATAGAGATGTGCGCAGGAGGATGGATGTGCTGGAAATGAGATGTTTGAGGACAATGTGTGGTGTGAGGTGGTTTGATCGAGTGAGTAACGTAAGGGTAAGAGAGATGTGTGGAAATAAAAAGAGCGTGGTTGAGAGAGCAGAAGAGGGTGTTTTGAAATGGTTTGGGCACATGGAGAGAATGAGTGAGGAAAGATTGACCAAGAGGGTATATGTGTCGGAGGTGGAGGGAACGAGGAGAAGAGGGAGACCAAATTGGAGGTGGAAAGATGGAGTGAAAAAGATTTTGTGTGATCGGGGCCTGAACATGCAGGAGGGTGAAAGGAGGGCAAGGAATAGAGTGAATTGGAGCGATGTGGTATACAGGGGTTGACGTGCTGTCAGTGGATTGAATCAAGGCATGTGAAGCGTCTGGGGTAAACCATGGAAAGCTGTGTAGGTATGTATATTTGCGTGTGTGGACGTATGTACATGTGTATGGGGGGGGGGTTGGGCCATTTCTTTCGTCTGTTTCCTTGCGCTACCTCGCAAACGCGGGAGACAGCGACAAAGTATAAAAAAAAAAAAAAAAAAAAAAAAAAAAAAAATATATATATATATATATATATATATATATATATATATATATATATATTTTTTTTTTTTTTTAAACTATTCGCCATTTCCCGCGTTAACGAGGTAGCGTTAAGAACAGAGGACTGGGCCTTTTTTGGAATATCCTCACCTGGCCCCCTCTGTTCCTTCTTTTGGAAAAAAAAAAAAAAAAAAAAAAAACGAGAGGGGAGGATTTCCAGCCCCCCGCTCCCTCCCCTTTTAGTCGCCTTCTACGACACGCAGGGAATACGTGGGAAGTGTTCTTAATCCCCTATCCCCAGGGATATATATATATATATATATATATATATATATATATATATATATATATATATAGTAGTGGTGATGTGAGAAGGAGATGGAGTGAGTATTTTGAAGATTTGTTGAATGTGTTTGATGATAGAGTGGCAGATATAGGGTGTTTTGGTCGAGGTGGTGTGCAAAGTGAGAGGGTTAGGGAAAATGATTTGGTAAACAGAGAAGAGGTAGTGAAAGCTTTGCGGAAGATGAAAGCCGGCAAGGCAGCAGGTTTGGATGGTATTGCAGTGGAATTTATTAAAAAAGGGGGTGACTGTATTGTTGACTGGTTGGTAAGGTTATTTAATGTATGTATGACTCATGGTGAGGTGCCTGAGGATTGACGGAATGCGTGCATAGTGCCATTGTACAAAGGCAAAGGGGATAAGAGTGAGTGCTCAAATTACAGAGGTATAAGTTTGTTGAGTATTCCTGGTAAATTATATGGGAGAGTATTGATTGAGAGGGTGAAGGCATGTACAGAGCATCAGATTGGGGAAGAGCAGTGTGGTTTCAGAAGTGGTAGAGGATGTGTGGATCAGGTGTTTGCTTTGAAGAATGTATGTGAGAAATACTTAGAAAAGCAAATGGATTTGTATGTAGCATTTATGGATCTGGAGAAGGCATATGATACAGTTGATAGAGATGCTCTGTGGAAGGTATTAAGAATATATGGTGTGGGAGGAAAGTTGTTAGAAGCAGTGAAAAGTTTTTATCGAGGATGTAAGGCATGTGTACGTGTAGGAAGAGAGGAAAGTGATTGGTTCTCAGTGAATGTAGGTTTGCGGCAGGGGTGTGTGATGTCTCCATGGTTGTTTAATTTGATTATGGATGGAGTTGTTAGGGAGGTAAATACAAGAGTTTTGGAAAGAGGGGCAAGTATGAAGTCTGTTGGGGATGAGAGAGCTTGGGAAGTGAGTCAGTTGTTGTTCGCTGATGATACAGCGCTGGTGGCTGATTCATGTGAGAAACTGCAGAAGCTGGTGACTGAGTTTGGAAAAGTGTGTGGAAGAAGAAAGTTAAGAGTAAATGTGAATAAGAGCAAGGTTATTAGGTACAGTAGGGTTGAGGGTCAAGTCAATTGGGATGTGAGTTTGAATGGAGAAAAACTGGAGGAAGTGAAGTGTTTTAGATATCTGGGAGTGGATCTGGCAGCGGATGGAACCATGGAAGCGGAAGTGGATCATAGGGTGGGGGAGGGGGCGAAAATCCTGGGGGCCTTGAAGAATGTGTGGAAGTCGAGAACATTATCTCGGAAAGCAAAAATGGGTATGTTTGAAGGAATAGTGGTTCCAACAATGTTGTATGGTTGCGAGGCGTGGGCTATGGATAGAGTTGTGCGCAGGAGGATGGATGTGCTGGAAATGAGATGTTTGAGGACAATGTGTGGTGTGAGGTGGTTTGATCGAGTGAGTAACGTAAGGGTAAGAGAGATGTGTGGAAATAAAAAGAGCGTGGTTGAGAGAGCAGAAGAGGGTGTTTTGAAGTGGTTTGGGCTCATGGAGAGGATGAGTGAGGAAAGATTGACCAAGAGGATATATGTGTCGGAGGTGGAGGGAACAAGGAGAAGAGGGAGACCAAATTGGAGGTGGAAAGATGGAGTGAAAAAGATTTTGTGTGATCGGGGCCTGAACATGCAGGAGGGTGAAAGGAGGGCAAGGAATAGAGTGAATTGGAGCGATGTGGTATACCGGGGTTGACGTGCTGTCAGTGGATTGAAGCAGGGCATGTGAAGCGTCTGGGGTAAACCATGGAAAGCTGTGTAGGTATGTATATTTGCGTGTGTGGACGTATGTATATACATGTGTATGGGGGGGGGTTGGGCCATTTCTTTCGTCTGTTTCCTTGCGCTACCTCGCAAACGCGGGAGACAGCGACAAAGTATAATAAAATAAAAAATAAAAATATATATATGCCCATACTCGCTGCTTTCATCCATTTCCGTCGCCACCCCGCCATAAGTGAAATGTCACCCCCCTCCCCCACGCACGCGCGAGATAGCGCTAGGAAAAGACAATAAGGGATTCACACTCAGTCTCTATTAGTCATATGTAATGCACCAAAACCACAGCTCCCTTTGCACATCCAGGCCCCACAAACCATTCTATGGTTTACCCCAAACGTTTCACATGCCCTGGTTTCAATCCATGGACAGCACGTCCACCCCGGTATACCACATTGTTCCAATCCACTCTATTCCTTGCACTCATTTCACCCTCTGGTATGTTCAGACCCCGATCGCTCAAAATCTTTTTCACTCCATCCTTCCACCTCTAATTTGGTTTCCCATTTCTTCCCTCCACCTCTGACACATAAATACTCTTTGTCAATCTTTTCTCACTTATTCTCTCCATGTTACCTAACCATTTCAATACACCATCTTCTGCTCTCTCAGCCACACTCTTTTTATTACCTCACATCTCTCCTACCCTTTCATTACTTACTCGATCAAACCACCTCACTCCACATATCCTCAAACATTTCATTTCCAACAAATTCACCCTCCTTCGCACAACCCTATCTATAGCCCATGTCTCGCAACCATATAATATTGTTGGAACTATTTTTCCTTCAAACATACCCATTTTTGCTATCCAAGATAACGTTCTCACCTTCCACACATTCATCAACGCTCCCAGAACCTTTGCAGCCTCCCCCACCCTGTGAATCACTTCCGCTTCCATGGTTCCATCTGCTGCTAAGTCCACTCCCAGATACCTAAAACACTTTACTTCCTCCAGTTTTTCTCCATTCAAACTTACCTCCCAGTTAACTTGTCCTTTAACCCTAATGAACCTAATAACCTTGCTCTTATTCACAATTACTGGCAACTTTCTCCTTTCACACACTTCACCTAAGAGTTTTAGTACACATTTTGAATTCTTATCCACAGCCTTTAATATTTTTCCATAGCAAATTCATTAAATATGTCAGTCTTATGTTGCAATATTTAATGTGCTTTTTCATTTCGTACATATAGTACACCATTTGATTTCAATGGAAATATACCACTGCACAACAAATTCACTTAATACCTAGAAACTGTTTCTATGCATAGCTTAACTGTTCATGAACCATACTTGGGACTAAAAGAACCATATATTTCATATAACATCAAAATTAATACAAAATTCAGATGCTTTGATAAGATTAGTGAGGTCTTCAAATATGTTGCTTTCTACAAGTGTTCCACCTGCTTATCTAGAAATCAACACCATTTTTTCATAATCTTCATTCCATTCACCACTATCAGCTTTGTTTCACCTTGAGTATATGTTCTCCATCACTCCTCATGCTCTGTTGATCTGCTGCCATAATTACTCTTTCAAAACTTCCCTGCTCTCTATTAGTCAGTCTCTGTGCAGGTGTTAATTGTTTTCTCTTCCTGAACAGATGTCAGTATTGACTAAATAGGTTTTCGTATGTGCTCCTGGCTGCTGGTAATGCTCCTGCAATTCCCTGCCCAATATTGTTTTCAATAGATTTTGTAGGCATTTTAGTCCTTTCCTTTGACTACATTGGCTCATGTACGTCCACAGAAGAGACATCAGTTCTTGTCTTCTTTTTAATGGCTTCACCTTCTTTCCTATGGTTTTGTATTTCCTGACACCCCACCACAACTGTATTTCTGATCCTCTATAGTCTCATGACTCCCTTCATGATCATTCAGGACCCCAGCACTCAATTCAGATAATCTATAATAAGAAGGGGAAGGGGGAAAAAAGACAAAATAGGAAGCAAAAATAAAGGAAATTTGGAGTATAATACAGTGGGGAAAAAAAACAGTAAATCTTGCTTAGTTTCTTGTTTTTTATGAGAAAGAATATATCAACATGACAAGTTGGCTATCATGTATTGGTAAGTAAAAAAAAAAAAAAAAAAAAACTAAACCTGAGAAATCTGAAATGCAGTATGAAAGCCATTCTAGTAAAATTCATTAATTAACTAACATAACTTTCATTAAAGTTTAATTTTGTCAACTCTGAGAATTCTGTTGAGACTTATAATCAGATATCAATATCTTCATATATATCTGATTTACAGACAGTTCCTATGATGACATTGCTTTCAGTAATGAATCACATGATCTTTAAACATTAATCTTTATATTGACAATGATCTCTTCTTCCTCAGCTAATTCTCCTGACTTCATGCACTTCAATTTCACATTACATTTAGACGTTTTTGTAATACATAATCCACTCTTAAGGCACATAAACAGTACACATGATAATGTTAGTAGAGCTTCTGATGCATCATGAGAGTCCAGATGCAGAGTCACAGGCACATCAGTCTCTCTCTGAAGTTGACCCTGGGATGCTGTCAAAGCAACTCTGGAATCTGTAAAAAAAAAAAAAATCAGCTGCTAAAGTTTATCTAATGAAACAGGTCTGTGCAATATATAAGATAAATGAATATTACTTTTCTGAGATATAATGAAAATTTACAACCTTAACAGACTAAAGAGTCAAAGTAAAATATTTGTTTATTATTTCTTTTGTGAGCACAAACTTCAGGTAGAATAAGAAAATGTTTATGAAAGAGGTTAATGGTGCAAGAAAAACAAGATAAGGTGGGAGCTTTAATGGAAGTGAATCATAGGTGGGTGAGGGGGCGAAAGTTCTGGGAGCGTTGAAGAATGTGTGGAAGTCGAGAACGTATTCTTGGAAAGCAAAAATGAGTATGTTTGAAGGAATAGTGGTTCCAACCGTTATATGGTTGCGAGATGTAGGCTTTAGATAGAGTTGTGCGGAGGAGGGTGGATGTGCTGGAAATGAGATGTTTGAGGACAATATGTGGTGTTAGGTGGTTTGATCAAGTAAGTAATGAAAGGGTAAGATTGATGTGTGGTAATAAAATGAGTGTGGTTGAGAGAGCAGAAGAGGGTGTTTTGAAATGGTTTGGTCACATGGAGAGAATGAGTGAGGAAAGATTGACAAAGAGGATATATGTGTCAGAGGTGGAGGGAACGAGGAGAAGTGGGAGACCAAATTGGAGTTGGAAAGATGGAGTGAAAAAGATTTTGAGTGATCGGGGCCTGAACATGCAGGAGGGTGAAAGGTGTGCAAGGAATAGAGTGAATTGGAACAATGTGGTATACCGGGGTCGACGTGCTCTCAATGGATTGAACTAGAGCATGTCAAGTGTGTGGGGTAAACCATGGAAAGTTTTGTGGGACCTGGAAGTGTAAAGAGAACTGTGGTTTCAGTGCATTATACATGACACCTAGAGACTGAATGTAAATGAATGTGGCCTTTGTTGTCTTTTCCTATCGCTACCTAGCGCACATGCGGGGATAGGGGGGTGTCATTTCATGTGTGGTGGGGTGGCGACGGGAATGAATAAGGGCACACAGTATGAATTACGTACTTGTGTATATATGTATATGTCTGTGTGTGTATATATATGTATATGTTGAGATGTATAGGTTTGTATATGTGCGTGTGTGGACGTGTATGTATATATATATGTATGTGGGTGGGTTGGGCCATTCTTTTGTCTGTTTCCTTGCGCTACCTCGCTAATGCAGGAGACTGCGACAAAGTATAATAAATAAATGAATATATACGAACAAAGTGCATATAAATGCGCACCTTCAGAGAACATACAAACCTCCAACAGCCAGGATCGAACCCGGGACCCCTGTGTAACTGGCGGAATGCTACTGCTAGGCTATGGGCCTGGCTAATAGGAAATAACTATTCGAATACTATGTACTCGAATACCCTTCGTTTCACGTTGGTGAGCAACGGGGTCTACACCGGTCATTTCCCAACAGGCGCACGTAGCCAGCAGAAATCATTTTACCGAACCTAATTGTACTACACGGAGGTATATGAATACGAACAAAGTGCATATGAACACGCACCTTCATAGACCATACAAACCTCCAACAGCCAGAATCGAACCTGGGACCCCTGTGTAACAGGCGGGAATGCTACCGCTAGGCTATGGGCCTGGCTAATAGGAAACAACTATTCGAATACTATGTACTTGAATACCCTTCGTCTCACATTGGTGAGCAACAAGGTCTACACCAGTCATTTCCCAACAGGCACACATAGCCAGCAGATAGCATTTTACTGAACCTAATTGTATAATGCGGAGGTATATGAATACGAACAAAGTGCATATGAACGCGCACCTTCATAGAACATACAAACCCCCAACATCCAGGATCGATTCCAGAACCCCTGTGTAACAGGTGGGAATGCAACTGCTAGGCTATGGGCCTGACTAATAGGAAATAACTTCGAATACTATGTACTCGAATATCCTTTGTCTCATGTTGGTGAGCAACGGGGTCGACACCGGTCATTTCCCAACAGGTGCACATAGCCAGCAGATAGCATTTTACCGAACCTAACTGTACATAGCAGAGGTATATGAATATGAACAAAGTGCATATGAACGCGCACCTTCATAAAACATACAAACCTCCAACATCCAGAATCAAACCCAGGACCCCTGTGTAACAGATGTGAATGCTACCGCTAGGCTATGGTCCTGGCTAATAGGAAATAACTTCGAATACTATGTACTCGAATACCCTTTGTCTCATGTTGGTGAGCAACGAGGTCTACATCGGTCATTTCCCAACAGGCGCACATAGCCGGCAGATAGCACTTTACTGAACCTAACTGTACAATGCGGAGGTGTATGAATACGAACAAAGTTCATATGAACACGCACCTTCATAGAACATACAAACCTCCAACAGCAGGGATCAAATTCAGGACACCTGGCTATGTGTGCCTATTGGGAAATGACCGGTGTAGACCCTGTTGCTCACCAACATGAGACGAAGGGTATTTGAGTATATAGGATTTGAATAATTATTCCTATTAGCCAGGCCCATAGCGTAGCGGTAGCATTCCCGCCTGTTACAGAGGGGTCCCAGGTTCGATCCTGGCTGTTGGAGGTTTGTATATTCTATGAAGGTGCGTGTTCATATGCACTTTGTTCATATTCATATACCTCCACGTTGTACAGTTAGGTTCGGTAAAATGCTATCTGCTGGCTATGTACGCTCTGTTGGGAAATGACCGGTGTAGACTCCATTGCTCGCCAACATGAGGAAGGGTATTCAATTACATAGTATTCGAATAGTTATTTCCTATTAGCCAGGCCCATAGCCTAGTGGTAGCCTTCCCGTCTGTTACACAGGGGTCCTGGGTTTGATCCTGGTTGTTGGAGGTTTGTTTGTTTTATTTATTTATTTATTTTTTTTTGCTTTGTCGCTGTCTCCCGCGTTTGCGAGGTAGCGCAAGGAAACAGATGAAAGAAATGGCCCAACCCACCCCCATACACATGTATATACATACACGTCCACACATGCAAATATACATACCTACACAGCTTTCCATGGTTTACCCCAGACGCTTCACATGCCTTGAATCAATCCACTGACAGCACGTCAATCCCGGTATACCACATCGATCCAATTCACTCTATTCCTTGCCCGCCTTTCACCCTCCTGCATGGTCAGGCCCCGATCACACAAAATCTTTTTCACTCTATCTTTCCACCTCCAGTTTGGTCTCCCACTTCTCGTTCCCTCCACCTCCAACACATATATCCTCTTGGTCAATCTTTCCTCACTCATTCTCTCCATGTGCCCAAACCATTTCAAAACACCCCCTTCTGCTCTCTCAACCACGCTCTTTTTATTTCCACACATCTCTCTTACCCTTACGTTACTTACTCGATCAAACCACCTCACACCACACATTGTCCTCAAACATCTCATTTCCAGCACATCCACCCTCCTGCGCACAACTCTATCTATAGCTCACGCCTCGCAACCATACAACATTGTTGGAACCACTATTCCTTCAAACATACCCATTTTTGCTTTCCGAGATAATGTTCTCGACTTCCACACATTCTTCAAGGCTCCCAGGATTTTCGCCCCCTCCCCCACCCTATGATCCACTTCCGCTTCCATGGTTCCATCCGCTGCCAGATCTACTCCCAGATATCTAAAACACTTTACTTCCTCCAGTTTTTCTCCATTCAAATTTACCTCCCAATTGACTTGAACCTCAACCCTACTGTACCTAATAACCTTGCTCTTATTCACATTTACTCTTAACTTTCTTCTTTCACACACTTTACCAAACTCAGTCACCAGCTTCTGCAGTTTCTCACATGAATCAGCCACCAGCGCTGTATCATCAGCGAACAACAACTGACTCACTTCCCAAGCTCTCTCATCCCCAACAGATTTCATACTTGCCCCTCTTTCCAAAACTCTTGCATTCACCTCCCTAACAACCCCATCCATAAACAAATTAAACCATGGAGACATCACACACCCCTGCCACAAACCTACATTCACTGAGAACCAATCACTTTCCTCTCTTCCTACACGTACACATGCCTTACATCCTCGATAAAAACTTTTCACTACTTCTAACAACTTGCCTCCCACACCATATATTCTTAATACCTTCCACAGAGCATCTCTATCAACTGTATCATATGCCTTCTCCAGATCCATAAATGCTACATACAAATCCATTTGCTTTTCTAAGTATTTCTCACATACATTCTTCAAAGCAAACACCTGATCCACACATCCTCTACCACTTCTGAAACCACACTGCTCTTCCCCAATCTGATGCTCTGTACATGCCTTCACCCTCTCAATCAATACCCTCCCATATAATTTACCAGGAATACTCAACAAACTTATACCTCTGAAGTTTGAGCACTCACTCTTATCCCCTTTGCCTTTGTACAATGGCACTATGCACGCATTCCGCTAATCCTCAGGCACCTCACCATGAGTCATACATACATTAAATAACCTTACCAACCAGTCAATAATACAGTCACTCCCTTTTTTAATAAATTCCACTGCAATACCATCCAAACCTGCTGCCTTGCCGGCTTTCATCTTCCGCAAAGCTTTTACTACCTCTTCTCTGTTTACCAAATCATTTTCCCTAACCCTCTCACTTTGCACACCACCTCGACCAAAACACCCTATATCTGCCACTCTATCATCAAACACATTCAACAAACCTTCAAAATACTCACTCCATCTCCTTTTCACATCACATCACATCACATATGTAGTTGTGATATATATATATATTTTTTTTTTTTCATACTATTCGCTATTTCCCGCGATAGCGAGGTAGCGTTAAGAACAGAGGACTGGGCCTTTGAGGGAATATCCTCACCTGGCCCTCTTCTCTGTTCCTTCTTTTGGAAAAAAAAAAAAAAAAAAAAAAAAAAACGAGAGGGGAGGATTTCCAGCCCCCGCTCCCTTCCCTTTTAGTCGCCTTCTACGACACGCAGGGAATACGTGGGAAGTATTCTTTCTCCCCTATCCCCAGGGATATATATATATATATATATGATACAGCGCTGGTGGCTGATTCATGTGAGAAACTGCAGAAGCTGGTGACTGAGTTTGGTAAAGTGTGTGAAAGAAGAAAGGTAAGAGTAAATGTGAATAAGAGCAAGGTAATTAGGTACAGTAGGGTTGAGGGTCAAGTCAATTGGGAAGTAAGTTTGAATGGAGAAAAACTGGAGGAAGTAAAGTGTTTTCGATATCTGGGAGTGGATCTGGCAGTGGATGGAACCATGGAAGCGGAAGTGGATCATAGGGTGGGGGAGGGGGCGAAAATTCTGGGAGCCTTGAAAAATGTGTGGAAGTCGAGAACATTATCTCAGAAAGAAAAAATGGGTATGTTTGAAGGAATAATGGTTCCAACAATGTTGTATGGTTGCGAGGTGTGGGCTATGGATGGAGTTGTGTGCAGGAGGATGGATGTGCTGGAAATGAGATGTTTGAGGAAAATGTGTGGTGTGAGGTGGTTTGATCGAGTAAGTAACGTAAGGGTAAGAGAGATGTGTGGAAATAAAAAGAGCATGGTTGAGAGAGCAGAAGAGGGTGTTTTGAAATGGTTTGGGCACATGGAGAGAATGAGTGAGGAAAGATTGACCAAGAGGATATATGTGTCAGAGGTGGAGGGAATGAGGAGAAGTGGGAGACCAAATTGGAGGTGGAAAGATGGAGTGAAAAAGATTTTGTGTGATCGGGGCCTGAACATGAAGGAGGGTGAAAGGAGGGCAAGGAATAGAGTGAATTGGATCGATGTGGTATACCAGGGTTGACGTGCTGTCAGTGGATTGAATCAGGGCATGTGAAGCGTCTGGGATAAACCATGGAAAGCTGTGTAGGTATGTATATTTGCGTGTGTGGACGTATGTATATACATGTGTATGGGGGTGGGTTGGGCCATTTCTTTCGACTGTTACCTTGCGCTGCCTCGCAAAGGCGGGAGACAGCGACAAAGCAAAAAGAAAAAAAAATATATATATATATATATATATATATTTTTTTTTTCTTTTAAACTATTCGCCATTTCCCGCGTTAGCGAGGTAGCATTAAGAACAGAGGACTGGGCCTTTGAGGGAATACCCTCACCTGGCCCAATGCTCTGTTCCTTCTTTTGGAAAATTAAAAAAAAAAAAAAAAAACGAGAGGGGAGGATTTCCAGCCCCCCGCTCCCTCCCCTTTTAGTCGCCTTCTACGACATGCAGGGAATACGTGGGAAGTATTCTTAATCCCCTATCCCCAAGGATAATATATATATATATATATATATATATATATATATATATATATATATATATATATATATATATTTATTTTACTTTTGTCACTGTCTCCAGCGTTAGCGAAGTAGCGCAAGGAAACAGACAAAAAAATGGCCAAACCCACCCACATACACATGTATATACATACACACCCACACTCACAAATATACATACCTATACATCTCAACGTATACATATATATATATATACACACACTGACATATACATATATACACATGTACATAATTCATACTGTCTGCCTTTATTCATTCCCATCGCCACCCCGCCATAAATAATAACTCCTCCCCCCGCACATGCGTGAGGTGGCACTAGGAAAAGATAACAAAGGCCACATTCGTTCACACTCTAGGAAAAGATAACAAAGGCCACATTCGTTCACACTCAGTCTCTAGCTGTCATGTAATAATGCACCGAAACCACAGCTCCCTCTCCACATCCAGGCCCGACAGAACTTTCCATGGTTTACCCTAGACGCTTCAAATGCCCTGATTCAATCCATTGACAGCACGTCGACCCTGGTATACCACATCGTTCCAATTCACTCTATTCCTTGCATGCCTTTCACCCTCCTGCTTGTTCAGGCCCCGTTTACTCAAAATCTTTTTCACTCCATCTTTCCACATCCAATTGGGTCTCCCACTTCTCCTCGTTCCCTCCACCTCTGACACACATATCCTCTTGGTCAATCTTTCCTCACTCATTCTCTCCATGTGACCAAACCACTTCAAACCACCCTCTTCTGCTCTCTCAACCACACTCTTTTTATTACCTCTCTTACCCTATTATTACTTACTTGATCAAACCACCTCACACCACATATTGTCCTCAAACATCTCATTTCCAGCACATCCACCCTCCTCCACACAATTCTATCTATAGCTACTGCCTCGCAACCATATAACATTGTTGGAATCACTATTCCTTCAAACATACCCATTTTTGCTTTCCGAGATAATGTCCTCGACTTCCACACATTCTTCAACGCTACCAGAACATTCGTCCCTCCCCCATCCTATGATTCACTTCCACTTCCATGGTTCCATCCACTGCCAAATCCACTCCCAGATATCTAAAACACTTCACTTCCTCCAGAGGTGAAAAAGAGGGCAAATGAGAGTTGGGGTGAAAGAGTATCATTAAATTTTAAGGAGAATAAAAACATGTTTTGGAAGAAGGTAAATAAAGTGGGTAAGACAAGGGAACAAATGGGAACTTCAGTGAAGGGGGCTAATGGGGAGATGATAACAAGTAGTGGTGATGTGAGAGGGAGATGGAGTGAGTATTTTGAAGGTCTGTTGAATGTGTCTGATGATAACAGTGGCAGATATAGTGTTTGGGTCGAGGTGGTGTGCAAAGTGAGAGAATTAGGGAGAATGAATTGGTAGACAGAGAAGAGGTAGTAAAAGCTTTGTGGAAGATGAAAGCCGGGAAGGCAGTGGGTACTGGATGGTACTGCAGTGGAATTTATTAAAAAAGGGGGTGACTGTACTGCTGACTGGTTGGTTAGGTTATTTAATGCATGTATGACTCATGGTGAGGTGCCTGAGGATTGGTGGAATGCTTGCATACTGCCATTGTACAAAGGCAAAGGGGATAAAAGTGAGTGCTCAAATTACAAAGGTATACGTTTGTTGAGTTTCTTTCATACTATTCGCCATTTCCTGCATTAGCGAGGTAGTGTTAAGAACAGAGGACTGGGCCTTTGAGGGAATATCCTCACCTGGCCCCCTTCTCTGTTCCTTCTTCTGTAAAATTAAAAAAAAATGAGAGGGGAGGATTTCGAGCCCCCCCGCTCCCTTCCCTTTTAGTCGCCTTCTACAACACGCAGGGAATACGTGGGAAGTATTCTTTCTCCCCTATCCCCAGGGGAAATTATATATCCCCTGGGAAATTATATATCCCCTGGGAAATTATATGGGAGGGTATTGATTGAGAGGGTGAAGGCATGTACAGAGCATCAGATTGGGGAAGAGCAGTGTGGTTTCAGAAATGGTAGAGGATGTGTGGATCAGGTGTTTGCTTTGAAGAATGTATGTGACAAATACTTAGAAAAGCAAATGGATTTGTATGTAGCATTTATGGATCTAGAGAAGGCATCTGGTAAAGTTGATAGAGATGCTCTCTGGAAGGTATTAAGAATATATGGAGTGGGAGGCAAGTTGTTAGAAGCAGTGAAAACTTTTTATCGAGGATGTAAGGCATGTGTATGTGTAGGAAAAGAGGAAAGTGATTGGTTCTAAGTGAATGTTGGTTTGTGGCAGGGGTGGGTGACATCTCCATGGTTGTTTAATTTGTTTATGGATGGGGTTGTTAGGGAGGTGAATACAAGAATTTTTGAAAGAGGGGCAAGTATGCAGTCTATTGTGGATGAGAGAGCTTGGGAAGTGAGTCAGTTGTTGTTCGTTGATGATACAGCGCTGGTAGCTGATTCATGTGAGAAACTGCAGAAGCTGGCGACTGAGTTTGGTAAAGTGTGTGAAAAAAGAAAGCTGAGAGTAAATGTGAATAAGAGCAAAGTTATTAGGTACAGTAGGGTTGAGGGACAAGACAACTGGGAGGTAAGTTTGAATGGATATATATATATATATATATATATATATTTTTTTTTTTTTTTTTTTTTTTTTTATACTTTGTCGCTGTCTCCCGCGTTTGCGAGGTAGCGCAAGGAAACAGACGAAAGAAATGGCCCAACCCCCCCCATACACATGTACATACACACGTCCACACACACAAATATACATACCTACACAGCTTTCCATGGTTTACCCCGGACGCTTCACATGCCTTGATTCAATCCACTGACAGCATGTCAACCCCTGTATACCACATCGCTCCAATTCACTCTATTCCTTGCCCTCCTTTCACCCTCCTGCATGTTCAGGCCCCGATCACACAAAATCTTTTTCACTCCATCTTTCCACCTCCAATTTGGTCTCCCTCTTCTCCTCGTTCCCTCCACCTCCGACACATATATCCTCTTGGTCAATCTTTCCTCACTCATTCTCTCCATGTGCCCAAACCATTTTAAAACACCCTCTTCTGCTCTCTCAACCACGCTCTTTTTATTTCCACACATCTCTCTTACCCTTACGTTACTTACTCGATCAAACCACCTCACACCACACATTGTCCTCAAACATCTCATTTCCAGCACATCCATCCTCCTGCGCACAACTCTATCCATAGCCCACGCCTCGCAACCATACAACATTGTTGGAACTACTATTCCTTCAAACATACCCATTTTTGCTTTCCGGGATAATGTTCTCGACTTCCACACATTTTTCAAGGCTCCCAAAATTTTCGCCCCCTCCCCCACCCTATGATCCACTTCCGCTTCCATGGTTCCATCCGCTGACAGATCCACTCCCAGATATCTAAAACACTTCACTTCCTCCAGTTATATATATATATATATATATATATATATATATATATATATATATATATATATATATATATATATATATACCCCTGGGGATAGAGGAGAAAGAATACTTCCCATGCATTCCTCACGTGTCGTAGAAGGGGACTAAAGGGGATGGGAGTGGGGGGCCAGAAACCCTCCCCTCCTTGTATTTTAACTTTCTAAAAGGGGAAACAGAAGAGGGGGTCACGCGGGGAGTGCTCATCCTCCTCGAAGGCTCAGATTGGGGTGTCTAAATATGTGTGGATGTAACCAAGATGAGAAAAAAGGAGAGATAGGTAGTATGTTTGAGGAAAGGAACCTGGATGTTTTGGCTCTGAGTGAAACGAAGCTCAAGGGTAAAGGGGAAGAGTGGTTTGGGAATGTCTTGGGAGTAAAGTCTTGGGTTAGTGAGAGGACAAGAGCAAGGGTAGGAGTAGCACTACTCCTGAAACAGGAGTGGTGGGAGTATGTGATAGAGTGTAAGAAAGTAAATTCTAGATTGATATGGGTAAAACTGAAAGTTGATGGAGAGAGATGGGTGATTATTGGTGCATATGCACCTGGGCATGAAAAGAAAGCTCATGAGAGGCAAGTGTATTGGGAGCAGCTGAGTGAGTGTGTTAGTAGTTTTGATGCACGAGACCGGGTTATAGTGATGGGTAATTTGAATGCAAAGGTGAGTAATGTGACAGTTGAGGGAATAATTGGTGTACATGGGGTGTTCAGTGTTGTAAATGGAAATGGTAAAGAGCTTGTAGATTTATGTGCTGAAAAAAGACTGGTGATTGGGAATACCTGGTTTAAAAAGAGAGATATACATAAGTATACATATGTTATTGGGAGAGATGGCCAGAGAGCGTTACTGGATTACGTGTTAATTGATAGGCGCGTGAAAGAGACTTTTGGATGTTAATGTGCTGAGAGGTGCAACTGGAGGGATGTCCGATCATTATCTTGTGGAGGCGAAGGTGAAGATTTGTAGAGGTTTTCAGAAAAGAGAGATTATTGGGGTGAAAAGAGTGGTGAGACTAAGTGAGCTTCGGAAGGAAACTTGTGTGAGGAAGTACCAGGAGAGACTGAGTACAGAATGGAAAAAGATGAGAACAAAGGACGTAAGGGGAGTAGGGGAGGAATGGGATGTACTTATCGAAGCAGTGATGGCTTGTGCAAAAGATGCTTGTGGCACGAGAAGTGTGGGAGGTAGGCAGATTAGGGAGGGTAGTGAGTGGTGGGATGAAGTAAGATTATTAGTGAAAGAGACGAAAGAGGGATTTGGATGATTTTTTGCAGGGAAATAATGCAAATGACTGGCAGATGTATAAAAGAAAGAGGCAGGAGGTCAAGAGAAAGGTGCAATATTTGAAAAAGATGGCAAATGGGAGTTGGGGTGAGAGAGTATCATTAAATTTTAAGGAGAATAAAAAGATGTTTTGGAAGGAGGTAAATAAAGTGCGTAAGACAAGGGAACAAATGGGAACTTCAGTGAAGGGGGCTAATGGAGAGGTGATAACAAGTAGTGGTGATGTGAGAAGGAGATGGAGTGAGTATTTTTAAGGTCTGTTGAATGTGTTTGATGATAGAGTGGCAGATATAGGGTGTATTGGTCGAGGTGGTGTGCAAAGTGAGAGAGTTTGGGAAAATGATTTGGTAAACAGAGAAGAGGCAGTAAAAGCTTTGCGGAAGATGAAAACCGGCAAGGCAGCCGGTTTGGATGGTATTGCAGTGGAATTTATTAAAGAAGGGGGTGACTGTATTGTTGACTGATTGGTAAGGTTATTTAATGTATGTATGACTCATCTGCCACTCTATCATCAAACATATTCAACAAACCTTCAAAATACTCACTCCATCTCCCTCTCACATCACCACTACTTGTTATCACCTCCCCACTTGCGCCCTTCACCGAAGTTCCCATTTGCTCCCTTGTCTTACGCACTTTATTTACCTCCTTCCAGAACATCTTTTTATTCTCCCTAAAATTTAATGATACTCTCTCACCCCAACTCTCATTTGCCCTTTTTTTCACCTCTTGCACCTTTCTCTTGACCTCCTGCCTCTTTCTTTTATACATCTCCCACTCAATTGCATTTTTTCCCTGCAAAAATCGTCCAAATGCCTCTCTCTTCTCTTTCACTAATACTCTTACTTCTTCATCCCACCACTCACTACCCTTTCTAATCAACCCACCTCCCACTCTTCTCATGCCACAAGCATCTTTTGCGCAATCCATCACTGATTCCCTAAATACATCCCATTCCTCCCCCACTCCCCTTACTTCCATTGTTCTCACCTTTTTCCATTCTGTACTCAGTCTCTCCTGGTACTTCCTCACACAGGTCTCCTTCTCAAGCTCACTTACTCTCACCACCCTCTTCACCCCAACATTCACTCTTCTTTTCTGAAAACCCATA
Organism: Panulirus ornatus; assembly: GCF_036320965.1. NCBI lineage: Eukaryota > Metazoa > Arthropoda > Malacostraca > Decapoda > Palinuridae > Panulirus > Panulirus ornatus. The sequence goes on from NC_092229.1 coordinate 32,369,107, forward strand.
CAAATCTTCACCTTAGCCTCCACAAGATAATGATCAGACATCCCTCCAGTTGCACCTCTCAGCACATTAACATCCAAAAGTCTCTCTTTCGCACGCCTGTCAATTAACACGTAATCCAATAACACTCTCTGGCCATCTCTCCTACTTACATAAGTATACTTATGTATATCTCGCTTTTTAAACCAGGTATTCCCAATCATCAGTCCTTTTTCAGCACATAAATCTACAAGCTCTTCACCATTTCCATTTACAACACTGAACACCCCATGTATACCAATTATTCCCTCAACTGCCACATTACTCACCTTTGCATTCAAATCACCCATCACTATGACCCGGTCTCGTGCATCAAAACCACTAACACACTCATTCAGCTGCTCCCAAAACACTTGCCTCTCTTGATCTTTCTTCTCATGCCCAGGTGCATATGCACCAATAATCACCCACCTCTCTCCATCAACTTTCAGTTTTACCCATATTAATCGAGAATTTACTTTCTTACACTCTATCACATACTCCCACAACTCCTGTTTCAGGAGTATTGCTACTCCTTCCCTTGCTCTTGTCCTCTCACTAACCCCTGACTTTACTCCCCAGACATTCCAGATATAGGGTGTTTTGGTCGAGGTGGTGTGCAAAGTGAGAGGGTTAGGGAAAATGATTTGGTAAACAGAGAAGAGGTAGTGAAAGCTTTGCGGAAGATGAAAGCCGGCAAGGCAGCAGGTTTGGATGGTATTGCAGTGGAATTTATTAAAAAAGGGGGTGACTGTATTGTTGACTGGTTGGTAAGGTTATTTAATGTATGTATGACTCATGGTGAGGTGCCTGAGGATTGGCGGAATGCGTGCATAGTGCCATTGTACAAAGGCAAAGGGGATAAGAGTGAGTGCTCAAATTACAGAGGTATAAGTTTGTTGAGTATTCCTGGTAAATTATATGGGAGGGTATTGATTGAGAGGGTGAAGGCATGTACAGAGCATCAGATTGGGGAAGAGCAGTGTGGTTTCAGAAGTGGTAGAGGATGTGTGGATCAGGTGTTTGCTTTGAAGAATGTATGTGAGAAATACTTAGAAAAGCAAATGGATTTGTATGTAGCATATGATAGAGTTGATAGAGATGCTCTGTGGAAGGTATTAAGAATATATGGTGTGGGAGGAAAGTTGTTAGAAGCAGTGAAAAGTTTTTATCGAGGATGTAAGGCATGTGTACGTGTAGGAAGAGAGGAAAGTGATTGGTTCTCAGTGAATGTAGGTTTGCGGCAGGGGTGTGTGATGTCTCCATGGTTGTTTAATTTGTTTATGGATGGGGTTGTTAGGGAGGTAAATGCAAGAGTTTTGGAAAGAGGGGCAAGTATGAAGTCTGTTGGGGATGAGAGAGCTTGGGAAATGAGTCAGTTGTTGTTCGCTGATGATACAGCGCTGGTGGCTGATTCATGTGAGAAACTGCAGAAGCTGGTGACTGAGTTTGGAAAAGTGTGTGGAAGAAGAAAGTTAAGAGTAAATGTGAATAAGAGCAAGGTTATTAGGTACAGTAGGGTTGAGGGTCAAGTCAATTGGGAGGTGAGTTTGAATGGAGAAAAACTGGAGGAAGTGAAGTGTTTTAGATATCTGGGAGTGGATCTGGCAGCGGATGGAACCATGGAAGCGGAAGTGGATCATAGGGTGGGGGAGGGGGCGAAAATCCTGGGGGCCTTGAAGAATGTGTGGAAGTCGAGAACATTATCTCGGAAAGCAAAAATGGGTATGTTTGAAGGAATAGTGGTTCCAACAATGTTGTATGGTTGCGAGGCGTGGGCTATGGATAGAGTTGTGCGCAGGAGGATGGATGTGCTGGAAATGAGATGTTTGAGGACAATGTGTGGTGTGAGGTGGTTTGATCGAGTGAGTAACGTAAGGGTAAGAAAGATGTGTGGAAATAAAAAGAGCGTGGTTGAGAGAGCAGAAGAGGGTGTTTTGAAGTGGTTAGGGCACATGGAGAGGATGAGTGAGGAAAGATTGACCAAGAGGATATATGTGTTGGAGGTGGAGGGAACAAGGAGAAGAGGGAGACCAAATTGGAGGTGGAAAGATGGAGTGAAAAAGATTTTGTGTGATCGGGGCCTGAGCATGCATGAGGGTGAAAGGAGGGCAAGGAATAGAGTGAATTGGAGCGATGTGGTGTACCGGGGTTGACGTGCTGTCAGTGGATTGAAGCAGGGCATGTGAAGCGTCTGGGGTAAACCATGGAAAGCTGTGTAGGTATGTATATTTGCGTGTGTGGACGTATGTATATACATGTGTATGGGGGGGGGGTTGGGCCATTTTTTTCGTTTGTTTCCTTGCGCTACCTCGCAAACGCGGGAGACAGCGACAAAGTATAATAAAAGAAAAAAAATATGACTCATGTTTATGGATGGGGTTGTTAGGGAGGTAAATGCAAGAGTTTTGGAAAGAGGGGCAAGTATGAAGTCTGTTGGGGATGAGAGAGCTTGGGAAGTGAGTCAGTTGTTGTTCGCTGATGATACAGCGCTGGTGGCTGATTCATGTGAGAAACTGCAGAAGCTGGTGACTGAGTTTGGTAAAGTGTGTGAAAGAAGAAAGTTAAGAGTAAATGTGAATAAGAGCAAGGTTATTAGGTACTGTAGGGTTGAGGGTCAAGTCAATTGGGAGGTAAGTTTGAATGGAGCAAAACTGGAGGAAGTAAAGTGTTTTAGATATCTGGGAGTGGATCTGGCAGCGGATGGAACCATGGAAGCGGAAGTGGATCATAGGGTGGGGGAGGGGGCCGAAATCCTGGGAGCCTTGAAGAATGTGTGGAAGTCGAGAACATTATCTCGGAAAGCAAAAATGGGTATGTTTGAAGGAATAGTGGTTCCAACAATGTTGTATGGTTGCGAGGCGTGGGCTATGGATAGAGTAGTGCGCAGGAGGATGGATGTGCTGGAAATGAGATGTTGAGGACAATGTGTGGTGTGAGGTGGTTTGATCGAGTAAGTAACGTAAGGGTAAGAGAGATGTGTGGAAATAAAAAGAGCGTGGTTGAGAGAGCAGAAGAGGGTGTTTTGAAATGGTTTGGGCACATGGAGAGAATGAGTGAGGAAAGATTGACCAAGAGGATATATGTGTCGGAGGTGGAGGGAACGAGGAGAAGTGAGAGACCAAATTGGAGGTGGAAAGATGGAGTGAAAAAGATTTTGTGTGATCGGGGCCTGAACATGCAGGAGGGTGAAAGGAGGGCAAGGAATAGAGTGAATTGGATCGATGTGGTATACTGGGGTTGACGTGCTGTCAGTGGATTGAATCAGGGCATGTGAAGCGTATGGGGTAAACCATGGAAAGCTGTGTAGGTATGTATATTTGCGTGTGTGGACGTATGTATATACATGTGTATGGGGGTGGGCTGGGCCATTTATTTCGTCTTTCCTTGCGCTACCTCGCAAACGCGGGAGACAGCGACAAAGCAAAAAAAAAAAAAAAAAGACTCATGGTGAAGTGCCTGAGGATTGGCAGAATGCTTGCATAGTGCCATTGTACAAAGGCAAAGGGGATAAAAGTGAGTGCTCAAATTACAAAGGTATAAGTTTGTTGAGTATTCCTGGGAAATTATATTGGAGGGTATTGATTGATAGGGTGAAGGTATGTACAGAGCATCAGATTGGGGAAGAGCAGTGTGGTTTCAGAAGTGGTAGAGGATGTGTGGATCAGGTGTTTGCTTTGAAGAATGTATGTGAGAAATACTTACAAAAGCAAATGGATTTGTATGTAGCATTTATGGATCTGGAGAGGGCATATGATAAAGTTGATAGAGATGCTCTGTGGAAGGTATTAAGAATATATGGTGTGGGAGGCAAGTTGGTAGAAGCAGTGAAATGTTTTTATCTAGGATGTAAGGCATGTGTACATGTAGGAAGAGAGGAAAGTGATTGGTTTTCAGTGAATGTAGGTTTGCGGCAGGGGTTTGTGATGTCTCCATGGTTTTATAATTTGTTTATGGATGGGGTTCTTAGGGAGGTGAATGCAAGAGTTTTGGAAAGAGAGGGAAATATGCAGTCTGTTGTGGATGAGAGAGCTTGGGAAGTGAGTCAGTTGTTGTTCGCTGATGATACAGCGCTGGTGGCTGATTCATGTGAGAAACTGCAGAAGCTGGTGACTGAGTTTGGTAAAGTGTGTGAAAGAAGAAAGTTAAGAGTAAATGTGAATAAGAGCAAGGTTATTAGGTACAGTAGGGTTGAGGGTCAAGTCAATTGGGATGTAAGTTTGAATGGAGAAAAACTGGAGGAAGTGAAGTGTTTTAGATATCTGGGACTGGATTTGGCAGTGGATGGAACCATGGAAGCGGAAGTGAATCATAGGGTGGGGGAGGGGGCGAAAGTTCTGGGAGCATTGAAGAATGTGTGGAAGTCGAGAACATTATCTCGGAAAGCAAAAATGGGTATGTTTGAAGGAATAGCAGTTGCAACAATGTTATATGGTTGCGAGGTGTGGGCTATGGATAGAGTTGTGCGCAGGAGGGTGGATGTGCTGGAAATGAGATGTTTGAGGACAATATGTGGTATGAGGTGGTTTGACTGAGTAAGTAATGTAAGGGTAAGAGAGATGTGTGGTAATAAAAAGAGTGTGGTTGAGAGAGCAGAAGAGGGTGTTTTGAAATGGTTTAGTCACATGGAGAGAATGAGAGAGGAAAGACTGACCAAGAGGATATATGTGTCATAGGTGGAGGGAACAAGGAGATGTGGAAGACCAAATTGGAGGTGGAAAGATGGAGTGAAAAAGATTTTGAGTGATCGGGGCCTGAACACGCAGGAGGGTGAAAGGCGTGCAAGGAATAGAGTGAATTGGAATGATGTGGTATACCAGGGTTGATGTGCTGTCAATGGATTGAATCAGGGCATGTGAAGCATATGGGGTAAACCATGGAAAGTTGTGTGGGGCCTGGATTTGGAAAGGGAGCTATGGTTTCGGTGCATTATTACATGACAGCTAGAGACTGAGTGTGAACGAATGTGGCCTTTGTTGTCTTTTCCTAGCGCTACCTCGCACACATGATGGGGGAGGGGGTTGTTATTTTCAATGTGGCGAGGTGGCGATGGGAATGAATAAAGGTAGACAGTATGAATTATAACATTTGTATATATGTATATGTCTGTGTGTGTGTATATATATATATATGTATACGTTGAGATGTATATGTATTTATATTTGCATGTGTGGATGTGTATGGATATACATTTGTATGTGGTGGGTTGGGCCATTCTTTTGTCTGTTTCCTTGCACTACATGAAGCTTAAGGGTAAAGGGAAGAGTGGTTTGGGAATGTTTTGGGAGTAAAGTCAGGGATTGGTGAGAGGACAAGAGCAAAGGAAGGAATAGCACTACTCCTAAAGCAGGAGTTGTAGCAGTATGTGATAGAGTGTAAGAAAGTAAACTCTAGATTGATGTGGGTAAAACTGAAAGTGGATGGAGTGAGATGGGTGATTATTGGTGCCTATGCACCTGGTTATGAGAAGAAAGATCATGAGAGGCAAGTGTTTTGGGAATTGCTAAGTGAGTGTGTTAGCAGCTTTGATGCACGAGACCAAGTTATAGTGATGGGTGATTTGAATGTAAATGTGAGTTATGTTGCCGTTGAGAGTATAATGGGTGTAACGTGCGTGTGTTCAGTTGTTGTTAATGGAAATGAAAGGCGTGTAGATTTTGTGTGCTGAAAAAGGACTGGTGATTGGAATTACCTGCTTTAAAAAGAGAGATATACATAAGATACATATGTGAGTAGGAAAGATGGTCAAAGGGCATCATTGGATGTAAATTTTCTGAGGGGTGAAGCTGGAGGGATATCCAATCAGTATCTGGTGAAGGTGAAGATTAGAAAGAGTTTTCAGAAAAGAAGAGTGTTGGGGAGAAGACAGTGGTGAGAGTAAGTGAGCTTGGAAAGGAGACTTCTGTGAGGAAGTACCAGGAGAACAGTGTAGAATGACAAAAGGTGAAGAGCAAATGACATGAAGGGAGTAGGGGAGGAATGGGATGTATTTAGGAAAGCAGTGACAGCTTGCACAAAATATGCATGTGGCATAAGAAAGGTGGGAGATGGGCAGATTAAAAAGGATAGTGAGTGGTGGGATGAAGAAGTAAGGTTGTTAGTGAAAGAGAAGATAGAGGTGTTTTGGATGAGTTTTGCAGGGAAGTAGTGCAAATGACTGGGAGACGTATAAAAGAAAGTGGCAGGAGGTCAAGAAAGGATGCAAGAGGTGAAAAAGAGTATCATTAAATTTTTGGAAGAATAAAAGATATTTGGAAGGAGGTAAATAACATGCATATTAAATTTTTGGAGAATAAAAAGAAGTTTTGGAAGGAGGTAAATAACGTGCGTAAGAAGAGAACAAAGGGGAACATCAGTGAAGGGGGCAAATGGGGAGGTAATAACAATAGTGATGAAGTCAGGAGATGGAGTCGATGTTTTGAAGGTTTGTTGAATGTGTTTCACGATAGAGTGGCAGATATAGGGTGCTTTTGGTCAGGGTGGTGTTCGAAGTGAGAGGGTTAGGGAGAGTGGTTTGGTAAACAGATAAAAGGTAGTGAAAGCTTTGCAGAAGATGAAAGCTGGCACGGTGGCAGGTTTGGATGGTATTACAGTGGAATTTATTATAAAGAGGGTGACTGTATTGTTGATAGGTTGGTAAGGATATTCAAAGTGTGTATGGATGATGGTGAAGTGCCTGAGGATTGGCAGAATGCATGCATAGTGCCATTGTACAAAGGCAAAGGGAACAAAGGTGAGAGTTTAAAATACAGAGGCATAAGTCAGTTGATTAATCCTGGTGAAATTATATGGGAGTGTATTGATTGAGAGGGTAAAGGCAAGTACAGAGCAACAGACTGGGGAAGATCAGTGTGGTTTTCAAGAAGTGGTAGAGGATTGTGTGGAACAGGTGTTTCCTTTTGAAATAATGTAAGTGAGAAATACTTAGAAAAACAGATGGATATGTATTTACATTATATGGATCCTGGAGAAGGCAACTGATAAGGTTGATAGAAATGCTTTGTGAAAGGCATTAATAGTATAGCAATGTAGGAGATAAGTTGCTAAAAGCAGGTGAAAACTTTTTTTACCAAGCTGTAAGCCATGTGTATGAGTAGGAGAAGAGGAAAGTGACAGGTTCCCAGTGAATGTTCATTGCGGCAGGATGCGTGATGTCTCCATGGATTGTGTTTAATTTGTATTATGGATGGGGTGGTTATGAATTGAAATGCAAGAGTTTGAGAGAGTGGCAAAGTATGCAATATATTATGGAAGAGATGGCTTGGGAAGCGAGTCAGTTGTTTTTCACTGATAATACGCACAGTTGCTGTACAAGGTTTACCCCCAGACGCTTCACACACCCTGGTTCAATCCATTACAGCATGTCAGACCGTGGTACACCACATCATTCCAATTCACTCTATTCCTTGCACGACTTCACCCTCAGTGCATGTTCAGGCCCCGATCACGAGCGTCAAAATCTTTTATCACCTCCATCTTTCCACCTCCAAATTTTGGTCTCCACTTCTCCACATTTCCTCCACCTCTGACACATATATCCTCTTTGTCAAACTTTACCTCACTCATTCTCTTCATTTGCCAAACCATATTCAAAACAACCTCTTGCTGCTCTCTCAACCACACTCTTTTTATTACCTCTCTCCTAGTTATTACTTACTTGATCAAACCACCTCACACCACAAATTGACCTCAAACATCTCCTTCAGCACATCCACCCTCCTCCACACAATCTATCTATAGCTACTGCCTCTCAACCATATAACAATTGTTGGAATCACTATTCCTGTCAAACAAACCCATTTTTCTTTCCGAGATAATGTCTCCGACTTCCACACATTCTTTCAAACGCTACCAGAACATTCTCCCTCCCCCATCCTATGATTCACTTTACACTTCCCAGGTTCCATCCACTGCCAAATCCCACTACCCCCAGATATCTAAAACACTTCACTTCCTCCAGAGGTGAAAAAGAGGCAAATGAGAGTTGGGTGAAAGAGTAACATTAAATTTAAGGTGAAAAAAAACATGATTTGGAAGAAGGTAAATAAAGTGGGTAAGACAAGGGAACAAAAATGGAAACTTTCATGAAGGGGGCTAATGGGAGATGATAACAAGTAGTGGTGATGTGAGAGGGAGATGGAGTGAGTAATTTTGAAGGTCTGTTGAATGTGTCTGATGATAACAAGTTGCAGATATAGTGTTTGGGTCGTGGGTGGTGTGCAAAGTGAGAGAATTAGAGAATGAATTGGTAGACAGAGAAGAGTAGTAAAAGCTTTGAGAAGATGAAAGCCGGGAAGGCAGTGGGTACTGGATGGTACTGCAGTGGAATTATTAAAAAAGGGGTGACTGTACTGCTGGACTGGTTGGTTAGGTTTATTTAATCATGTATGACCATGGTGAGGTGCCTGAGGATTGGTGAATGCTTGCATACTGCCATTGTACAAGCAAAGGGATAAAAAGTGAGTGCTCAAATACAAAGGATACGATTGTTGAGTTTCTTCATACTATTCGCCATTTCCTGCATTAGCGAGGTATGTTAAGAACAGAGGACTGGGCCTTTGAGGGAATAACCTCACCTGGCCCCCTTCTCTGTCCTTCTTCTGTAAAATTAAAAAAAAATGAGAGGGGAGGATTTCGAGCCCCCCCGGCTCCCTCCTTTTAGTCGCCTTCTACAACACGCAGGAATTCGTGTGGAAGTATTCTTTCTTCTCCCCTAATCCCCAGGGGAAATATATACCCCTTGGAAATTATATAGCTCGCCCTGGGAAATTATATGGAGGGTTATTGAATGAGGGGTAAGCATGGACAGAGCATCAGATTGGGGAAGAGCATGTGGCTTTCAGAAATGGTATAGGATGTGAGGATCAGGTGATAGTTTGAAGAATGTAATGTGACAAATACTTAGAAAAGCAAATTGATTTGTTATGTAGCTTTTATGGATCTAGAGAAGGCATCTGGTAAAGTTGATAGAGATGCTCCATGGAAGGTATTAAGAATTATGGAGTGGGATGCAAAGTTTGACTAGAAGCAGTGAAAACTTTTTATCGAGGAGGTAAGGCATTGTATTTGTAGAAAAGGGAAAGTGATTGGATCTAAGTGAATGTTGGTTTTGTGGCAGGGGTGGGTGACCATCTCCATGGTTGTTTAATTGTTTATGGATGGGGTTGTGTTAGGGAGGTGAATACAAGATTTTTTGAAAATGATGGGCAAGTATGGCAGTCTATTGGTGGATGAGAGAGCTTGGGAAGTGGCTCAGTTGTTTTGTTTCGTTAGATGATACAGCGCTGGTAGCTGATTCATGGGTGAGAAATCTGCAGAAGCTGCGACTGAGTTTGGTAAAGTGGTGTGAAAAAAGAAAAGCTGAGAGTAAATGTGAATAAGAGCAAAGTTATTAGGTACAGTAGGGTTGAGGGATCAAGACAACCAGGTAGGTAAGTGAATGGATAATATATATAATATTTATATATATATATTATTTTTTTTTTTTTTTTTTTTTTTATACTTTGTGTCTTGTCGCTGTCGTCCGCGTTTGCGAGTAGCGCAAGAAACAGACGAAAGAAATGGCCCAACCCCCCCCATACACCATGTACATTACACACGTCCACACACACAAATATACATACCTACACAGCTTTCCATGTTTACCCCGGACGCTTCACATGCCTTGTTCAATCCACTGACAGCATGTCAACCCCTGTTATACCACATCGCTCCAATTCACTCTATTACTTGCCCTCCTTTCACCCTCCGCATGTTCAGGCCCCGATCACACAAAATCTTTTTCACTCCATCTTTCCAACCATCCAATTTGGTCTCCGCCGTCTTCTCCTCGTCCCATCCACCTACCGACACAATATATCCTCTTGGTCAATCTTCCTCACATCATTCTCCCATGTTGCCCAAACCATTTTAAAACACCCTCTCTGCTTCTCTCAACACACAAGCTCTTTTTATTTCCACACATCTCTCTACCCTTAACGTTACTTACTCGATCAAACCACCTCACAACCACACTTGTCCTCAAAAGATCTCATTTCCAGCACATCCATCCTCCTGCGCACAACCTATCCATAAGCCCACGCCCCGCAACCATAAAAACATTGTTGGAACAACTATCCTTCAAACATACCCATTTTTGTTTCCGGATAATAGTCTTCGACTTCCACACATTTTTCAGGCCCCTAAATTTCGCCCCCTCCCCCACCCTATGATCCACTTCCGCTTCCATGGTTTCCATACGCTGACAAGATCCACTCCCAGATATCTAAAACACTTCACTTCTCCAGATATATATATATATATATAATATATATATATATATATTATATATAATATATATATATATATAAAAAATATATACCCCTGGGGATAGAGGAGAAAAAGAATACTTCCCATGCATTCACCACGTGTCGTAGAAGGGGACTAAAGGGATGGGAGTGGGGGGCCAGAAAACCCTTCCCCCCTCCATGTATTTTAACTTTCCTAAAAAGGGGGAAAACAGAAGAGGGGGTCACGCGGGGGAGTGCTACATCCCTCCTCGAAGCTCAGATTGGGGTGTCCTAAAAAATATGTGTGGATTTAGAACCGAAAATATGAGAAAAGAAGGAGATAAAGGTAGTATGTTTTGAGGAAAGGAACCAGGATGTTTTGGCTCTGAGTGAAACGAAGCTCAAGGTAAAGGGGGAAGATTGTTTGGGAATGTCTTGGGAGTAAAGTCTTGGTTAGTGAGAGGACAAGAGCAAGGGTAGGAGTAGCACTACTCCTGAAACAGGAAGTGGTGGGAGTATATGATAGAGTGTTAAGAAAGTAAATTCTAGATTGAATGGGTAAACCTTGAAAGTTGGATGGAGAGAGATGGGGATTAGTGTGCTAAGCACCTGGGCAATGAAAAAAGCTCATGAGAGGCAAGTGTGATTGGGGAGCAGCTGATGATGTGTTAGTAGTTTTGATGCACGACGACGGTTATAGAGATGGGAAATTTAATGCAAAGGAGAGTAATGTGCAGTTGAGGAATAAATGGTTGTACATGGGGTGTTCAGTGTTGTAAATGGAAATGTTAAAGAGCTTGTAGATTTATGTGACTGGAAAAAAGACTGTGATGGGAATACCTGGTTTAAAAAGAGAGATATACATAAGTATACTACATATGTTATTTGGGAAGAGATGGCCATAGAGCTTTACTTGGATTACGTGTTAATTGATAGGCGCGTGAAAGAGAACTAAGTTTTGATTGTTAAGTGCTGAGAGGTGCAACTGGAGGGATTGTCCGATCATAAATCTTGTGGAGGCGTAAATGTTGAAGATATGTAAGGTTTTCAGAAAAGAGAGATTTATTGGGGTGAAACGAGTGGTGAGACTAAGTGAGCTTCGAAGGAAACTTGTGTAGAGGAAGAGTACCAGAGAGACGAGTACAGAATGGAAAAAGTTGAGAAACAAAGGACGTAAGGGTAGTAGGGGAGGAAGGGGATAGTACTTATCGAAGCAGTGATGTTTGTGCAAAAGATGCTTGTGCACGAGAAGTGTGGGAGGTTAGGAGATTAGGGAGGGTAGTGAAAGTGGTGGGATGAAAGGTATAAAGATTATTAGTGAAAGAGACGAAAGAGGATTTGGATAGATTTTTTGCAGGGAAATAATGAAATGACTGCAGATGTAAAAAAAAGAAAGAGGCAGGAGTCAAGAGAAAGGTGCATATATATGAAAAAGAGGGCACATGGAGTTGGGGTGAGAGAGTATCAGTAAATTTTAAGGAGAATAAAAAGATGTTTTGGAAGGAGGTAAATAAAGTGCGTAAGACAATGGAACAAATGGGAACATCAGTAAGGGGCTTAATGGAGAGGTGATTACAAGTAGTGGTGATGTGCGAAAGAGATAGGAGTGGAATAATTTTTAAGGTCCTGTTGAATTTGTTTGATGAAGAGTGGCAGAATAGAGGTGTATTGGTCCGAGGTGGTGTGGCAAAGTGAGAGAGTTTGGGAAAATGATTTGGTAAACAGAGAAGAGGCAGTAAAAGCTTTGCGGAAGATGAAAACCGTCAAAGGCAGCCGTTTGATGGTATTGCAGTGGAATTTATTAAAGAAGGGGTGACAGTATTGTTGACATGATTGGAAGTGATATTTAATGTACGTATGACTCATCATGCCACTCTATATCAAACACATTCAACAAACCTTCAAAAACTCACTTCCATCTCCTCTCACATCACCACTACTTGTTTATCAACGACCCCACATGCGCCCTTCACCGAAGTTCCCATTTGCTCCTATGTCTTACCACTTTATTTTTAACCACCTTCCAGAACATCTTTTTATTCTCCCTAAAATTGTAATGATACTCTCTCAACCACCCAACTCTCATATGCCCTTTTATTGGGGGCTCACCTCTTGCACCCCCCTTTCTCTTGACACTCCTGCCTCTTTTCTTTTTATACATCACCCACTCAATTTGCACTTTTTTCCCTGCAAAAATCGTCCAAATGCCTCTCTCTTCTCTTTCCCTAATACTCTTTACCTCTCATCCCACCACTCACTACCCTTTCTAATCAACCCACCTCCCACTCTTCTCATGCCACAAGCATCTTTGCGCAATCCATCACCTGATTCCCTAATAACATTCCCATTCCCCCCCACTCCCTTACACTTTCCATTGTTTCTCAGACCTTTTTCCATTCTGTACTCATCCTCTCCGGTACTAATCCCTCTCCCAGGTTCCCTTCTCAAGCCACTTACACCTCAACACACCCTCTTTCACCACCCCAACATTCCACTCTCTTTTCTGAAAACCCATACAAATCTCACCTTATAGCCTCCACAAGATAATATCAGACAATCCCTCCATTGCACCTCTCAGCACATTAACATCCAAACGTCTCTCTTTCGCACTGGCAGTCAATTAACACGTAATCCAATAACACTACGGGCCATCTCTCCTACTTACATAAGTATACTTATGTAAATCTCGCGCTTTTAAAACCAGTATTCCCAATCATCAGTCCTTTTTCAGCACATAAAGCTACAAGCTCTTCACCATTTCCATGTACAACACTGAACACCCCATGTATACCATTATTCCCTCAACTGCCACATTTACTCAACCTTTGCATCAAATCACCCATCCACTATGACCCGGTCTCGTGCATCAAAACCACTAACACCCCATTTCAGCTGCTCCCCAAACACACTTGCCTCTCTTGATCTTTCTTCTCGATCCCAGGTGCATATCACCAATAACACCACCTCTCTCATCAACCTTTCAGGTTTTACCCTGATTAAATCGAGAAATTTTACTTTCTTACATCTCTATCACCTACTCCAACAACTCCTGTTCAGAGTATTGCTACTCCTCCCTTTGCTCTTGTCCTCTCACTAACCCCGGACTTTACTCCCCAGACAATCCAGATATAGGGTGTTTATGGTCGAGGTGGTGTGCAAAGTGAAGTTAGGGAAAATGATTTGGCAAACAGAGAAAGTAGTGAAAAGCTTTGGGCGGAAGATGAAGAGCCGGCAAGGCAGCCAGGTTTGGATGGTATTGGCAGTGAATTTATTAAAAAAAGGGGGTGACCTGTATTGTTGACTGGTTGGTAAGGTTATTTAATGTAATGTATGACTCATGGTGAGTGCCTGAGGATTGGCGGAATGCGCGCCATAGTGCCATTGTACAAAGGCAAAGGGGATAAAGTGAGGTGCTCCTCAAATTAAAGAGGTATAATTGTTTGAGTTTCCTGGTAAATTATATGGGAAGGGTATGATTGAGAGGGTGAGGCATGTACAGAGCATCAATAGGGGAAGTGAGCATGTTGTTTTCAGAAGTGTAAGGATGTGTGGATCAGGTGTTTGCTTTGAAGAATGTATGTGAGAATACTTAGAAAAGCAAAGGATTTTTGTATGTAGCTATGAAAGAGTTGATATAGATGCTTGTGAAGGTATTAAAATATATGGTTTGGTAGGAAAAGTTGTTTAGAATCAGTGAAAAGTTTTTATCGAGGATGTAAGCATGTGTAACGTGTAGGAAGAGAGGAAAGTGATTGTTCTAGTGAAAAATTTTTGGGTTAAGGTTTGCGCAGGTTGTGGGTGAATGTTCACACCATGTGTTGTTTAATTTTTTATGGATGGGGTTGTTCGGGAGGTAAATGCAAAGAGTTTTGGAAAGAGGGGCAAGTAGCAGTCTGGTTGGGGATGAGAGAGCTTGGAGAAATGAGTCTAGTTTGTTTTGCTGATTCTACAGCGATGGTGGCTGATTCATGTGATAAACCTGCAAAAGTGTTGACTGAGTTTGGAAAAGTGTGTGGAAGAAGAAAGATTAAGAGTAAATGTTGATAAAGCAAGGTTATTAAGGTATAGTAGTGTTGAGGTCAAGTCCATTGGGAGGTGAGTTGAATTGAGAAAAACTGGATGAATTGAAGTTTTTAGATATCCCTGGGAGTGGATTCTGGCAGCGGATGGAACCATGAAAGCGAATTGGATCATAGGGTGGGGGAGGGGGGGGCGAAATCCTGGGGGCCTTGAAGAATGTGTGAAGTACCGAGAAACATATTCTCGGCAAGCAAAAATGGGTATGTTTTTGAAAGGAATAGTGTTCCAACAATGTTGTATGGTTGTCGGGCGAGGGCTATGGATAGAGAAGTGCGCAGGAGGTGGATGTAGCTGAAATAATATGTAAGAGGACAATGTGTGGTTAGGAGGTTTTATCGAGTGAGAAATACCGTAAGGGTAAGAAAGCTGTGTGGAAATAAAAAGCTCGTGGTTGAGAGAGCAGCAGAGGTGTTTTGAAGTGGTTAGGCACATGGAGAGGATGAGTTGAGGAAATATTGACCAAGAGGGAAATATGTGTTGGAGGTGGGTAGGGAACAAGGAGAAGAATGGAGACCAAATTGGAGTGGAAAGATGGAGTGAAAAAGGATTTTGATGATCGGGGCCGGAGGTGCGGCGGGCGGGTGGGGTGGGCGGCATGAGGGTGAAAGGAGGTCAAGGAATAGAGTGACTAAGTGGAGCGATGTGGAGTACCAGGGGTTGACGTTTTTGGGCCCCCCCCCCCCCCCCCCCCCCCTGTCAGTGGATTGAAGCAGGGCATGTGAAGCCGTCTGGGGTAAACCAAGGAAAGCTGTGTAGGTATGTATAAAAGCGTGTGTGGACGTTATGTATATACATGTGTATGGGGGGGGGGTTGGGCCAATTTTTCGTTTGTTTCCTGCGCTAAAGCTACCTCGCAAAACGGGGAGACCAGCGACCAAAGTAATAAAAAAAAGAAAAAAAATATGACTCATGTTTAAGGATGGGGTGTTAGGGAGTCAATGCAAGAGGTTTTGGAAAGAGGTGGCAAGTATGAAGTCTGTGGGGATGAAGAGCTTTGGTAAGTGGTCATTGTTGTTCGCTGAGATATCAGCGCTGGTGGCTGATTCATGTGGAAACTGCAGAAGCTGGTGACTGGAGTTTGGTAAAGTGTGTGAAAAAAGAAAGCTGAGTAAATGTGAATAAGAGCAAAGTTATTAGGTACAGTAGGGTTGAGGGACAAGACAACTGGAGGTAAGTTTGAATGGATATATATATATATATATATATATATATTTTTTTTTTTTTTTTTTTTTTTTTATACTTTTTCGCTGTCTCCCGCGTTTGCGAGGTAGCGCAAGGAAACAGACGAAAGAAATGGCCCAACCCCCCCCATACACATGTACATACACACGTCCACACACACAAATATACATACCTACACAGCTTTCCATGGTTTACCCCGGACGCTTCACATGCCTTGATTCAATCCACTGACAGCATGTCAACCCCTGTATACCACATCGCTCCAATTCACTCTATTCCTTGCCCTCCTTTCACCCTCCTGCATGTTCAGGCCCCGATCACACAAAATCTTTTTCACTCCATCTTTCCACCTCCAATTTGGTCTCCCTCTTCTCCTCGTTCCCTCCACCTCCGACACATATATCCTCTTGGTCAATCTTTCCTCACTCATTCTCTCCATGTGCCCAAACCATTTTAAAACACCCTCTTCTGCTCTCTCAACCACGCTCTTTTTATTTCCACACATCTCTCTTACCCTTACGTTACTTACTCGATCAAACCACCTCACACCACACATTGTCCTCAAACATCTCATTTCCAGCACATCCATCCTCCTGCGCACAACTCTATCCATAGCCCACGCCTCGCAACCATACAACATTGTTGGAACTACTATTCCTTCAAACATACCCATTTTTGCTTTCCGGGATAATGTTCTCGACTTCCACACATTTTTCAAGGCTCCCAAAATTTTCGCCCCCTCCCCCACCCTATGATCCACTTCCGCTTCCATGGTTCCATCCGCTGACAGATCCACTCCCAGATATCTAAAACACTTCACTTCCTCCAGTTATATATATATATATATATATATATATATATATATATATATATATATATATATATATATATATATATATACCCCTGGGGATAGAGGAGAAAGAATACTTCCCATGCATTCCTCACGTGTCGTAGAAGGGGACTAAAGGGGATGGGAGTGGGGGGCCAGAAACCCTCCCCTCCTTGTATTTTAACTTTCTAAAAGGGGAAACAGAAGAGGGGGTCACGCGGGGAGTGCTCATCCTCCGCAAAGGCTCAGATTGGGTGTCTAAATATGTGTAGATGTAACCAAGATGAGAAAAAGGGAGAGATAGGTAGTATGTTTGAGGAAAGGAACCTGAATGTTTTGGCTCTAAGTGAAACGAAGCTCAAGGGTAAAGGGGAAGAGTGGTTTGGGAATGTCTTGGGAGTAAAGTCTTGGGTTAGTGAGAGGACAAGAGCAAGGGTAGGAGTAGCACTACTCCTGAAACAGGAGTGGTGGGAGTATGTGATAGTGTAAGAAAGTAAATTCTAGATTGATATGGGTAAAACTGAAAGTTGATGGAGAGAGATGGGTGATTATTGGTGCATATGCACCTGGGCATGAAAAGAAAGCTCATGAGAGGCAAGTGTATTGGGAGCAGCTGAGTGAGTGTGTTAGTAGTTTTGATGCACGAGACCGGGTTATAGTGATGGGTAATTTGAATGCAAAGGTGAGTAATGTGACAGTTGAGGGAATAATTGGTGTACATGGGGTGTTCAGTGTTGTAAATGGAAATGGTAAAGAGCTTGTAGATTTATGTGCTGAAAAAAGACTGGTGATTGGGAATACCTGGTTTAAAAAGAGAGATATACATAAGTATACATATGTTATTGGGAGAGATGGCCAGAGAGCGTTACTGGATTACGTGTTAATTGATAGGCGCGTGAAAGAGACTTTTGGATGTTAATGTGCTGAGAGGTGCAACTGGAGGGATGTCCGATCATTATCTTGTGGAGGCGAAGGTGAAGATTTGTAGAGGTTTTCAGAAAAGAGAGATTATTGGGGTGAAAAGAGTGGTGAGACTAAGTGAGCTTCGGAAGGAAACTTGTGTGAGGAAGTACCAGGAGAGACTGAGTACAGAATGGAAAAAGATGAGAACAAAGGACGTAAGGGGAGTAGGGGAGGAATGGGATGTACTTATCGAAGCAGTGATGGCTTGTGCAAAAGATGCTTGTGGCACGAGAAGTGTGGGAGGTAGGCAGATTAGGGAGGGTAGTGAGTGGTGGGATGAAGTAAGATTATTAGTGAAAGAGACGAAAGAGGGATTTGGATGATTTTTTGCAGGGAAATAATGCAAATGACTGGCAGATGTATAAAAGAAAGAGGCAGGAGGTCAAGAGAAAGGTGCAATATTTGAAAAAGAGGGCAAATGGGAGTTGGGGTGAGAGAGTATCATTAAATTTTAAGGAGAATAAAAAGATGTTTTGGAAGGAGGTAAATAAAGTGCGTAAGACAAGGGAACAAATGGGAACTTCAGTGAAGGGGGCTAATGGAGAGGTGATAACAAGTAGTGGTGATGTGAGAAGGAGATGGAGTGAGTATTTTTAAGGTCTGTTGAATGTGTTTGATGATAGAGTGGCAGATATAGGGTGTATTGGTCGAGGTGGTGTGCAAAGTGAGAGAGTTTGGGAAAATGATTTGGTAAACAGAGAAGAGGCAGTAAAAGCTTTGCGGAAGATGAAAACCGGCAAGGCAGCCGGTTTGGATGGTATTGCAGTGGAATTTATTAAAGAAGGGGGTGACTGTATTGTTGACTGATTGGTAAGGTTATTTAATGTATGTATGACTCATCTGCCACTCTATCATCAAACACATTCAACAAACCTTCAAAATACTCACTCCATCTCCCTCTCACATCACCACTACTTGTTATCACCTCCCCACTTGCGCCCTTCACCGAAGTTCCCATTTGCTCCCTTGTCTTACGCACTTTATTTACCTCCTTCCAGAACATCTTTTTATTCTCCCTAAAATTTAATGATACTCTCTCACCCCAACTCTCATTTGCCCTTTTTTTCACCTCTTGCACCTTTCTCTTGACCTCCTGCCTCTTTCTTTTATACATCTCCCACTCAATTGCATTTTTTCCCTGCAAAAATCGTCCAAATGCCTCTCTCTTCTCTTTCACTAATACTCTTACTTCTTCATCCCACCACTCACTACCCTTTCTAATCAACCCACCTCCCACTCTTCTCATGCCACAAGCATCTTTTGCGCAATCCATCACTGATTCCCTAAATACATCCCATTCCTCCCCCACTCCCCTTACTTCCATTGTTCTCACCTTTTTCCATTCTGTACTCAGTCTCTCCTGGTACTTCCTCACACAGGTCTCCTTCTCAAGCTCACTTACTCTCACCACCCTCTTCACCCCAACATTCACTCTTCTTTTCTGAAAACCCATACAAATCTTCACCTTAGCCTCCACAAGATAATGATCAGACATCCCTCCAGTTGCACCTCTCAGCACATTAACATCCAAAAGTCTCTCTTTCGCACGCCTGTCAATTAACACGTAATCCAATAACACTCTCTGGCCATCTCTCCTACTTACATAAGTATACTTATGTATATCTCGCTTTTTAAACCAGGTATTCCCAATCATCAGTCCTTTTTCAGCACATAAATCTACAAGCTCTTCACCATTTCCATTTACAACACTGAACACCCCATGTATACCAATTATTCCCTCAACTGCCACATTACTCACCTTTGCATTCAAATCACCCATCACTATGACCCGGTCTCGTGCATCAAAACCACTAACACACTCATTCAGCTGCTCCCAAAACACTTGCCTCTCTTGATCTTTCTTCTCATGCCCAGGTGCATATGCACCAATAATCACCCACCTCTCTCCATCAACTTTCAGTTTTACCCATATTAATCGAGAATTTACTTTCTTACACTCTATCACATACTCCCACAACTCCTGTTTCAGGAGTATTGCTACTCCTTCCCTTGCTCTTGTCCTCTCACTAACCCCTGACTTTACTCCCCAGACATTCCAGATATAGGGTGTTTTGGTCGAGGTGGTGTGCAAAGTGAGAGGGTTAGGGAAAATGATTTGGTAAACAGAGAAGAGGTAGTGAAAGCTTTGCGGAAGATGAAAGCCGGCAAGGCAGCAGGTTTGGATGGTATTGCAGTGGAATTTATTAAAAAAGGGGGTGACTGTATTGTTGACTGGTTGGTAAGGTTATTTAATGTATGTATGACTCATGGTGAGGTGCCTGAGGATTGGCGGAATGCGTGCATAGTGCCATTGTACAAAGGCAAAGGGGATAAGAGTGAGTGCTCAAATTACAGAGGTATAAGTTTGTTGAGTATTCCTGGTAAATTATATGGGAGGGTATTGATTGAGAGGGTGAAGGCATGTACAGAGCATCAGATTGGGGAAGAGCAGTGTGGTTTCAGAAGTGGTAGAGGATGTGTGGATCAGGTGTTTGCTTTGAAGAATGTATGTGAGAAATACTTAGAAAAGCAAATGGATTTGTATGTAGCATATGATAGAGTTGATAGAGATGCTCTGTGGAAGGTATTAAGAATATATGGTGTGGGAGGAAAGTTGTTAGAAGCAGTGAAAAGTTTTTATCGAGGATGTAAGGCATGTGTACGTGTAGGAAGAGAGGAAAGTGATTGGTTCTCAGTGAATGTAGGTTTGCGGCAGGGGTGTGTGATGTCTCCATGGTTGTTTAATTTGTTTATGGATGGGGTTGTTAGGGAGGTAAATGCAAGAGTTTTGGAAAGAGGGGCAAGTATGAAGTCTGTTGGGGATGAGAGAGCTTGGGAAATGAGTCAGTTGTTGTTCGCTGATGATACAGCGCTGGTGGCTGATTCATGTGAGAAACTGCAGAAGCTGGTGACTGAGTTTGGAAAAGTGTGTGGAAGAAGAAAGTTAAGAGTAAATGTGAATAAGAGCAAGGTTATTAGGTACAGTAGGGTTGAGGGTCAAGTCAATTGGGAGGTGAGTTTGAATGGAGAAAAACTGGAGGAAGTGAAGTGTTTTAGATATCTGGGAGTGGATCTGGCAGCGGATGGAACCATGGAAGCGGAAGTGGATCATAGGGTGGGGGAGGGGGCGAAAATCCTGGGGGCCTTGAAGAATGTGTGGAAGTCGAGAACATTATCTCGGAAAGCAAAAATGGGTATGTTTGAAGGAATAGTGGTTCCAACAATGTTGTATGGTTGCGAGGCGTGGGCTATGGATAGAGTTGTGCGCAGGAGGATGGATGTGCTGGAAATGAGATGTTTGAGGACAATGTGTGGTGTGAGGTGGTTTGATCGAGTGAGTAACGTAAGGGTAAGAAAGATGTGTGGAAATAAAAAGAGCGTGGTTGAGAGAGCAGAAGAGGGTGTTTTGAAGTGGTTAGGGCACATGGAGAGGATGAGTGAGGAAAGATTGACCAAGAGGATATATGTGTTGGAGGTGGAGGGAACAAGGAGAAGAGGGAGACCAAATTGGAGGTGGAAAGATGGAGTGAAAAAGATTTTGTGTGATCGGGGCCTGAGCATGCATGAGGGTGAAAGGAGGGCAAGGAATAGAGTGAATTGGAGCGATGTGGTGTACCGGGGTTGACGTGCTGTCAGTGGATTGAAGCAGGGCATGTGAAGCGTCTGGGGTAAACCATGGAAAGCTGTGTAGGTATGTATATTTGCGTGTGTGGACGTATGTATATACATGTGTATGGGGGGGGGGTTGGGCCATTTTTTTCGTTTGTTTCCTTGCGCTACCTCGCAAACGCGGGAGACAGCGACAAAGTATAATAAAAGAAAAAAAATATGACTCATGTTTATGGATGGGGTTGTTAGGGAGGTAAATGCAAGAGTTTTGGAAAGAGGGGCAAGTATGAAGTCTGTTGGGGATGAGAGAGCTTGGGAAGTGAGTCAGTTGTTGTTCGCTGATGATACAGCGCTGGTGGCTGATTCATGTGAGAAACTGCAGAAGCTGGTGACTGAGTTTGGTAAAGTGTGTGAAAGAAGAAAGTTAAGAGTAAATGTGAATAAGAGCAAGGTTATTAGGTACTGTAGGGTTGAGGGTCAAGTCAATTGGGAGGTAAGTTTGAATGGAGCAAAACTGGAGGAAGTAAAGTGTTTTAGATATCTGGGAGTGGATCTGGCAGCGGATGGAACCATGGAAGCGGAAGTGGATCATAGGGTGGGGGAGGGGGCCGAAATCCTGGGAGCCTTGAAGAATGTGTGGAAGTCGAGAACATTATCTCGGAAAGCAAAAATGGGTATGTTTGAAGGAATAGTGGTTCCAACAATGTTGTATGGTTGCGAGGCGTGGGCTATGGATAGAGTAGTGCGCAGGAGGATGGATGTGCTGGAAATGAGATGTTTGAGGACAATGTGTGGTGTGAGGTGGTTTGATCGAGTAAGTAACGTAAGGGTAAGAGAGATGTGTGGAAATAAAAAGAGCGTGGTTGAGAGAGCAGAAGAGGGTGTTTTGAAATGGTTTGGGCACATGGAGAGAATGAGTGAGGAAAGATTGACCAAGAGGATATATGTGTCGGAGGTGGAGGGAACGAGGAGAAGTGAGAGACCAAATTGGAGGTGGAAAGATGGAGTGAAAAAGATTTTGTGTGATCGGGGCCTGAACATGCAGGAGGGTGAAAGGAGGGCAAGGAATAGAGTGAATTGGATCGATGTGGTATACTGGGGTTGACGTGCTGTCAGTGGATTGAATCAGGGCATGTGAAGCGTATGGGGTAAACCATGGAAAGCTGTGTAGGTATGTATATTTGCGTGTGTGGACGTATGTATATACATGTGTATGGGGGTGGGCTGGGCCATTTATTTCGTCTTTCCTTGCGCTACCTCGCAAACGCGGGAGACAGCGACAAAGCAAAAAAAAAAAAAAAAAAGACTCATGGTGAAGTGCCTGAGGATTGGCAGAATGCTTGCATAGTGCCATTGTACAAAGGCAAAGGGGATAAAAGTGAGTGCTCAAATTACAAAGGTATAAGTTTGTTGAGTATTCCTGGGAAATTATATTGGAGGGTATTGATTGATAGGGTGAAGGTATGTACAGAGCATCAGATTGGGGAAGAGCAGTGTGGTTTCAGAAGTGGTAGAGGATGTGTGGATCAGGTGTTTGCTTTGAAGAATGTATGTGAGAAATACTTACAAAAGCAAATGGATTTGTATGTAGCATTTATGGATCTGGAGAGGGCATATGATAAAGTTGATAGAGATGCTCTGTGGAAGGTATTAAGAATATATGGTGTGGGAGGCAAGTTGGTAGAAGCAGTGAAATGTTTTTATCTAGGATGTAAGGCATGTGTACATGTAGGAAGAGAGGAAAGTGATTGGTTTTCAGTGAATGTAGGTTTGCGGCAGGGGTTTGTGATGTCTCCATGGTTTTATAATTTGTTTATGGATGGGGTTCTTAGGGAGGTGAATGCAAGAGTTTTGGAAAGAGAGGGAAATATGCAGTCTGTTGTGGATGAGAGAGCTTGGGAAGTGAGTCAGTTGTTGTTCGCTGATGATACAGCGCTGGTGGCTGATTCATGTGAGAAACTGCAGAAGCTGGTGACTGAGTTTGGTAAAGTGTGTGAAAGAAGAAAGTTAAGAGTAAATGTGAATAAGAGCAAGGTTATTAGGTACAGTAGGGTTGAGGGTCAAGTCAATTGGGATGTAAGTTTGAATGGAGAAAAACTGGAGGAAGTGAAGTGTTTTAGATATCTGGGACTGGATTTGGCAGTGGATGGAACCATGGAAGCGGAAGTGAATCATAGGGTGGGGGAGGGGGCGAAAGTTCTGGGAGCATTGAAGAATGTGTGGAAGTCGAGAACATTATCTCGGAAAGCAAAAATGGGTATGTTTGAAGGAATAGCAGTTGCAACAATGTTATATGGTTGCGAGGTGTGGGCTATGGATAGAGTTGTGCGCAGGAGGGTGGATGTGCTGGAAATGAGATGTTTGAGGACAATATGTGGTATGAGGTGGTTTGACTGAGTAAGTAATGTAAGGGTAAGAGAGATGTGTGGTAATAAAAAGAGTGTGGTTGAGAGAGCAGAAGAGGGTGTTTTGAAATGGTTTAGTCACATGGAGAGAATGAGAGAGGAAAGACTGACCAAGAGGATATATGTGTCATAGGTGGAGGGAACAAGGAGATGTGGAAGACCAAATTGGAGGTGGAAAGATGGAGTGAAAAAGATTTTGAGTGATCGGGGCCTGAACACGCAGGAGGGTGAAAGGCGTGCAAGGAATAGAGTGAATTGGAATGATGTGGTATACCAGGGTTGATGTGCTGTCAATGGATTGAATCAGGGCATGTGAAGCATATGGGGTAAACCATGGAAAGTTGTGTGGGGCCTGGATTTGGAAAGGGAGCTATGGTTTCGGTGCATTATTACATGACAGCTAGAGACTGAGTGTGAACGAATGTGGCCTTTGTTGTCTTTTCCTAGCGCTACCTCGCACACATGATGGGGGAGGGGGTTGTTATTTTCAATGTGGCGAGGTGGCGATGGGAATGAATAAAGGTAGACAGTATGAATTATAACATTTGTATATATGTATATGTCTGTGTGTGTGTATATATATATATATGTATACGTTGAGATGTATATGTATTTATATTTGCATGTGTGGATGTGTATGGATATACATTTGTATGTGGGTGGGTTGGGCCATTCTTTTGTCTGTTTCCTTGCACTACATGAAGCTTAAGGGTAAAAGGGGAAGAGTGGTTTGGGAATGTTTTGGGAGTAAAGTCAGGGATTGGTGAGAGGACAAGAGCAAAGGAAGGAATAGCACTACTCCTAAAGCAGGAGTTGTAGCAGTATGTGATAGAGTGTAAGAAAGTAAACTCTAGATTGATGTGGGTAAAACTGAAAGTGGATGGAGTGAGATGGGTGATTATTGGTGCCTATGCACCTGGTTATGAGAAGAAAGATCATGAGAGGCAAGTGTTTTGGGAATTGCTAAGTGAGTGTGTTAGCAGCTTTGATGCACGAGACCAAGTTATAGTGATGGGTGATTTGAATGTAAATGTGAGTTATGTTGCCGTTGAGAGTATAATGGGTGTACGTGCGGTGTTCAGTGTTGTAAATGGAAATGAAGAGCGTGTAGATTTGTGTGCTGAAAAAGGACTGGTGATTGGAATTACCTGCTTTAAAAAGAGAGATATACATAAGTATACATATGTGAGTAGGAAAGATGGTCAAAGGGCATCATTGGATGTAAATTTTCTGAGGGGTGAAGCTGGAGGGATATCCAATCAGTATCTGGTGAAGGTGAAGATTAGAAGAGTTTTCAGAAAAGAAGAGTGTTGGGGAGAAGACAGTGGTGAGAGTAAGTGAGCTTGGAAAGGAGACTTCTGTGAGGAAGTACCAGGAGAGACAGTGTAGAATGACAAAAGGTGAGAGCAAATGACATGAAGGGAGTAGGGGAGGAATGGGATGTATTTAGGAAAGCAGTGACAGCTTGCACAAAATATGCATGTGGCATAAGAAAGGTGGGAGATGGGCAGATTAAAAAGGATAGTGAGTGGTGGGATGAAGAAGTAAGGTTGTTAGTGAAAGAGAAGATAGAGGTGTTTGGATGAGTTTTGCAGGGAAGTAGTGCAAATGACTGGGAGACGTATAAAAGAAAGTGGCAGGAGGTCAAGAAAGGATGCAAGAGGTGAAAAAGAGTATCATTAAATTTTTGGAAGAATAAAAAGATATTTTGGAAGGAGGTAAATAACATGCATATTAAATTTTTGGAAGAATAAAAAGATGTTTTGGAAGGAGGTAAATAACGTGCGTAAGAAGAGAACAAAGGGGAACATCAGTGAAGGGGGCAAATGGGGAGGTAATAACAAGTAGTGATGAAGTCAGGAGATGGAGTCGATGTTTTGAAGGTTTGTTGAATGTGTTTCACGATAGAGTGGCAGATATAGGGTGCTTTGGTCAGGGTGGTGTTCGAAGTGAGAGGGTTAGGGAGAGTGGTTTGGTAAACAGATAAAAGGTAGTGAAAGCTTTGCAGAAGATGAAAGCTGGCACGGTGGCAGGTTTGGATGGTATTACAGTGGAATTTATTATAAAGAGGGTGACTGTATTGTTGATAGGTTGGTAAGGATATTCAAAGTGTGTATGGATGATGGTGAAGTGCCTGAGGATTGGCAGAATGCATGCATAGTGCCATTGTACAAAGGCAAAGGGAACAAAGGTGAGTGTTTAAATTACAGAGGCATAAGTCTGTTGATTATTCCTGGGAAATTATATGGGAGTGTATTGATTGAGAGGGTAAAGGCATGTACAGAGCATCAGACTGGGGAAGATCAGTGTGGTTTCAGAAGTGGTAGAGGATGTGTGGATCAGGTGTTTACTTTGAAGAATGTATGTGAGAAATACTTAGAAAAACAGTTGGATATGTATGTAGCATTTATGGATCTGGAGAAGGCATATGATAAGGTTGATAGAAATGCTTTGTGAAAGGCTTTAATAGTATACAATGTAGGAGATAAGTTGCTAGAAGCAGTGAAAACTTTTTACCAAGGCTGTAAGGCATGTGTATGAGTAGGAGGAGAGGAAAGTGACTGGTTCCCAGTGAATGTCAGTTTGCGGCAGGGATGCGTGATGTCTCCATGGTTGTTTAATTTGTTTATGGATGGGGTGGTTATGGAAGTGAATGCAAGAGTTTTGGAGAGAGGGGCAAGTATGCAATATATTATGGAAGAGAGGGCTTGGGAAGCGAGTCAGTTGTTTTTCACTGATAATACAGCACTGGTGGCTGTATCATGGTTTACCCCAGACGCTTCACACACCCTGGTTCAATCCAATGACAGCATGTCGACCGTGGTACACCACATCATTCCAATTCACTCTATTCCTTGCACGCCTTTCACCCTCGTGCATGTTCAGGCCCCGATCACTCAAAATCTTTTTCACTCCATCTTTCCACCTCCAATTTGGTCTCCCACTTCTCCTCATTTCCTCCACCTCTGACACATATATCCTCTTTGTCAATCTTTCCTCACTCATTCTCTTCATGTGACCAAACCATTTCAAAACACCCTCTTCTGCTCTCTCAACCACACTCTTTTTATTACCACACATCTCTCTTACCCTTTCATTACTTACTTGATCAAACCACCTCATACCACATATTGTCCTCAAACATCTCATTTCCTACACATCCACCCTTCTTTGCACAATTCTATCTATAGCCCACACCTCGCAACCATATGTCATTGTTGGAACCGCTATTTCCTTCAAACATACACATTTTTGCCTTCCAAGATAACGTTCTCGACTTCCACACATTCTTCAACACTCCTAGAACTTTCGCCCCCTCCCCCACCCTACGATTCACTTCCGCTTCCATGGGTCCATCTGCTGCCAAATCCACTCCCAGATAACTAAAACACTTCACTTCCTCCAGTTTTTCTCCACTCACTCTTACCTCCCAATTGACTTGTCCCTCAACCCTACTGTACCTAATAACCTTGCCCTATATATATATATTATCCCTGGGGATAGGGGAGAAAGAATACTTCCCACGTATTCCCTGCGTGTCGTAGAAGGCGACTAAAAGGGGAGGGAGCGGGGGGCTGGAAATCCTCCCCTCTCAATTTTTTTTAATTTTCCAAAAGAAGGAACAGAGAAGGGGGCCAGGTGAGGATATTCCCTCAGTGGCCCAGTTCTCTGTTCTTAACGCTACCTCGCTAACGCGGGAAATGGCGAATAGTTTGAAAAAAAAAAATATATATATATATATATATATATATATATATATATATATATATATATATATATATATATATATATATATATATATATATAGTGCCATTGTACAAAGGCAAAGGGGATAAGAGTGAGTGCTCAAATTACACAGGTATAAGTTTGTTGAGTATTCCTGGTAAATTATATGGGAGGGTATTGATTGAGAGGGTGAAGGCATGTACAGAGCATCAGATTGGGGAAGAGCAGTGTGGTTTCAGAAGTGGTAGAGGATGTGTGGATCAGGTGTTTGCTTTGAAGAATGTATGTGAGAAATACTTAGAAAAGCAAATGGGTTTGTATGTAGCATTTATGGATCTGGAGAAGGCATATGATAGAGTTGATAGAGATGCTCTGTGGAAGGTATTAAGAATATATGGTGTGGGAGGCAAGTTGTTAGAAGCAGTGAAAAGTTTTTATCGAGGATGTAAGGCATGTGTACATGTAGGAAGAGAGGAAAGTGATTGATTGGTTCTCAGTGAATGTAGGTTTGCGGCAGGGGTGTGTGATGTCTCCATGGTTGTTTAATTTGATTATGGATGGGGTTGTTAGGGAGGTGAATGCAAGAGTTTTGGAGAGAGGGGCAAGTATGCTGTCTGTTGTGGATGAGAGAGCGTGCGAAGTGAGTCAGTTGTTCGCTGATGATACAGTGCTGGTGGCTGATTCATGTGAGAAACTGCAGAAGCTTGTGACTGAGTTTGGTAAAGTATGTGAAAGAAGAAAGTTAAGAGTAAATGTGAATAAGAGCAAGGTTATTAGGTACAGTAGGGTTGAGGGACAAGTCAATTGGGAGGTAAGTTTGAATGGAGAAAAACTGGAGGAAGTAAAGTGTTTTAGATATCTGGGAGTGGATCTGGCAGCGGATGGAACCATGGAAGTGGAAGTGAGTCATAGGGTGGGGGAGGGGGCGAAAATTCTGGGAGCCTTGAAGAATGTTTGGAAGTCGAGAACATTATCTCGGAAAGCAAAAATGGCTATGTTTGAAGGAATAGTGGTTCCAACAATGTTGTATGGTTGCGAGGCGTGGACTATGGATAGAGTTGTGCGCAGGAGGGTGGATGTGCTGGAAATGAGATGTTTGAGGACAATGTGTGGTGTGAGGTGGTTTGATCGAGTAAGTAATGTAAGGGTAAGAGAGATGTGTGGAAATAAAAAGAGCGTGGCTGAGAGAGCAGAAGAGGGTGTTTTGAAATGGTTTGGGAACATGGAGAGAATGAGTGAGGAAAGATTGACCAAGAGGATATATGTGTCAGAGGTGGAGGGAACGAGGAGATGTGGGAGACCAAATTGGAGGTGGAAAGATGGAGTGAAAAAGATTTTGAGTGATCAGGGCCTGAACATGCAGGAGGGTGAAAGGCGGGCAAGGAATAGAGTGAATTGGATCAATGTGGTATACCGGGGTTGACGTGCTGCCAGTGGATTGAATCAGGGCATGTGAAGCGTCTGGGGTAAACCATGGAAAGTTGTGTGGGGCCTGGATGTGGAAAGGGAGCTGTGGTTTCGGGCATGACAGCTAGAGACTGAGTGTGAACGAATGGGGCCTCTGTTGTCTTTTCCTAGTGCTACCTCGCACACATGAGGGGGGGAGGGGGTTGGTATTGCATGTGTGGCGAGGTGGCGATGGGAATGAATAAAGGCAGACAGTGTGAATTGTGTGCATGGGTATATATGGTGTGTCTGTGTGTGTATATATAGATGTGTACATTGAGATGTATAGGTATGTATATTTGTGTGTGTGGACGTGTATGTATATACCTGTGTATGGGGGTGGGTTGGGCCATTTCTTTGTCTGTTTCCTTGCACTACCTCGCAAACGCGGGAGACAGCGACAAAGCAAAATAATAATAATAAAATATATATTTTTTTTTTCATACTATTTGCCATTTCCCGCATTAGCGAGTTAGTGTTAAGAACAGAGATCCGGGCCTTAGAGGGAATATCCTCACCTGACCCCCTTCTCTGTTCCTTCTTTTGGAAAATTAAAAAAAAAAAAACGAGAGGGGAGGATTTCCAGCCACCCGCTCCCTCTCCTTTTAGTCGCCTTCTATGACACGCAGGGATTACATGGGAAGTATTCTTTCTCCCCTATCCCCATATAAATATATATATATATATATATATATATATATATATATATATATATATATATATATATATATATATATATATATATATATTTTTATATTTTATTTTATTATACTTTGTCGCTGTCTCCCGCGTTTGCGAGATAGCGCAAGGAAACAGACGAAAGAAATGGCCCAACCCCCCCCCATACACATGTAAATACATACGTCCACACACGCAAATATACATACCTACACAGCTTTCCATGGTTTACCCCAGACGCTTCACATGCCCCGATTCAATCCACTGACAGCACGTCAACCCCGGTATACCACATCGCTCCAATTCACTCTCTTCCTTGCCCTCCTTTCACCCTCCTGCATGTTCAGGCCCCGATCACACAAAATCCTTTTCACTCCATCTTTCCACCTCCAATTTGGTCTCCCTCTTCTCCTTGTTCCCTCCACCTCCGACACATATATCTTCTTGGTCAATCTCTCCTCACTCATCCTCTCCATGTGCCCAAACCACTTCAAAACACCCTCCTCTGCTCTCTCAACCACGCTCTTTTTATTACCACACATCTCTCTTACCCTTACGTTACTCACTCGATCAAACCACCTCACACCACACATTGTCCTCAAACATCTCATTTCCAGCACATCCATCCTCCTGCGCACAACTCTATCCATAGCCCACGCCTCGCAACCATACAACATTGTTGGAACCACTATTCCTTCAAACATACCCATTTTTGCTTTCCGAGATAATGTTCTCGACTTCCACACATTCTTCAAGGCCCCCAGGATTTTCGCCCCCTCCCCCACCCTATGATCCACTTCCGCTTCCATGGTTCCATCCGCTGCCAGATCCACTCCCAGATATCTAAAACACTTCACTTCCTCCAGTTTTTCTCCATTCAAACTCACCTCCCAATTGACTTGACCCTCAACCCTACTGTACCTAATAACCTTGC
Source organism: Panulirus ornatus (assembly GCF_036320965.1). Taxonomy (NCBI): domain Eukaryota; kingdom Metazoa; phylum Arthropoda; class Malacostraca; order Decapoda; family Palinuridae; genus Panulirus; species Panulirus ornatus. Next base: position 32,399,242 of record NC_092229.1, read on the forward strand.
TCTTATTCACATTTACTCTTAACTTTCTTCTTCCACACACTTTTCCAAACTCAGTCACCAGCTTCTGCAGTTTCTCACATGAATCAGCCACCAGCGCTGTATCATCAGCGAACAACAACTGACTCACTTCCCAGGCTCTCTCATCCCCAACAGACTTCATACTTGCCCCTCTTTCCAAACCTCTTGCATTTACCTCCCTAACAACCCCATCCATAAACAAATTAAACAACCATGGAGACATCACACACCCCTGCCGCAAACCTACATTCACTGAGAACCAATCACTTTCCTCTCTTCCTACACGTACACATGCCTTACATCCTCAATAAAAACTTTTCACTGCTTCTCGATTAATATGGGTAAAACTGAAAGTTGATGGAGAGAGGTGGGTGATTATTGGTGCATATGCACCTGGGCATGAGAAGAAAGATCAAGAGAGGCAAGTGTTTTGGGAGCAGCTGAATGAGTGTATTAGTGGTTTTGATGCACGAGACCGGGTCATAGTGATGGGTGATTTGAATGCAAAGGTGAGTAATGTGGCAGTTGAGGGAATAATTGGTATACATGGGGTGTTCAGTGTTGTAAATGGAAATGGTGAAGAGCTTGTAGATTTATGTGCTGAAAAAGGACTGATGATTGGGAATACCTGGTTTAAAAAGCAAGATATACATAAGTATACTTATGTAAGTAGGAGAGATGGCCAGAGAGCGTTATTGGATTACGTGTTAATTGACAGGCGTGCGAAAGAGAGACTTTTGGATGTTAATGTGCTGAGAGGTGCAACTGGAGGGATGTCTGATCATTATCTTGTGAAGGCTAAGGTGAAGATTTGTATGGGTTTTCAGAAAAGAAGAGTGAATGTTGGGGTGAAGAGGGTGGTGAGAGTAAGTGAGCTTGAGAAAGAGACCTGTGTGAGGAAGTACCAGGAGAGACTGAGTACAGAATGGAAAAAGGTGAGAACAATGGAAGTAAGGGGAGTGGGGGAGGAATGGGATGTATTTAGGGAATCAGTGATGGATTGCGCAAAAGATGCTTGTGGCATGAGAAGAGTGGGAGGTGGGTTGATTAGAAAGGGTAGTGAGTGGTGGGATGAAGAAGTAAGAGTATTAGTGAAAGAGAAGAGAGAGGCATTTGGACGATTTTTGCAGGGAAAAAATGCAATTGAGTGGGAGATGTATAAAAGAAAGAGACAGGAGGTCAAGAGAAAGGTGCAAGAGGTGAAAAAGAGGGCAAATGAGAGTTGGGGCGAGAGAGTATCATTAAATTTTAGGGAGAATAAAAAGATGTTCTGGAAGGAGGTAAATAAAGTGCGTAAGACAAGGGAGCAAATGGGAACTTCAGTGAAGGGCGCAAATGGGGAGGTGAAAACAAGTAGTGGTGATGTGAGAAGGAGATGGAGTGAGTATTTTGAAGGTTTGTTGAATGTGTTTGATGATAGAGTGGCAGATATAGGGTGTTTTGGTCGAGGTGGTGTGCAAAGTGAGAGGGTTAGGGAAAATGATTTGGTAAACAGAGAAGAGGTAGTGAAAGCTTTGCGGAAGATGAAAGCCGGCAAGGAAGCAGGTTTGGATGGTATTGCAGTGGAATTTATTAAAAAAGGGGGTGACTGTATTGTTGACTGGTTGGTAAGGTTATTCAATGTATGTATGACTCATGGTGAGGTGCCTGAGGATTGGCGGAATGCGTGCATAGTGCCATTGTACAAAGGCAAAGGGGATAAGAGTGAGTGCTCAAATTACAGAGGTATAAGTTTGTTGAGTATTCCTGGTAAATTATATGGGAAGGTATTGATTGAGAGGGTGAAGGCATGTACAGAGCATCAGATTGGGGAAGAGCAGTGTGGTTTCAGAAGTGGTAGAGGATGTGTGGATCAGGTGTTTGCTTTGAAGAATGTATGTGAGAAATACTTAGAAAAGCAAATGGATTTGTATGTAGCATTTATGGATCTGGAGAAGGCATATGATAGAGTTGATAGAGATGCTCTGTGGAAGGTATTAAGAATATATGGTGTGGGAGGAAAGTTGTTAGATATATATATATATATATATATATATATATATATATATATATATATATATATATATATATATATATATAATATATATATATATATATATATATATATATATATATATAGGAGAAAAACTGGAGGAAGTGAAGTGTTTTAGATATCTGGGAGTGGATCTGTCAGCGGATGGAACCATGGAAGCGGAAGTGGATCATAGGGTGGGGGAGGGGGCGAAAATTTTGGGAGCCTTGAAAAATGTGTGGAAGTCGAGAACATTATCTCGGAAAGCAAAAATGGGTATGTTTGAAGGAATAGTGGTTCCAACAATGTTGTATGGTTGCGAGGCGTGGGCTATGGATAGAGATGTGCGCAGGAGGATGGATGTGCTGGAAATGAGATGTTTGAGGACAATGTGTGGTGTGAGGTGGTTTGATCGAGTGAGTAACGTAAGGGTAAGAGAGATGTGTGGAAATAAAAAGAGCGTGGTTGAGAGAGCAGAAGAGGGTGTTTTGAAATGGTTTGGGCACATGGAGAGAATGAGTGAGGAAAGATTGACCAAGAGGATATATGTGTCGGAGGTGGAGGGAACGAGGAGAAGAGGGAGACCAAATTGGAGGTGGAAAGATGGAGTGAAAAAGATTTTGTGTGATCGGGGCCTGAACATGCAGGAGGGTGAAAGGAGGGCAAGGAATAGAGTGAATTGGAGCGATGTGGTATACAGGGGTTGACGTGCTGTCAGTGGATTGAATCAAGGCATGTGAAGCGTCTGGGGTAAACCATGGAAAGCTGTGTAGGTATGTATATTTGCGTGTGTGGACGTATGTACATGTGTATGGGGGGGGGGTTGGGCCATTTCTTTCGTCTGTTTCCTTGCGCTACCTCGCAAACGCGGGAGACAGCGACAAAGTATAAAAAAAAAAAAAAAAAAAAAAAAAAAAAAAAATATATATATATATATATATACACATATAGTAGAAGGCGACTAGAGGGGACGGGAGCGGGGGGCCAGAAATCCTCCCCTCCTTGTATTTTTTAACTTTCTAAAATGGGAAACAGAAGAAGGAGTCACGCGGGGAGTGCTCATCCTCCTCGAAGGCTCAGACTGGGGTGTCTAAATGTGTGTGGATGTAACCAAGATGCGAAAAAAGGAGAGATAGTTAGTATGTTTGAGGAAAGGAACCTGGATGTTTTGGCTCTGAGTGAAACGAAGCTCAAGGGTAAAGGGGAAGAGTGGTTTGGGAATGTCTTGGGAGTAAAGTCAGGGGTTAGTGAGAGGACAAGAGCAAGGGAAGGAGTAGCAGTACTCCTGAAACAGGAGTTGTGGGAGTATGTGATAGAATGTAAGAAAGTAAAATCTCGATTAATATGGGTAAAACTGAAAGTTGATGGAGAGAGATGGGTGATTATTGGTGCATATGCACCTGGGCATGAGAAGAAAGATCATGAGAGGCAAGTGTTTTGGGAGCAGCTGAATGAGTGTGTTAGTGGTTTTGATGCACGAGACCGGGTTATAGTGATGGGTGATTTGAATGCAAAGGTGAGTAATGTGGCAGTTGAGGGAATAATTGGTATACATGGGGTGTTCAGTGCTGTAAATGGAAATGGTGAAGAGCTTGTAGATTTATGTGCTGAAAAAGGACTGGTGATTGGGAATATCTGGTTTAAAAAGCGAGATATACATAAGTATACGTATGTAAGTAGGAGAGATGGCCAGAAAGCGTTATTGGATTATGTGTTAATTGACAGGCACGCAAAAGAGAGACTTTTAGATGTTAATGTGCTGAGAGGTGCAACTGGAGGGATGTCTGATCATTATCTTGTGGAGGCTAAGGTGAAGATTTGTATGGATTTTCAGAAAAGAAGAGTGAATGTTGGGGTGAAGAGGGTGGTGAGAGTAAGTGAGCTTGGGAAGGAGACTTGTGTGAGGAAGTACCAGGAGAGACTGAGTACAGAATGGAAAGAGGTGAGAACAATGGAAGTAAGGGGAGTGGGGGAGGAATGGGATGTATTTAGGGAATCAGTGGTGGATTGCGCAAAAGATGCTTGTGGCATGAGAAGAGTGGGAGGTGGGTTGATTAGAAAGGGTAGTGAGTGGTGGGATGAAGATGTAAGATTATTAGTGAAAGAGAAGAGAGAGGCATTTGGACGATTTTTGCAGGGGAAAAAATGCAATTGAGTGGGAGATGTATAAAAGAAAGAGACAGGAGGTCAAGAGAAAGGTGGAAGAGGTGAAAAAGAGGGCAAATGAGAGTTGGGGTGAGAGAGTATCATTAAATTTTAGGGAGAATAAAAAGATGTTCTGGAAGGATGTAAATAAAGTGCGTAAGACAAGGGAGCAAATGGGAATTTCAGTGAAGGGCGCAAATGGGGAGGTGATAACAAGTAGTGGTGATGTGAGAAGGAGATGGAGTGAGTATTTTGAAGGTTTGTTGAATGTGTTTGATGATAGAGTGGCAGATATAGGGTGTTTTGGTCGAGGTGGTGTGCAAAGTGAGAGGGTTAGGGAAAATGATTTGGTAAACAGAGAAGAGGTAGTAAAAGCTTTGCGGAAGATGAAAGCCGGCAAGGCAGCAGGTTTGGATGGTATTGCAGTGGAATTTATTAAAAAAGGGGGTGATTGTATTATTGACTTGTTGGTAAGGTTATTTAATGTATGTATGACTCATGGTGAGGTGCCTGAGGATTGGCGGAATGCGTGCATAGTGCCATTGTACAAAGGCAAAGGGGATAAGAGTGAGTGCTCAAATTACAGAGGTATAAGTTTGTTGAGTATTCCTAGTAAATTATATGGGAGGGTATTGATTGAGAGGGTGAAGGCATGTACAGAGCATCAGATTGGGGAAGAGCAGTGTGGTTTCAGAAGTGGTAGAGGATATGTGTGGATCAGGTGTTTGCTTTGAAGAATGTATGTGAGAAATACTTAGAAAAGCAAATGGATTTGTATGTAGCATTCATGGATCTGGAGAAGGCATATGATAGAGTTGATAGAGATGCTCTGTGGAAGGTATTAAGAATATATGGTGTGGGAGGCAAGTTGTTAGAAGCAGTGAAAAGTTTTTATCGAGGATGTAAGGCATGTGTACGTGTAGGAAGAGAGGAAAGTGATTGGTTCTCAGTGAATGTAGGTTTGCGGCAGGGGTGTGTGATGTCTCCATGGTTGTTTAATTTGTTTATGGATGGGGTTGTTAGGGAGGTGAATGCAAGAGTTTTGGAAAGAGGGGCAAGTATGAAGTCTGTTGGGGATGAGAGAGCTTGGGAAGTGAGTCAGTTGTTGTTCGCTGATGATACAGCACTGGTGGCTGATTCATGTGAGAAACTGCAGAAGCTGGTGACTGAATTTGGTAAAGTGTGTGAAAGAAGAAAGTTAAGAGTAAATGTGAATAAGAGCAAGGTTATTAGGTACAGTAGGGTTGAGGGTCAAGTCAATTGGGAGGTAAGTTTGAATGGAGAAAAACTGGAGGAAGTAAAGTGTTTTAGATAATCTGGGAGTGGATCTGGCAGCGGATGGAACCATGGAAGCGGAAGTGGATCATAGGGTGGGGGAGGGGGCGAAAATCCTGGGAGCCTTGAAGAATGTGTGGAAGTCGAGAACATTATCTCGGAAAGCAAAAATGGGTATGTTTGAAGGAATAGTGGTTCCAACAATGTTGTATGGTTGCGAGGCGTGGGCTATGGATAGAGTTGTGCGCAGGAGGATGGATGTGCTGGAAATGAGATGTTTGAGGACAATGTGTGGTGTGAGGTGGTTTGATCGAGTAAGTAACATAAGGGTAAGAGAGATGTGTGGAAATAAAAAGAGCGTGGTTGAGAGAGCAGAAGAGGGTGTTTTGAAATGGTTTGGGCACATGGAGAGAATGAGTGAGGAAAGATTGACCAAGAGGATATATGTGTCGGAGGTGGAGGGAACGAGGAGAAGAGGGAGACCAAATTGGAGGTGGAAAGATGGAGTGAAAAAGATTTTGTGTGATCGGGGCCTGAACATGCAGGAGGGTGAAAGGAGGGCAAGGAATAGAGTGAATTGGATCGATGTGGTATACCGGGGTTGATCTGCTGTCAGTGGATTGAATCAGGGCATGTGAAGCGTCTGGGGTAAACCATGGAAAGCTGTTTAGGTATGTATATTTGCATGTGTGGACGTATGTATATACATGTGTGTGGGGGTGGTTTGGGCCATTTCTTTCGTCTGTTTCCTTGCGCTACCTTGCAAACGCGGGAGACAGCAACAAAGCAAAAAAAAAAAAAATATAATATATATATATATATATATATATATATATGTGTGTGTGTGTGTGTGTGTGTGTGTGTGTGTGTATAAGTCTGGATGGGACATTCTTCGTCTTTTCTGGTACTATCTCGCAGATGCAGGAAATGGTGATCACGTAGAATAAATATATATAATACAAATAAAATGGAACTGTTATCTTGCCTCTGCATCTCTTAAACGTCCACATAAATTTGATAAAATGATAATGTAAAGTGCAATTTTTGTATTCTTTTTGTTTACTCTTCTTTTCTAGGTTCCTACTTAATGCATGAATTAATAATCATGTACATTTTCACAAAATTGTAGAAGAAAGTAGGTGAAGCAGATGGAAGTCATACTTTGTACCAGTTGTTAGTGATAGTGTTCATTTCAAAACATTCAAGACATAATTGATAAAATGATACAGTGCATTATCTTTTCATAGATTTTTCTGTACGATTCTCTTCAGAATGAATTCATAATCTTCATATTTAGAAAAATATAAGAGAAAGATAGCTTAAGATGGGACTGAATTAGTAAGATTCTTTACAGTAAAACATATTCCCACCATGCATTTTGTATGGTTCTTCTTGGCTATGTTGAGGGCTATATCACTTGGTTCTCTGTTGCTTTATTATTCTTATATGATGTATTTTCATTTCAATGATGGAATACTTTTTTCTATGACACTCTGTTGGTGTCAAAGATATATTTTCATTGTTTGGAGATCAATCTAGTGAAAACATTATAACGAATAATCTCTTTTCTAATCATATCAAACATTGTTTCATTAACTCATGAACACAACTGCAATTTTGATGGCATTTCTGTGTAGTTCTGGTATATTCTGGCTATTTTCAGCACACAATTCTTCAAAGTTTTGTCACATTTGATAATTTTCAGCTATTTTCTCTTATAATTTTCTTAAAGTGCAAATGATTATCATAACATTCATTAGGTCATTCTAAAGGGAACTGTGCACAAAAATATTAGAAAAATACATTATACCATGTCATTTTATCAATTTTAATGTTTTGAAATTAACATGATTGATAATGCTTGGGATGGGTGTAGGGCCTCCATCTATTTCACCAATATATTTCAATAATTTTCTAACAATAGGGACCTCTTGATTTATGTGATACTTATGTTCTAGATGGTTGTATAAGTCAAATGTAAGCAAAAGAGATTAGGATATTTCATTATCAATAAGACAATACTGAATATCATACATGTGAAAAACTAAAGCATATGTGTACCTGAATATATGATATACAGTAATATACATACTGAGCAAGCATCAGTAAACTTTAAAATAAAGTATTTTGGAGGGGAATGAATAATGTGCAAAAAACAAGAGAACAAATGGTAGCATCAATGAAGGGGGGCAAAAGGGGAAGTGGTAACAAGTAGTGATGAAGTGAGGAGGAGATTGGAGTAAGTACTTGGAAGGACTGTTAAATGTGAATGATGATAAGGTGGCAGATGCATGGTGTTTGGGTCAGGGTGATATGCGAAATGAGAAAGTCAAGGAGAGTGCTTTGGTGAAAAGAGATGATAAGGTGAAAGTCTTATGATGAATTAATGGCTGGAGTGAATGGTACTGCTGGTGACTTTATTAAGAAATAGGGTGACTGTGTTGCTAATTGGCTAGTTAGGCTTTTCAAAGTATGTATGGCTCAGGTGAGGTGCCTGAGGGTGAGCAGAATGCATGTATAGTGCCAATGTATGAAAGCAAGGGGGATAATGTTTGTTGAGTATACCTGGTAAGTTGTATGGTAGGAGTAATGATTGAGAGTGAAGACATGTACAGAGCATCAGACTGGGGAGGAAAAGTGTGGTTTCAAAAGTGATAAAGGAAGTGTGGATTAGGTGTTTGCATTGAAGAATGTGATTGAAAAAATATTTACAGAAATGGATGAAGTTATATGTGGCATATATGGATCTGGTGAAAGCATATAATAGGGTATGGTAGGGATGCCTTGTGGAAGAGCTAAAGAATATATGGTGTAGGAGGAAAGCTGCTAGAGGCAGAGAAGTTCTTACGAAGGGTGTAAGGCATGTTTATGAGTAGAAAGAGAGGAAAGTCAATGGTTCCAAGTGAAGGTTGGTCTTAGGCAGGAGTGTGTGATGTTAACATAGTTTTTTTGTTTATTTAAGGAGTGGGTGGTGAGGTAGGTAAATGCTAAATTATTGGAGAGAGGGGTGATTATGTAGTCTACAGTGGATGAAAAGGCCTGGGAAGAGAGTCAGTTGTTGTCTGCTGATGATACAGCTCTGGTGACAGATTCAAGTGTGAAACTGCAAAAGCTGGTGACAGAGTTTGAAGGTGTGTGAAATGAGGAAGTTGAGAGTAAATGTAAATAAAAGTAAAGTTATTAAGTTTAGTAGAGTTGAGGGACAGGATAATTGTGGTGTGGGACTGAATGAAGAAAAATTGTTTTAAATATTTGAGAGTAGAAATGGCAGTAAATGGAAACATGGAAACAGAAGTGAGTCATAGGGTTAGGGGCGAAGGTTTTGGGAGCACTGAAGAATACATGGAAAGAGAGATCCTTATCTGGGAGGGCTAAAATGGATATGTTTGAAGGAATAGTAGTCCCTACATTATCATATGGATATGAGGCATGGGAAATAGATATAACTGTGCAAAGGAGGATGGGTTTGTTGGAAAAATGAAATGTTTGAGGACAAAATATGGTGTGAGATGATTTGACTGAGTAATGAAAGGGTAAGAGAGAGGTGTGGTAATAAAAGGGTGTGGTTGAGAGAGCTGAAGTGGGTGTGCTGAAATTATTTGGACACAGAGAGAATGGGTGAGGAAAGGTTGACAAAGAGGATATATGAATCGCTAGTGGGTGGAACAAGGAGAATGGGAAGACTAACTTGGAGATGAAAGGATGAAGTGAAAAAGATTTTGAGTGATCAGGGCCAGAACATGCAGGAGGGTGAAAGGCTTGTGTGAGACAGAGTGAATTGGAACAATGTGGTATACTGGGGTAGATGTGCTGTCAATAAACAGAACCAGAGTATATGAAGTGTTCAGGGTAAAACATGGAAATGTCTGTGGGGCCAGGTTCCAGATAGGGAGCTGTGGTTTCAGTGCATTACACATGACAGTTAGAGAATAGATATGAGCAAATGCGACCTTTCTTTGTCTGTTTCTGGTGCTACCTCACTAACACTCGAAATGGCAATAAAGTATGGAAAAAGAATAACACACTGTACAGTCAATTCTATTAATAAAAACAATAAAAATTTTGAATCCTGGTGCAGTCTTTTCTTCATAGGATATGTACATTCTAAAAGGAATTCTCTCTCAAAATAATCTGATCTTGTACATGTTAAAATCTGCTTAGGAGAATAACTACCTTTCTTGATAATAGTATTAAGGGTTCTCAGTAACTTTTGGCAGCAACAATATCAGCAGAAGCAGCCTCACCAGATATCTTGATGTGGTAATTTTGTCTTAAATGTCTTTGTTGCTCCTTCTTCTGCTGTCAAATGATCACATATACATTCCAGGCTTTTGCTTGTATCACAAGTAAGCTAATGGGAATAGTTTCATGAGAATGGTGTCTGACCCATGTGCTCAACATTCGGTGTCTGACCCATGTGCTCAACATTCATTCTTTTCTCTTCATGATCAAACTTTGAGATGACAAGGTCTCAGGTGCACTGATTAACGTTCCAATCTTGGCACACTCCTTAATGTTCTCTGCAGTGTCACAAATAGTTCATAAAGTAGATTTATTAAGTCCAAGGCATGCTTAATATCAGCTGTTTATTCACCTCTCTCATAACATTTGAGCAGATCCATCTAAACCTCACTGGTAAAGGCCTTACCAGGAGAACTCAAGCCAGTTTTCAAGCATAATGCAAGGGGTAAAATACAGGCAGTACACAGTATACTGTGGTACTGTAACAATCTGTAAATACAGACAGTATCTACACCATGTGTACAAGTGCTTCTTGCATTGTGCTGGGAACATCACACCACTGCAAGGCCATTTCAATGATGATCACATTATTCCAAACAAGTTGTAAATATAATATACATAAATTGATAGGTCCATGTATGTAGATAAATATCAATTCACACATTAGAACCTACTGAAGAGAACTGTGTATAAAAACTAAAAAAAATACAAATTTACGATACAGTATAATTTTACTCATGTTGAAAGCTTTGAACTGAAAGGACGCATGCCACTCAAGCTGACCCAAAAAACAATGAGAGACATATGGAGGTTATTTTGGAATTGAATTTTGGAGACCAACAAATTCTGGATGTTTGAATTTTGGAAGCTTTACCTGGACACAAATTATGGTAAAATTATAGAGCCACAATATTCAACTTTTGTCCATATCCTTCAAAAAATGTTTCCCCTTTCCTGCAAGTCTATATAGGTCTAAATTATGTAGAGAGAAGTCTGCTGGACTTTCTAGTCCAACAGTCATGCATTCAGAATACTTTCATATGTTTTGAATCAGAAGAACCTATTTTAATTTTACTCTTTGTTAAAGAACCCTACTGTTCACATTTTCCAAAAATTTCTCATGAGTCAAAATCTTCACTGCCTATTATTATTTTTGAAGAATTTCAATGCTAGATAATTAAACTTTATGGCTTTTCATATTGATAAAGAATTAAAAAGGACCAAATTAGTATTGTAGTTTATTATGGTAAGATGACATCAGTGGGGAGTGGCAGTAAAATCTAATAGTCAATAAAAGGTTTAAGGAAAGGGAGGGAAAGGAATAGAATCTGAAGAGGAAGTAAAATGGAGTCAGATTTAAGAATTTTGCACATAAAGATAAAAAGCTGAAGAAAGCTCAGTAGTGCAGTTAATAAGACATACAGTAAGACAAGCAATCTTAACATGGAGAGCATTAGATGGCTCCAGGCATCACTATACCATGCCTAAGTTACTCTGGTGATATTATCCTTAGCAGTTGCTGTCTACAACCTAATAACTACCTACTGGTCTATAAAAAGAATGTTCATGTATCACACTCACCACTTGTCTCCAAGGTCCACCGATTTGGAGCTTCATCATTGAGGACTGCATCTTCTGGTAGATCACATCTAAATCTAAGGATGATGCGAATTTCTCTCCCATGTGGGATTAAAGCTGTTACCTCTTCATTTTCATTGGGTGAAAGAAGTAAATCTTGACTTGGACTGTCACTTTCATCTACCAGTTTTATAGGTAACTGAAAAATTCATATTTGTTTGTATTTATATTCTTAACTGGGTATAACTTCTGCTTTCTGAAATGATATAATGAAACACCTGTAACCAAAAGAATAATCAAATACAAGCCAAATGCAGGAAGTATGGGAATCTTTTCTCAACCTTAATATATATGGATTAGTAGTTATACATATATAAGAAGGAAAAATGCAACTGGTTAATCTCTAGACAATAGGATCACAGAGTTCTGATATCTGATTTGTATTTGAAGACATCACTGAAACATATAAATGTGCAAAAGTTTTCAATCAAGATATGCAAGAAACACAAAGAAAAACATATGAGATTAGTCACTTATTGTAAATGAGGTCAAACAGTTGAACATCATCCCAAACAAAATGAAATACAAGTTAATCTCACTTAAGACTCAAATATGCTTTCTCTCTGTAACAATAGTTTCTTGATAAACTAAACTTTCCAGACCAAAATAGTCATCATTTCCAGATTTGCTATAGCAGAAGTCTTCAACCTATTCTAAATCTTTCCAATCCTGATTATGGATCTCCTGAACACAAGGAAGACATAACATCTGATGATGAGAGCAAATATCATTCAGATTTCTGGTAATTTATTTGTTGTCAGGGCTCATCCTTTCATTCTGATATCAACAGAACATTACCATAATACTAAGCAAAGCACACATTAAGAATGTAGTTATTAATGGCAAATGATCACTGACCCTAAAAAATGAACTGCCTTCAGCATCTAAGAGTGCTCTGTGAGATTTTAGGTTTGCTTTTTCACGACTAAAATGCCTTCACACAAGATTCAGTCAAGGTCAATGCATCTTACAGATCATGGTCAACTCTCAATCAATATCTACCTTTAGTTTTGATTGCAAATAATGATGAAATCCCAGTTTCACAAATGAGTTACTATAAGGTTTAAAGCAACAACTGGAGCACAACTCACTAACACATAGGTATGACTTAAGAACTGAAGAACAGAATCATGAAGTGATAACACCAAATGCATGTTTTTTTTGTTTTGTGTGTGTGTGTGTGTGTGGGGGGGGGGAGCCTAGAGCACATGAAAAACAGTAACAATCAGGAAAATATTTGGCGAATTTTTCCTCATGAAAGGTCAAATATCCTTTTATTTCAGCTTTCACTGCCTCATCAAGATGGCATCCTCTGAGACTAAAGAAGGTATGATATAGAGAAATATTTCCGGCCTTCAGGCTTCTCAACCTAGAGTTGAAGTTTTGTATTGAATGCTCAAACACTGAATAAAAGAGAAATGATAACATAAACCTCTACTTTTATAAATGTTGTAGTTGAAGACAGGAAGAAGGTTATGCTTACCTTCACATTTGAAGAAAACCCTTATCTCATGAAGGCATTTGGAGGATAGATTCAGAACAACTCCCTACACGAAGAGTGTGCTTGCTGCTCAAAGACTATAGATTTCAAACAATTCTTAGCAGGCCTAAACAAATTTTTATGTAAAGGAATGCTTGGTATTCCAAGTTCGTATCTCTGCACAGCCCTTTGAACAGGCAAGCGTTAGAACCTTATGCTATAATGTAGCTGATAACTTAAGAGACATTTGTTGAAAAACTTGAAAAGAGAAGAAAGTGTTTAGGATTTTGAATATGGTTCTATCTACTCTTCAGAATTTCAGATTGTATCAAGTTAGTTTCACTTTTTATTTTTATGCTAAACCAAGTTCTATCTTTATCTCTTATGCCTGTTCCCACCTGGAACTCCCTTAAGGGGGTGGCCACAGCAATAGTGTCTCCATGACTAGTGAACTACAGTGCCACTTCCTGGCCTTTAGTGCCTCACTCTTAACAGGCCACTGGCAGAGGGCAACTCTAGTGCAGTGTTTGCAGAGGCTCTTACCTATTGTCCCTACTGACTAATATCTAATGTGTCTACCTAATACTCCTACCTAATGTTTCTACCTAATGCTCCTGCTTTAATGTTCCTACCTGCCTCCTCTATCTACTGCTTCCACTATTTTGCCAAAATGCAGGGCTAGCACACAGAGCTAACTGCAAGAAAATATAGAGTTACAAAAAAAGAGCTCTGTGAGTTAAGTGCTGTCAAGTATTAAGTGTATCAAGGTGAGATTGAATTTTTGTTGACAGAATGCCAGTAGTCCATGTGTGGGTAAGGCAGAAAGGAAAGACAGCTAACTGGGTCAGAGGAGTGCAACTTGAAAACCAGTGTCAACCACTATGCAACTGTCACAAACCCTTCCAATACCTACATGAGTAGTACTAGTAATATACCTCCCTGGTTGTTGGCTGCCTACCAACTACTACTACAACTACTATCTACCTACAAGTTCTGATATATACAGGGATGTAGTTAACCCTAAAGAACTCAAGGATATAATTAATTTGGATTTTAGAGTTTACTTGACTTTATATAAAGTATTCATATATATCATTTTATTATCATAAGACACTGTATAAAGTATCTATATATATCATTTTCTTGTTTTTGTTTGTTGTTTTCTTTCATTCTATTTAGCTTCTTTTTTGCTATTTCAAAGGGTATTTTTTTGTTTTAATCATGTACTATCTTTTCACTGCTGTCCTGTCACCATTTCTGTTAGGATTTCCCTTGTTCAATTCACTTGGTCTGGTGAATTTCTGCAGTATGCATATCTGGCCAAAAAATGGTTCTGGTTCTCATTCCATATTGTTCTCCTGATCAGATGAGTATTCTTATATTTTTCTTGTTCATGCCATCATTATATTTTGCTTTTCTGTTCAACGTGTAAATCTGATTTATATTTCATTTTTTGTTAGTTTTCTTTTTGTGTAACATCTTCATTGATTTCTACTTTCCACCATTGTCTGGGCTATGTTCATTCCACGATTTCCTCCTTTGGTTTTCCCTAAATGGTTGCCATCTCTGAACAAATCATCCAGTCCCTAAGTTGATCATCACTTCCTCTCTTTCCAGTACTTTCATTGTTCCCAATTTGGAAACATGTATTTTCCTCATATTCCACTGCTATTCAGAGTATACATCAACATTTCTCTTTTTTCTTACACTCTTGATCATTTATATAATAGAATAAATATCTATATACAGTATATGATATCAGTCATACTTTTAGGAAAATATGTGGACAGTCATATTCATATTCTTCCTTACTGTAATATCCTCTAGCATCAAAAGTTTGAAAAAGGAATGCTATCATAAACATCTTGGGGTGATTATACTTACAATCATCAAAGTGTTGCACCTACCTCTAAAATACTGCATGCATGTATTGTTGTCTTTTATCCGATTTATTGGTGGCTCTTGATTTTCTTTACTTTCTTCCTCTTTCCCACCATCTTTTGATTTCATTCTTGTGTTTTTATCCCTCAAACTTTTATCACTTTCAACTGCAGCTTTACTGTGGTCTTCCATTTGACACCATCACTATATTTCTCTTCTTTTCGTTCATTTGCTTCGCAATGTTCTCATTACCACTTTCACATTTTATATAAATTTCATTCTTTGAATCTTCAATGTCATCTTCTACCATCAAGTCCAAACTCTAAACATTTCCATCTTTTTCCTATGACTGCAAGTATTACAGTGCCATGTCTAAAATATCTTCAACACACATCTAAGTGGCATCATGCTTCCCTTGTCCACACTGTATGCACTTTGTTTCTGATATGAAATCTCTGTTCACTACATACCTGGAGTACACCTGGAGTAATTCTTGGGATCTACTGACCTCACAGCCCTTGCTGGGCACAGGTTGCTGGGTAGGGTTGTTTGTCAATCAAACTGTTGGAGGCCCCAGTCTGCTGGCCCACATAGCCATCAGTACACTTTGTAAGTTCTTATCTAAAGTTTTCTTATATTTCTAAACTGTGCATGATGCTAGGGTGGCCAACTTTAGTTAGGGAGAGAGGCAAAGCCTAGTAAGCTTCAATGTCCAAGAGCCACAAAATCATACCCTGGATACTGAGGTATTCCCTCACGATGATAATGATAGCTACCCAGTTAGTCAATTATATTTTCCTGATACGGAAGGACTAGCAAGGTGATAAAAGATAACTGTAACTGTAACAGGTGTCCTTACAGAACTGAAATAATAATAATAATAATAATAATAACAATAATAATAATTTTTTCTTTTTCTTTTAAACTATTCGCCATTTCCCGCGTTAGCGAGGTAGCGTTAAGAACAGAGGACTGGACCTTTGTGGAATATCCTCACCTGGCCCCCCTCTGTTCCTTCTTTTGGAAAATTAAAAAAAAAACGAGAGGGGAGGATTTAAAGCCTCCCGCCCCCTCCCCTTTTAGTCGCCTTCTACGACACACAGGGAATACGTGGGAAGGATTCTTAATCCCCTATCCCCAGGGATATATATATACATATATATATATATATATATATATATATATATATATATATATATATATATATATATATGTATATATTTTTTTTTTTTTTTTTGCTTTGTCGCTGTCTCCCGCGTTTGCGAGGTAGCGCAAGGAAACAGACGAAAGAAATGGCCCAACCCACCCCCCATACACATGTATATACATACGTCCACACACGCAAATATACATACCTACACAGCTTTCCATGGTTTACCCCAGACGCTTCACATGCCCTGATTCAATCCACTGACAGCACGTCAACCCCGGTATACCACATTGCTCCAATTCACTCTATTCCTTGACCTCCTTTCATCCTCCTGCATGTTCAGGCCCCGATCACACAAAATCTTTTTCACTCCATCTTTCCACCTCCAATTTGGTCTCCCTCTTCTCCTCGTTCCCTCCACCTCCAACACACATATCCTCTTGGTCAATCTTTCCTCACTCATTCTCTCCATGTGCCCAAACCATTTCAAAACACCCTCTTCTGCTCTCTCAACCACGCTCTTTTTATTTCCACACATCTCTCTTACCCTTACGTTACTTACTCGATCAAACCACCTCACACCACACATTGTCCTCAAACATCTCATTTCCAGCACATCCATCCTCCTGCGCACAACTCTATCCATAGCCCACGCCTCGCAACCATACAACATTGTTGGAACCACTATTCCTTCAAACATACCCATTTTTGCTTTCCGAGATAATGTTCTCGACTTCCACACATTCTTCAAGGCTCCCAGAATTTTCGCCCCCTCCCCCACCCTATGATCCACTTCCGCTTCCATGGTTCCATCCGCTGCCAGATCCACACCCAGATATCTAAAACACTTCACTTCCTCCAGTTTTTCTCCATTCAAACTCACCTCCCTACTGTACCTAATAACCTTGCTCTTATTCACATTTACTCTTAACTTTCTTCTTTCACACACTTTACCAAACTCAGTCACCAGCTTCTGCAGTTTCTCACATGAATCAGCCACCAGCGCTGTATCATCAGCGAACAACAACTGACTCACTTCCCAAGCTCTCTCATCCCCAACAGACTTCATACTTGCCCCTCTTTCCAAAACTCTTGCATTCACCTCCCTAACAACCCCATCCATAAACAAATTAAACAACCATGGAGACATCACACACCCCTGCCGCAAACCTACATTCACTGAGAACCAATCATTTTCCTCTCTTCCTACACGTACATATGCCTTACATCCTTGATAAAAACTTTTCACTGCTTCTAACAACTTGCCTCCCACACCATATATTCTTAATACCTTCCACAGAGCATCTCTATCAACTCTATCATATGCCTTCTCCAGATCCATAAATGCTACATACAAATCCATTTGCTTTTCTAAGTATTTCTCACATACATTCTTCAAAGCAAACACCTGATCCACACATCCTCTACCACTTCTGAAACCACACTGCTCTTCCCCAATCTGATGCTCTGTACATGCCTTCACCCTCTCAATCAATACCCTCCCATATAATTTACCAGGAATACTCAACAAACTTATACCTCTGTAATTTGAGCACTCACTCTTATCCCCTTTGCCTTTGTACAATGGCACTATGCACGCATTCCGCCAATCCTCAGGCACCTCACCATGAGACATACATACATTGAATAACCTTACCAACCAGTCAACAATACAGTCACCCCCTTTTTTAATAAATTCCACTGCAATACCATCCAAACCTGCTGCCTTGCCGGCTTTCATCTTCCGCAAAGCTTTTACTACCTCTTCTCTGTTTACCAAATCATTTTCCCTAACCCTCTCACTTTGCACGCCACCTCAACCAACACACCCTATATCTGCCACTCTATCATCAAACACATTCAACAAACATTCAAAATACTCACTCCATCTCCTTCTCACATCACCACTACTTGTTATCACCTCCCCATTTGCACCCTTCACTGAAGTTCCCATTTGCTCCCTTGTCTTACGCACTTTATTTACCTCTTTCCAGAACATCTTTTTATTCTCCCTAAAATTTAATGATACTCTCTCACCCCAACTCTCATTTGCCCTTTTTTTCACCTCTTGCACCTTTCTCTTGACCTCCTGTCTCTTTCTTTTATACATCTCCCACTCAATTGCATTTTTTCCCTGCAAAAATCGTCCAAATGCCTCTCTCTTCTCTTTCACTAATACTCTTACTTCTTCATCCCACCACTCACTACCCTTTCTAATCAACCCACCTCCCACTCTTCTCATGCCACAAGCATCTTTTGCGCAATCCATCACTGATTCCCTAAATACATCCCATTCCTCCCCCACTCCCCTTACTTCCATTGTTCTCACCTTTTTCCATTCTGTACTCAGTCTCTCCTGGTACTTCCTCACACAAGTCTCCTTCCCAAGCTCACTTACTCTCACCACCCTCTTCACCCCAACATTCACTCTTCTTTTCTGAAAACCCATACAAATCTTCACCTTAGCCTCCACAAGATAATGAGTAGACATCCCTCCAGTTGCACCTCTCAACACATTAACATCCAAAAGTCTCTCTTTCGCGCGCCTGTCAATTAACACGTAATCCAATAACGCTCTCTGGCCATCTCTCCTACTTACATAAGTAAACTTATGTATATCTCGCTTTTTAAACCAGGTATTCCCAATCATCAGTCCTTTTTCAGCACATAAATCTACAAGCTCTTCACCATTTCCATTTACAACACTGAACACCCCATGTATACCAATTATTCCCTCAACTGCCACATTACAAAGATGTTAAAAAAATAATGTACATAAATTTTGGTATAACAATCAACTGTTTCACAAGAATGTAATGTTAAGCTTGCAAATATCTTGATTTTCCAGGATTTTTATTTCAGAGATAATGTTCTCGACTTCCACACATTCTTCAAGGCTCCCAGGATTCTCGCCCCCTCCCCCACCCTATGATCCACTTCCGCTTCCATGGTTCCATCCGCTGCCAGATCTACTCCCTGATATCTAAAACACTTTACTTCCTCCAGTTTTTCTCCATTCAAATTTACCTCCCAATTGACTTGACCCTCAACCCTACTGTACCTAATAACCTTGCTCTTATTCACATTTACTCTTAACTTTCTTCTTTCACACACTTTACCAAACTCAGTCACCAGCTTCTGCAGTTTCTCACATGAATCAGCCACCAGCGCTGTATCATCAGCGAACAACAACTGACTCACTTCCCAAGCTCTCTCATCCCCAACAGACTTCATACTTGCCCCTCTTTCCAAAACTCTTGCATTCACCTCCCTAACAACCCCATCCATAAACAAATTAAACAACCATGGAGACATCACACACCCCTGCCGCAAACCTACATTCACAGAGAACCAATCACTTTCCTCTCTTCCGACACGTACACATGCCTTACATCCTCGATAATAATAATAATAATAATGATGATAATAATAATAATAATAATTTTGTTTTGTTTTGTTTTCATACTATTCACCATTTCCCGCATCAGCAAGGTAGCGTTAAGAACAGAGGACTGAGCCCTTGAGGGAATATCCTCACTTGGCCCCCTCCTCTGTTCCTTCATTAGGAAAACTAAAAACGAGAGGGGAGGATTTCCAGCCCCCGCTCCCTTCCCTTTTAGTTGCCTTCTATGACACGCAGGGAATACGTGGGAAGTATTCTTTCTCCCCTCTCCCCAGGGATAATAATAATAATAATAACGATAATAATAAAAACTGCAATAACCCTTCCTTGTGTTATTACTGTTTCTGGCAATCCTTTTTTTTTCATAATTTCCCAGAAGTCTAGGTGGTGCTATGCTGTGCTTACACACAATAATGATCTTAAGAGGCTTTCCTTCAAAACAGATCAATGCTTAGATTTCATATGTTTCAGTAGTGAGAAAATGGACTCACAAAGATAGGTCAAGACAAACACCAGAGATTCATTATAAAGCCGCTTGTCTATTATTAAGGTACTTATCCTTTGGTACTGATTTCCAAATAATATGGGCTCCCTTTATTTCATGGACAGATTTTAATGTCATCTTCCAAAAGTTCATTTGCTTTCACTTGAAATTTTGCAGCACTGCTGACTAAAGGAGGTTTCAGGCAGTCTGCCTTGGTGCTAAAGAGATCAATCATAAATCAGATCTGTGATCTTTTCTGCAGCACATCTTGAAACCTTACTATAAAACTACTATAAAGACCTTTTAAAGATCTTTAATCACATTTGCATATATATCTGTGCTCTGTAGTAAGTGCTCTTCAGTATGTTCTTTTGATATGACTTGAAGCTGTGACAATGAAGGGACATGTATAAGTTCACCTTTCATTCTCTGTTAGTGAAACTACTGCAGTTTGATTTTGAAAGCAAATACACTTTGAACTAGATCAGACAATAAACTGAATTTTCTTTTTAAATCCACATTTAGTTTATCTAAGCAGAGCATTTCTGTGAGAAAAGCCAAATCTTTAACATCAGGGTGTATTCTGTGCTTCTCACCCATAAAAGATTTCACAGGTTCCAGTAGCTCGAAATGAAATATGACGTTGCCTCTCAAGAGTCACTTAACTAAGCAGTGCAATGGCAAATCACTTGAGGATGTTTTTTAATTCATTTCTCTCATCAAGTTTCAAAACTATTTGTGATTCAGAGCACTCATACAAATTAAATTTAGTGTCTAATAAATGTTTAATGACATTATCAAATTCATGGGATTTTAAGGACATCTGTTTAAGATGAATAATGCAATAAAATGTACAAAATTCAGGAAAGCTTTTCTCAAATTTACAAAGCTCAATTAATCCAGTGACAGATTCATGCATGGTCAGAACCACTGTGTTTTGCACCTACTGCCAACAGTGTCTCTTTTATATCCTGTCTACAAGTTCTTTCATTAACACAATATCTAGTTCTTCTCTCACAATAAGGTCTATCAGACACAATGCAAAGAAATACTAATAGTTAAGGTTTATTTTGAAAATTACAAAACCTGTCCAAAGCTATGCTCAAATAACCACACAGCTGAAAATGTGAGTGCATTCACTTGTGTTGCTGTGATAGCTGGGTCAGAGAATTTTTTTGTACATCAGAAAAGCCTCTTAATAAAACCACTAAGTAGGACTCCCTCATTGGCTATGTTGCATGCCAAATACGAAGTTAATATAGCACATGTTCCCTAACCTTGAGGGAATTCTTTATTAAAATTTCCGTAATCTGAAGCCATATGACAAAGAAAGTTTGAATATTCAAATTATTTAAATTTCAGGCAAAACAGACACATGACCTTGCCTTTAGGTTCAGTAAGAAAAAGTACTTATCTTCCCACTCATTTTGGAAGCTTTGATTTTCTTGCTTTTCTTTTTACATTATCCTTTTATTTCTTTTAGTTGGTGCATGAATTATTTATTTCATATTCATTCATTATACTTTATCACCATTTCCCACATCAGCGAGGTAGCACCAGGAAACAGACGAAGAATGGCCCACCCATACATATACACATATATATACATAAATGCCCATACACGCACATATATATTCATATACATATCAACATATACATGTATACATACACTTACAAAGACATGGAGAGAATGAGTGAGGAAAGATTGACCAAGAGGATATATGTGTCAGAGGTGGAGGGAACAAGGAGAAGTGGGGGACCAAATTGGAGGTGGAAAGTTGGAGTGAAAAAGATTTTGAGTGATCGGGGCCTGAACATGCAGGAGGGTGAAAGGCGTGCAAGGAATAGAGTGAATTGGAACGATGTGGTATACTGAGATCAACGTGCTGTCAATGGATTGAACCAGGGCATGTGAAGCATCTGGGGTAAGCCATGGAAAGTTCTGTGGGGCCTGGATGTGGAAAGGGAGCTGTGGTTTCGGTGCATTGTACATGACAGCTAGAGACTGAGTGTGAACGAATGTGGCCTTTGTTGTCTTTTCCTAGCACTACCTCGCGCACATGCGGGGGGAGGGGGTTGTTATTTCATGTGTGGCGGGGTGGCGATAGGAATGAATAAAGGCAGACAGTATGAATTATGTACATGTGTACATATATATATGTATATGTCTGTGTAAGTATATATATGTATACGTTGAGATGTATAGGTATGTATATTTGCGTGTGTGGAAATGTATATATATACATGAGTATGTGGGAGGGTTGGGCCATTCTTTCAATTATTTTCCTGCGCTACCTCGCTAACGCGGGAGACAGCAACAAAGTAAAATAAATCAATAAACAAAGACATATACATATATACACATATATATATTCATACTTGCCTTCATCCATTCCTGGCGCTACCAAGCCCCACAGGAAACAGCATCGCTACCCCCTGCTTCAGCGAGGTAGCACAAGGAAATCAGATGAAAAAAGCAACATTCATTCACACTCGGTCTCTAGCTGTCATATGTAATGCATCAAAACCACAGCTCCCTATCTACATCCAGGCCCGACAGACCTTTCTATGGTTTACCCCATACACTTCACATGCCCTGGTTCAGTCTATTGACAGCATGCCGACCATGGTATACCACATCGTTCTAATTCACTCTATTCCCTGCATGCCTCTCACCCTCCTTTAGGTTCAAGCTCTGATCACTCAAAATCTTTTTCACTCCATCCTTCCACCTTCAATTTGGTTTCCTGCTTCTCCTTGTTCCCTCCATCTCTCACATATATCATATATATCTTCTTTGTTAGTCTTTCCTCACTCATTCTCTCCATATGGCCAAACCATTTCAACACACCCTCTTCTGCTCTCTCAACCACACTTTTTATTTCTACAAATCAGTCCACTGATGGTACGTTGACCCCAGTATACCACATTGTTCCAATTCATTCTATTTTGTGCACATCTTTCGTCCTCCTGCATGTTCAGGCCCTGATTGCTCAAAATCTTTTTCATTCCATTCTGCCACCTCCAGCTTGGTCTCTCAGTTCTCATTGTTCCCTCTACTTCTTTCTGACACATATATCCTCTTTGTCAATATGCTCACTCATTCTCTCCCTAGTCCAAACCATTTCAACACATCCTCTTCTCAACCACACTCTTTTCATTACCACATATCTCTCTTACCCTTTCATTACTTACTCGATTAAACCACCTTACACCAGATATTGTACTTCAACATAAATTTCCAACATATTTACCCTCCCCTGCACAACCCTATCTATAGCCCATGCCTCACAATCATATTATATTGTTGAACTACTATTCCTTCAAACATACCCATTTTTGCGTTCTGAGATAATGTTCTCTCTTCCCACACATTCTTCATTGCTCCACAATCTTTGCCCTCTCCCACACTCTATGACTCACTTAAGGTTCCAAGATTCCAGTTACTGTTAAGTCCCCTCCCAGATATCTGAAACACTTCACTTCCTCCAATTTTTTTCTATTTAAACTTACATCCCAACTAACTTAGCCTTCAACCCCACTGAACCTAATAACCTTGGTTTTATTCACATTTTCTCTAAACTTTCTCCTTTCACTCACTCTTCCAAACTCATCACCAACTCCTGAAGCTTCTCACTCGAATCAGCTATCAGTGCTGTATAAGTGGAAAACTACAGCTGACTTACTTCCCAAACCCTCTCATC
Source organism: Panulirus ornatus (assembly GCF_036320965.1). Taxonomy (NCBI): domain Eukaryota; kingdom Metazoa; phylum Arthropoda; class Malacostraca; order Decapoda; family Palinuridae; genus Panulirus; species Panulirus ornatus. The sequence goes on from NC_092229.1 coordinate 32,422,673, forward strand.
CCCAACAGACTGCACACTCATCCCTCTCTCCAAAGCTCTAGCATTTACCTTCCTCACCATCCCACCCATTAACAAATCAAAAATCCATGGTGACATCACCCACCCCTGCTGCAGACCAACCTTTACTTGGTACTGTTCTCTCACCTCTCTTCCTATTCTCACATAAGCCTTATGCCCTTGATAAAAACTTCTCACTGCTTCTAGCAACTTACCTCCCACACCATATATTCTTAAAATTTTCCACAAAACATCTTTATCAACCCTATCCTAAGCCCTCTCCAGATCCATAAATGCCTTCGTGTTCTCCATACTCAATGACTTAGAGCAAATCATTTCCCACCTACCCATTTTCCTGACCGCTGTGAACACATAACATTCTAGATCTATGTTCCACCTTTATTCCAATCCTGCTGTAACTACACAATTTCACCCCAATTGGTTCATCTGATCACACTCTCATAATGTAAATATTTCACAGATTTTTTTACATATCATAAATGTTTTCTATGGATTTAGATGTTAGCTATATAGATAAAACTTTATCTACATAATTCTAACAGCACATACCTTTCTTTACAACAAAAACAATACTACAAAAATGGTTTCTTTTAATCTTAAATGAAACATAATAGTGAATACATGCATCTTGCACCATACCCAAATGACATAATAGCACTCTCATTGATGTTCAGTGGGTACCTGAGCTGTGTGATGTTTTGTCTAGCTGCATTAGTAGACTGCAAGTAACATATATGGACAACTGGTGGAAGCAAACATCAGATGGGATTTTAAAAAAATGGCAGGAAGCTTCAAATTGTCATATGAAAAAGGGATTTTTTTTTTTAAAGTTCCAGTCAGACAAAAGTGATCATCAGAACACTAAGGGAACAGATTAAAAATTAAGGGAAATTCCTTCACCCCTCTAACAGTACCCTACCACTTTCTTGTTTGGTGTCATTATCAAATATAGACAGCTAGCATAACAAGAGGTAATGGGACCAAGGAAAATAAAACAAAACTTAGTCCTGTGTTTTAAAATGCAAAGCATTTTGATAATTTATGATGACTATATATCTTTCTCTTCTTTCTTGGTTAACTTGTCCAAATTCTTTCAACTTTCATGATGTTCCAATCACTTTGCCCTTTTGCTGTGAAAACTTCCTGAAATGTTTGTTTAAAGTAGTAGGATGTAGGTTGGCATTGTAGGGTGTCTTATGAGCCCTAGATGGCAGCACATTACTCGCAATATGGTATCTTAACAGACAATTTAATAAATCCCATATGTATCATTCAAATATTCCTTAAATTCTAAAGGCATTATTTAAACATCCTCTTATCATTTACACAGAAAGAATGTAATCTACATAAAATATAAAAAAATCTTATCTTCATCATACATACTAAGTAATTTAAGTACAGTTTTTCTTTATCTATATTTTCAACTATCTTTATGGTAGAATACAACTTTTACTACATTATTACAAGCATATACAGACATTTGCTCTAATCTTATGTGAATCATCATTAGGATATGTTTTCTGACTTATGAACACCTCGGCTTACAAACAGGGTTCAGGAACATAACCCGTTCATAAGTTGGTGTCTCCCTGTGTACTTTCATGTTTATTGTTAGTTTATTACCCTTTCCACCGTGGAGTATCATGACCAATGAGGTTAGAAGGTGCTGCTACTGTGGTAAGGGCTTGTAAAATGGAAAAAATGAATTTTAGTACCTGAAGTAACCAAGTTTCACTCTGCCTTCTCATGGTGACCTCTTAGGGGTGGAATAGATGAGGAAGGCATTGACCAACTCCATCAGGGAAATAGATATTTTTTAAAACACACAAACACTTAAGGTGCTGGGGTTTTATTTCTTCAGACAATCTGAAAGCACAGCTGAGGAACCACTGGCTAAGAAGCACCTTTGGAGTCCATCAGTTATGCCTGGCAGTAAAAGGGAGAGGCAATTGAGGGTGATGTCTCTGAGTGTTAATGGAATGACTGGTGGGAGTAAAAGTAGGGAGCATGTGGAGAAATCTAAATGTTATAGTTTTGATAAGCTGGGATTGGGGAAACCCATATGCTTGGGCAGGGTATATGGAGTGAAAATGGAGATGATGAATGCAAGTTGTGGGAAGGCGTGGAGTGAGGAGCGGTATGGACAGGAATACATGAAAATTATCAGGGAAGAGGAACAGAAGGATGTGCAATTGTGCTATCACCAAGAGTAAAGGAGGGTTTACAAAACATGGATGGAAATGGATATAAAAAAGTGTGGGTGAAAGGAAAGACTGGAACTGAGAAGTATACATGGGTATGTGTATATGCATGTGTGAATATGAAGATTATGCGAAGTAAGGATGAAATGAAGTTTTTCTGGAGAAATCTGACTGACTGTATGAATAATGGCTTTGAGGAGAGACTGGTGGTTGTAATGAGTGATATATATGCATAAGTGGGAGGTGATGAAATTGGCAACATAGATGGTAAATGTGAAGTGCCTGGAGTTAACGAGAATGGAAGTTATATCATGGATGTCTGTTCTAAGAAGGGTACGTTCACTGCAGACACCTTTTTTCAACACAAGATGATCCACAAATATAAATGGATGAGAAATGATAGAAGAAAATAAAAAGGGCCTGATTGAGTTCGTAACAGTGGATGAAAGGTTAAGAAAGGTTGTGCTGGATGCTAGAGTTGTGAGAAGATTCTTAAGAGTCTCACAATTTTGTTTCTTGTAGAAGTGAGGAAGAATGGATAGGTAAAAGTGTTAGGAAATGGTAAGATGAATCAGAAAGAATGAAATGGGAAGTATGAAAGATGGGAACAGAATGTTTAGATGAAAGTGAAGCGAATGTTGGGATGCAGTCATGTGAGAATGAGGTATCTACAATGTCTAGAGAAAGACTGGTAAAGGTAGAAGGATACAAGGTTGTAAGATATAAGGATAAAAGGGAAAATGCATTGTGGATATGTGAAATTGGAAATGTCATGGTGGAGAAGAAAAGGCATGTGGTACATTGCTTGAAAGGAATGTACCAATGGAATTTCAGCAGACAAGGAGGGAAGAATATAAGATGTGTAAACAGAATGTTAAGAAGCTGATAGGAGGAGAGCAAATGAAGAGTACATGAAGATTTTGTAAGAAAACTGTGTGAAAAGTTCAGAGAAAATGAAAAATTATACTGTAAGGTGGTGATTATGGAAAGAGGTGGATGTATGTGTCGAAATGTTAGTATGAGAAGTAAGGAAGAGAAACTGCTGAAACAAAAGGAGGAAGTGAAAGGAACATGAAAAAAAGCATCTTTAAGAACTGATGAATATGGGAGAAGTGAGTCAGCAATTGTTTCATGCATGAGTATGAAGAATGGAAGGAAAAGGAGACAAGTGCAGGGGCCTATAACAAGAAGAGAGGTAAAAGGGGTGATAATGAGTCTGAAGGTAGGACATAGATGGGACTATGGCTGGAATGTTGAAGTGAGGAGGAGAAAGTACAACAGTGGATGCTTTTGATATGTAACTTTGCAAGGATGCAGAAAGTTGTGCCAAGGATATATATAAAAATTACAGGAGAATAAGGCAGTTAAGTATACTAGGAAAAGCATGTGCATGAATGTTTAATGACAGTGACTGAAACGACTGAATGCAGAATAAGTGAGGAGCAAAGAGGTTTTGGGAAAGGTTGGGGATGTGTGGGTTGATTTGTATGGCAAAAATTATTATGAAAAAGTGTCTAGCATCAGGTAAGAAGCTGTATGCAGCTTTAATGGCTCTGGAGAAAGTGTATGACAGAGTCAAGTGGAATGTTTTATGGGATGTGTTAAGGATATATGGGGCATGGTACAACTGTTGGATGGTGTGAAAACCTTTTACTGATTAGCAAATGCATGTGTAAGAGTGAATGGAGAATTAAGCAAAAATTTCATTATACATATGGGTGCAAGGCAGGTTCATGTGATGTCACCATGGCTTTTTAACTTATATATGGATGGAGTGATGAGCAGAATGTGGGAAAGGGGGTGCAGAGAAGGATTGTGTTGATGAGGTATGGTGGTTAGTGAGAGTGGAGTTGCAGATGGTTATATGTGCTTTATGATGAGTGTAAGAATGGGCAATTGAAGAAAAATGTGAGTAAAAGTATTTGAAATGAAACAGTGAAAGTATAGATACTGCAAATCCCTATAGAGAGAGAAAAAAAAGTGTACTAAGCTGTGTTATAGATATTGGGGGAGAAAGACTGGAAGAGATGACAGAATTTAAGTACTTAGGAGCTACCTTGAGTAAGTGTGGTGATATGGAAGAGAAGTAAGGGAGAGAGCAGTACATGGTAGAAGAGTCACTGGGTCCCTTAATAGAATAATGAAGGTAAAGGTGTAAGTATGGAAAAGAAGAGAGGATTAAGGGAACGCATAGTCCTCCTAATCCTGACCTCTGCAGATGAAATATGGACATGAATGACTCACAGAAGTCAAGCATCGAAGCTGTGGAAATAAGCTATTTGAGAGAAGCACTAGATGGAATGAAGAAAGAAATGATGGGGTGTTTGAGAGATTTGGTATGACAGGGAATGCAAAGGGAAAGAATGCAAGACAGGAAGCTTACGACTGTATGATTAAGGGGACTGGTGCGAGGGGATGACCAACTTTGGCATTGGAAAACAGAATAGAAGACTACTAGGGGGGGGGGGGGGAAATGGTGTAAGAATGTGAGGAAAGGCATTGTCTGGGAGGGTACGTAAGGAGAAGGATAAGAGGAGACTCTATTGACTTGGCCACCCTCTTGAAGGGAGTTCTCACAGGGAACGGGCATCAGAAATATAGAAAGACAGAAGATCTTGTTCCAATTTATGTTTAAAATCCTTTCATTGACTGCTCTCCAGTCTGATTTGTCATGGTGAAAATTCCCATTACACAACCTATTGTGTACATTTGCGTGTGTGGACGTGTATGTATATACATGAGTATGTGGGTGGGTTGGGCTGTTCTTTCGTTTGTTTCCTTGCACTACCTCGCTAATGCGGAAGACAGCAACAAAGTAAAATAAATGAATAAATAAAATACAACCTATTATTGTCCAAAGTTCTATCTCATTCACATTAATTTTTCTCCGTACTGTATGATGTGATTTCATGATAATGTAATCTGATACACCCACACTGATCATTTCTATATCTAAAAACAGTGCTATGTTGTCTATAAAGATTAAATCTATAATTATTTCCTCTTCTTAGTCTAAGGTTTACTCGTGCAAGGATGAACGAACTAAAAAGACTTATAAGCCATTAGAACTGTTCTCCTTCATCTGCTGAACTACTATTCCTTTCCTTGTAATTATGCCTAACCCCATGATCTAATCCTTCTCCCTGCCACACAATAAAAACAAAAGTTAATGTCATCCATTTATATAAGTTATTGGACCTCCCAGGCACTACCTTGCTAATGTGGAAAATGGCTAACTTCCAAAGTTGAGCCCATTGCCCTATGCTGCAATGCTGGTTCACGTTCCATCTTGTATAGGTATCACTTTGGTTTTTGCTCTCAAAAGCTGGCTGCTTGTGTGCCTGCACCACTAGCTAGATCACACAATACTCGGCACGCTGTTGTTTCACAAAATTATTGTGTGGCCATCAGCAACTCAAGGGTGAGCCATTTTGATACCTGCTTCTTTCCTTACATGTCAAAGCTATGGAACTCTCTATCATCTCATGACTTTTCCAATAACTATAACCTAGCTCAATTCAAAATGTAAGCGTTAATTTTCTCAAAATTTATAAATACTTTCCCTTGACTTTACTTTTTCTGTTTAAAAATTCTATCTATATTTCAATTAAGACCCAGCCTTGATGTGGACTTTTGTCCATGACAGGAGACTTGGATATTATATATATATATATATATATATATATATATATATATATATATATATATATATATATATATATATATATATATATATATTTATATATATATATATATTTTTTTTTTTTTTTTTTTTTTTTTTTTTACTATTCGCCATTTCCCGCGATAGCAAGGTAGCGTTAAGAACAGAGGACTGGGCCTTTGAGGGAATATCCTCACCTGGCCCTCTTCTCTGTTCCTTCTTTTGGAAAAAAAAAAAAAAAAAAAAAAATATATATATATATATATATATATATATATATATATATATATATATATATATATATATATATATATATATATATATATATATAATATCCAAGTCTCCTGTCATGGACAAAAGTCCACATCAAGGCTGGGTCTTAAAATGGGTATGTTTGAAGGAATAGTGGTTCCAACAATGTTGTATGGTTGCGAGGCGTGGGCTATGGATAGAGTTGTGCGCAAGAGGGTAGATGTGCTGGAAATGAGATATATATATATATATATATATATATATATATATATATATATATATATATATATATATATATATGTATATATTATTATTATTATTTGCTTTGTCGCTGTCTCCCGCATTAGCGAAGTAGCGCAAGGAAACAGACGAAAAAATGGCCCAACCCACCCACATACATAAGTATATACATACATGTCCACACACGCAAATATACATACCTATACATTTCAACGTATACATATATATATACGCACACAGACATATACATATATACACATGTACATAATTCATGCTGTCTGCCTTTATTCATTCCCATCGCCACCCCACCACACATGAAATAACAACCCCCTCCCCCCTCATGTGTGCGAGGTAGTGCTAGGAATTTTTAAAAGACAACAAAGGCCCCATTTGTTCACACTCGGTCTCTAGCTGTCATGTAATAATGCACTAAAACCACAGCTCCCTTTCCACATCCAGGCCCCACAGAACTTTCCATGGTTTACCCCAGGCGCTTCACATGCCCTGATTCAATCCACTGACAGCACGTCAACCCCGGTATACCACATCAATCCAATTCACTCTATTCCTTGCCCTCCTTTCACCCTCCTGCATGTTCAGGCCCCGATCACACAAAATCTTTTTCACTCCATCTTTCCACCTCCAATTTGGTCTCCCACTTCTCCTCGTTCCCTCCACCTCCAACACATATATCCTCTTGGTCAATCTTTCCTCACTAATTCTCTCCATGTGCCCAAACCATTTCAAAACACCCTCTTCTGCTCTCTCAACCACGCTCTTTTTATTTCCACACATCTCTCTTACCCTTACATTACTTATTTGATCAAACCACCTCACACCACACATTGTCCTCAAACATCTCATTTCCAGCACATCTACCCTCTTGCGCACAACTCTATCCATAGCCCATGCCTCGCAACCATACAACATTGTTGGAACCACTATTCCTTCAAACATAGCCATTTTTGCTTTCCGAGATAATGTTCTCGACTTCCACACAATCTTCAAGGCTCCCAGGATTTTCGCCCCCTCCCCCACCCTATGATTCACTTCCGCTTCCATGGTTGCATCCGCTGCCAGATCCACTCCCAGATATCTAAAACACTTTACTTCCTTCAGTTTTTCTCCATTCAAACTTACCTCCCAATTGACTTGACCCTCAACCCTACTATACCTAATAACCTTGCTCTTATTCACATTTACTCTTAACTTTCTTCTTTCACACACTTTACCAAACTCAGTCACCAGCTTCTGCAGTTTCTCACATGAATCAGCCACCAGCGCTGTATCATCAGTGAACAAAAACTGACTTACTTTCCAAGCTCTCTCATCCACAACAGACTTCATACTTGCCCCTCTTTCCAAAACGCTTGCTTTCACCTCCCTAACAACCCCATCCATAAACAAATTAAACAACCATGGAGACATCACACACCCCTGCCGCAAACCTACATTCACTGAGAACCAATCACTTTCCTCTCTTCCTAAACGTACACATGCCTTACATCCTCGATAAAAACTTTTCACTGCTTCTAACAACTTGCCTTCCACACCATATATTCTTAATACCTTCCCACGCATTCCTCGCGTGTCGTAGAAGGCGACTAGAGGGGATAGGAGCGGGGGGCCAGAAATCCTCCCCTCCTTGTATTTTTAACTTTCTAAAATGGGAAACAGAAGGAGTCACATGGGGAGTGCTCATCCTCCTCGAAGGCTCAGACTGGGGTGTCTAAATGTGTGTGGATGTAACCAAGATGTGAAAAAAGGAGAGATAGGTAGTATGTTTGAGGAAAGGAACCTGGATGTTTTGGCTCTGAGTGAAACGAAGCTAAAGGGTAAAGGGGAAGAGTGGTTTGGGAATGTCTTGGGAGTAAAGTCTGGGGTTAGTGAGAGGAAAAGAGCAAGGGAAGGAGTAGCAGTACTCCTGAAACAGGAGTTGTGGGAGTATGTGATAGAATGTAAGAAAGTAAATTCTCGATTAATATGGGTAACTGAAAGTTGATGGAGAGAGATGGGTGATTATTGGTGCATATGCACTTGGGCATGAGAAGAAAGATCATGAGAGGCAAGTGTTTTGGGAGCAGCGGAATGAGTGTGTTAGTGGTTTTGATGCATCAGACCGGGTTATAGTGAATGGTGATTTGAATGCAAAGGTGAGTAATGTGGCAGTTGAGGGAACAATTGGTATACATAGGGTGTTCAGTGTTTTAAATGGAAATATATATATATATATATATAAAAAAAAAAAAAAAAAATATATATATATATATATATATATATATATATATATATATATATATATATATATATTATCCCTGGGGATAGGGGAGAAAGAATACTTCCCACGTATTCCCTGCGTGTCGTAGAAGGCGACTAAAAGGGGAGGGAGCAGGGGGCTGGAAATCCTCCCCTCACTTTTTTTTTTTAATTTTCCAAAAGAGGGAACAGAGAAGGGGCCCAGGTGAGGATATTCCCTCAAGGGCCCAGTCCTCTGTTCTGAACGCTACCTCGCTAATGCGGGAAATGGCGAATAGTATGAAAGAAGAAAAAAGAAAAGATATATATATATATATATATATATATATATATATATATATATATATATATATATATATATATATATATATTATATTTATTATTTTTATTATACTTTGTCGCTGTCTCCCGCGTTTGCGAGGTAGCGCAAGGAAACAGACGAAAGAAATGGCCCAACCCCCCCCCATACACATGTATATACATACGTCCACACACGCAAATATACATACCTACACAGCTTTCCATGGTTTACCCCAGACGCTTCACATGCCTTGATTCAATCCACTGACATCACGTCAACCCCGGTATACCACATCGCTCCAATTCACTCTATTCCTTGCCCTCCTTTCACCCTCCTGCATGTTCAGGCCCCGATCACACAAAATCTTTTTCACTCCATCTTTCCACCTCCAATTTGGTCTCCCTCTTCTCCTCGTTCCCTCCACCTCCGACACATATATCCTCTTGGTCAATCTTTCCGCACTCATTCTCTCCATGTGCCCAAACCACTTCAAAACACCCTCTTCTGCTCTCTCAACCACGCTCTTTTTATTTCCACACATCTCTCTTACCCTTACATTACTTATTTGATCAAACCACCTCACACCACACATTGTCCTCAAACATCTCATTTCCAGCACATCCATCCTCCTGCGCACAACTCTATCCATAGCCCACGCCTCGCAACCATACAACATTGTTGGAACTACTATTCCCTCAAACATAGCCATTTTTGCTTTCCGAGATAATGTTCTCGACTTCCACACATTCTTCAAGGCCCCCAGAATTTTCGCCCCCTCCCCCACCCTATGATCCACTTCCGCTTCCATGGTTCCATCCGCTGCCAGATCCACTCCCAGATATCTAAAACACTTCACTTCCTCCAGTTTTTCTCCATTCAACTCACCTCCCAATTGACTTGACCCTCAACCCTACTGTACCTAATAACCTTGCTCTTATTCACATTTACCCTTAACTTTCTTCTTCCACACACTTTACCAAACTCAGTCACCAGCTTCTGCAGTTTCTCACATGAATCAGCCACCAGTGCTGTATCATCAGCGAACAACAACTGACTCACTTCCCAAGCTCTCTCATCCCCAACAGACTTCATACTTGCCCCTCTTTCCAAAACTCTTGCATTTACCTCCCTAACAACCCCATCCATAAACAAATTAAACAACCATGGAGACATCACACACCCCTGCCGCAAACCTACATTCACTGAGAACCAATCACTTTCCTCTCTTCCTACACGTACACATGCCTTACATCCTCGATAAAAACTTTTCACTGCTTCTAACAACTTTCCTCCCACACCATATATTCTTAATACCTTCCACAGAGCATCTCTATCAACTCTATCATATGCCTTCTCCAGATCCATAAATGCTACATACAAATCCATTTGCTTTTCTAAGTACTTCTCACATACATTCTTCAAAGCAAACACCTGATCCACACATCCTCTACCACTTCTGAAACCATACTGCTCTTCCACATTCTGATGCTCTGTACATGCCTTCACCCTCTCAATCAATACCCTCCCATATAATTTACCAGGAATACTCAACAAACTTATACCTCTGTAATTTGAGCACTCACTCTTATCCCCTTTGCCTTTGTACAATGGCACTATGCACGCATTCCGCCAATCCTCAGGCACCTCACCATGAGTCATACATACATTAAATAACCTTACCAACCAGTCAACAATACAGTCACCCCCTTTTTTAATAAATTCCACTGCAATACCATCCAAACCTGCTGCCTTGCCGGCTTTCATCTTCCGCAAAGCTTTCACTACCTCTTCTCTGTTTACCAAATCATTTTCCCTAACCCTCTCACTTTGCACACCACCTCGACCAAAACACCCTATATCTGCCACTCTATCATCAAACACATTCAACAAACCTTCAAAATACTCACTCCATCTCCTCCTCACATCACCACTACTTGTTATCACCTCCCCATTTGCGCCCTTCACTGAAGTTCCCATTTGCTCCCTTGTCTTATGCACTTTACTTACATCCTTCCAGAACATCTTTTTATTCTCCCTAAAATTTAATGATACTCTCTCACCCCAACTCTCATTTGCCCTTTTTTTCACCTCTTGCACCTTTCTCTTGACCTCCTGTCTCTTTCTTTTATACATCTCCCACTCAATTGCATTTTTTCCCTGCAAAAATCGTCCAAATGCCTCTCTCTTCTCTTTCACTAATACTCTTACTTCTTCATCCCACCACTCACTACCCTTTCTAATCAACCCACCTCCCACTCTTCTCATGCCACAAGCATCTTTTGCGCAATCCATCACTGATTTCCTAAATACATCCCATTCCTCCCCCACTCCCCTTACTTCCATTGTTCTCACCTTTTTCCATTCTGTACTCAGTCTCTCCTGGTACTTCCTCACACAGGTCTCCTTCCCAAGCTCACTTACTCTCACCACCATCTTCACCCCAACATTCACTCTTCTTTTCTGAAAACCCATACAAATCTTCACCTTAGCCTCCACAAGATAATGATCAGACATCCCTCCAGTTGCACCTCTCAGCACATTAACATCCAAAAGTCTCTCTTTCGCACACCTGTCAATTAACACGTAATCCAATAACGCTCTCTGGCCATCTCTCCTACTTACATAAGTATACTTATGTATATCTCGCTTTTTAAACCAGGTATTCCCAATCATCAGTCCTTTTTCAGCACATAAATCTACAATATATATATATATATATATATATATATATATATATATATATATATATATATATATATATATATATAATAATAATAATAAAAATATATTATTTTTTTTATTATACTTTGTCGCTGTCTCCCGCGTTTGCGAGGTAGCGCAAGGAAACAGACGAAAGAAATGGCCCAACCCCCCCCCATACACATGTATATACATACGCCCACACACGCAAATATACATACCTACACAGCTTTCCATGGTTTACCCCAGACGCTTCACATGCCTTGACTCAATCCACTGACAGCACGTCAACCCCGGTATACCACATCGCTCCAATTCTCTCTATTCCTTGCCCTCCTTTCACCCTCCTGCATGTTCAGGCCCCGATCACACAAAATCTTTTTCACTCCATCTTTCCACCTCCAATTTGGTCTCCCTCTTCTCCTTGTTCCCTCCACCTCCGACACATATATCCTCTTGGTCAATCTTTCCTCACTCATCCTCTCCATATGCCCAAACCACTTCAAAACACCCTCTTCTGCTCTCTCAACCACGCTCTTTTTATTTCCACACATCTCTCTTACCCTTACTTTGCTCACTCGATCAAACCACCTCACACCACACATTGTCCTCAAACATCTCATTTCCAGCACATCCATCCTCCTGCGCACAACTCTATCCATAGCCCACGCCTCGCAACCATACAACATTGTTGGAACCACTATTCCTTCAAACATACCCATTTTTGCTTTCCGAGATAATGTTCTCGACTTCCACACATTCTTCAAGGCCCCCAGGATTTTCGCCCCCTCCCCCACCCTATGATCCACCTCCGCTTCCATGGTTCCATCCGCTGCCAGATCCACTCCCAGATATCTAAAACACTTCACTTCCTCCAGCCTTTCTCCATTCAAACTCACCTCCCAATTGACTTGACCCTCAACCCTACTGTACCTAATAACCTTGCTCTTATTCACATTTACTCTTAACTTTCTTCTTCCACACACTTTTCCAAACTCAGTCAGCAGCTTCTGCAGTTTCTCACATGAATCAGCCACCAGCGCTGTATCATCAGCGAACAACAACTGACTCACTTCCCAAGCTCTCTCATCCCCAACAGACTTCATACTTGCCCCTCTTTCCAAAACTCTTGCATTTACCTCCCTAACAACCCCATCCATAAACAAATTAAACAACCATGGAGACATCACACACCCCTGCCGCAAACCTACATTCACTGAGAACCAATCACTTTCCTCTCTTCCTACACGTACACATGCCTTACATCCTCGATAAAAACTTTTCACTGCTTCTAACAACTTTCCTCCCACACCATATATTCTTAATACCTTCCACAGAGCATCTCTATCAACTCTATCATATGCCTTCTCCAGATCCATAAATGCTACATACAAATCCATTTGCTTTTCTAAGTATTTCTCACATACATTCTTCAAAGCAAACACCTGATCCACACATCCTCTAACACTTCTGAAACCACACTGCTCTTCCCCAATCTGATGCTCGGTACATGCCTTCACCCTCTCAATCAATACCCTCCCATATAATTTACCAGGAATACTCAACAAACTTATACCTCTGTAATTTGAGCACTCACTCTTATCCCCTTTACCTTTGTACAATGGCACTATGCACGCATTCTGCCAATGCTCAGGCACCTCACCATGAGTCATACATACATTAAATAACCTTACCAACCAGTCAACAATACAGTATACAATACAATATATATATATATATATATATATATATATATATATATATATATATATATATATATATATATTCTTTTTCTTTCAAACTATTCACCATTTCCCGCATTAGCGAGGTAGCGTTAAGAACAGAGGACTGGGCCTTGGGGGAATACCCTCACCTGGCCCAATTCTCTGTTCCTTCTTTTGGAAAATTAAAAAAAAAAAATGAGAGGGGAGGATTTCCAGCCCCCCGCTCCCTCACCTTTTAGTCGCCTTCTACGACACGCAGGGAATACGTGGGAAGTATTCTTTCTCCCCTATCCCCAGGGTGAGGGTCAAGTCAATTGGGAGGTGAGTTTGAATGGAGAAAAACTGGAGGAAGTGAAGTGTTTTAGATATCTGGGAGTGGATCTGTCAGCGGATGGAACCATGGAAGCGGAAGTGGATCATAGGGTGGGGGAGGGGGCGAAAATTTTGGGAGCCTTGAAAAATGTGTGGAAGTCGAGAACATTATCTCGGAAAGCAAAAATGGGTATGTTTGAGGGAATAGCGGTTCCAGCAATGTTGTATGGTTGCGAGGCGTGGGCTATGGATAGAGATGTGCGCAGGAGGATGGATGTGCTGGAAATGAGATGTTTGAGGACAATGTGTGGTGTGAGGTGGTTTGATCGAGTAAGTAACGTGAGGGTAAGAGAGATGTGTGGAAATAAAAAGAGCGTGGTTGAGAGAGCAGAAGAGGGTGTTTTGAAATGGTTTGGGCACATGGAGAGAATGAGTGAGGAGAGATTGACCAAGAGGATGTATGTGTCGGAGGTGGAGGGAACGAGGAGAAGAGGGAGACCAAATTGGAGGTGGAAAGATGGAGTGAAAAAGATTTTGTGTGATCGGGGCCTGAACATGCAGGAGGGTGAAAGGAGGGCAAGGAATAGAGTGAATTGGAGTCATGTGGTATACAGGGGTTGACGTGCTGTCAGTGGATTGAATCAAGGCATGTGAAGCGTCTGGGGTAAACCATGGAAAGCTGTGTAGGTATGTATATTTGCGTGTGTGGACGTGTGTATGTACATGTGTATGGGGGGGGGTTGGGCCATTTCTTTCGTCTGTTTCCTTGCGCTACCTCGCAAACGCGGGAGACAGCGACAAAGTATAAAAAAAAAAAAAAATATATATATATATATATATTATATATATATATATATATATATATATATATATATATATATATATATATATATATATATATATTTATTTTTATTATTATACTTTGTCGCTGTCTCCCACGTTTGCGAGGTAGCGCAATGAAACAGACGAAAAAAATGGCCCAACCCCCCCCATACACATGTATATACATACGTCCACACACGCAAATATACATACCTACACAGCTTTCCATGGTTTACCCCAGACGCTTCACATGCCTTGCTTCAATCCACTGACAGCACGTCAACCCCGGTATACCACATCGCTCCAATTCACTCTATTCCTTGCCCTCCTTTCACCCTCCTGCATGTTCAGGCCCCGATCACACAAAATCTTTTTCACTCCATCTTTCCACCTCCAATTTGGTCTCCCTCTTCTCCTTGTTCCCTCCACCTCCGACACATATATCCTCTTGGTCAATCTTTCCTCACTCATCCTCTCCATATGCCCAAACCACTTCAAAACACCCTCTTCTGCTCTCTCAACCACGCTCTTTTTATTTCCACACATCTCTCTTACCCTTACGTTGCTCACTCGATCAAACCACCTCACACCACACATTGTCCTCAAACATCTCATTTCCAGCACATCCATCCTCCTGCGCACAACTCTATCCATAGCCCACGCCTCGCAACCATACAACATTGTTGGAACCACTATTCCTTCAAACATACCCATTTTTGCTTTCCGAGATAATGTTCTCGACTTCCACACATTCTTCAAGGCCCCCAGGATTTTCGCCCCCTCCCCCACCCTATGATCCACCTCCGCTTCCATGGTTCCATCCGCTGCCAGATCCACTCCCAGATATCTAAAACACTTCACTTCCTCCAGCCTTTCTCCATTCAAACTCACCTCCCAATTGACTTGACCCTCAACCCTACTGTACCTAATAACCTTGCTCTTATTCACATTTACTCTTAACTTTCTTCTTCCACACACTTTTCCAAACTCAGTCAGCAGCTTCTGCAGTTTCTCACATGAATCAGCCACCAGCGCTGTATCATCAGCGAACAACAACTGACTCACTTCCCAAGCTCTCTCATCCCCAACAGACTTCATACTTGCCCCTCTTTCCAAAACTCTTGCATTTACCTCCCTAACAACCCCATCCATAAACAAATTAAACAACCATGGAGACATCACACACCCCTGCCGCAAACCTACATTCACTGAGAACCAATCACTTTCCTCTCTTCCTACACGTACACATGCCTTACATCCTCGATAAAAACTTTTCACTGCTTCTAACAACTTTCCTCCCACACCATATATTCTTAATACCTTCCACAGAGCATCTCTATCAACTCTATCATATGCCTTCTCCAGATCCATAAATGCTACATACAAATCCATTTGCTTTTCTAAGTATTTCTCACATACATTCTTCAAAGCAAACACCTGATCCACACATCCTCTACCACTTCTGAAACCACACTGCTCTTCCCCAATCTGATGCTCGGTACATGCCTTCACCCTCTCAATCAATACCCTCCCATATAATTTACCAGGAATACTCAACAAACTTATACCTCTGTAATTTGAGCACTCACTCTTATCCCCTTTGCCTTTGTACAATGGCACTATGCACGCATTCTGCCAATCCTCAGGCACCTCACCATGAGTCATACATACATTAAATAACCTTACCAACCAGTCAACAATACAGTATACAATACAATATATATATATATATATATATATATATATATATATATTCTTTTTCTTTCAAACTATTCACCATTTCCCGCATTAGCGAGGTAGCGTTAAGAACAGAGGACTGGGCCTTGAGGGAATACCCTCACCTGGCCCAATTCTCTGTTCCTTCTTTTGGAAAATTAAAAAAAAAAACGAGAGGGGAGGATTTCCAGCCCCCTGCTCCCTCACCTTTTAGTCGCCTTCTACGACACGCAGGGAATACGTGGGAAGTATTCTTTCTCCCCTATCCCCAGGGATAATATATATATATATATATATATATATATATATATATATATATATATATATATATATATATATATATATATATATATTTATTTTTATTATTATACTTTGTCGCTGTCTCCCACGTTTGCGAGGTAGCGCAATGAAACAGACGAAAAAAATGGCCCAACCCCCCCCCATACACATGTATATACATACGTCCACACATGCAAATATACATACCTACACAGCTTTCCATGGTTTACCCCAGACGCTTCACATGCCTTGCTTCAATCCACTGACAGCACGTCAACCCCGGTATACCACATCGCTCCAATTCACTCTATTCCTTGCCCTCCTTTCACCCTCCTGCATGTTCAGGCCCCGATCACACAAAATCTTTTTCACTCCATCTTTCCACCTCCAATTTGGTCTCCCTCTTCTCCTTGTTCCCTCCACCTCCGACACATATATCCTCTTGGTCAATCTTTCCTCACTCATCCTCTCCATGTGCCCTAAACCACTTCAAAACACCCTCTTCTGCTCTCTCAACCACGCTCTTTTTATTTCCACACATCTCTCTTACCCTTACGTTGCTCACTCGATCAAACCACCTCACACCACACATTGTCCTCAAACATCTCATTTCCAGCACATCCATCCTCCTGCGCACAACTCTATCCATAGCCCACGCCTCGCAACCATACAACATTGTTGGAACCACTATTCCTTCAAACATACCCATTTTTGCTTTCCGAGATAATGTTCTCGACTTCCACACATTCTTCAAGGCCCCCAGGATTTTTCGCCCCCTCCCCCACCCTATGATCCACCTCCGCTTCCATGGTTCCATCCGCTGCCAGATCCACTCCCAGATATCTAAAACACTTCACTTCCTCCAGCCTTTTCTCCATTCAAACTCACCTCCCAATTGACTTGACCCTCAACCCTACTGTACCTAATAACCTTGCTCTTATTCACATTTACTCTTAACTTTCTTCTTCCACACACTTTTCCAAACTCAGTCAGCAGCTTCTGCAGTTTCTCACATGAATCAGCCACCAGCGCTGTATCATCAGCGAACAACAACTGACTCACTTCCCAAGCTCTCTCATCCCCAACAGACTTCATACTTGCCCCTCTTTCCAAAACTCTTGCATTTACCTCCCTAACAACCCCATCCATAAACAAATTAAACAACCATGGAGACATCACACACCCCTGCCGCAAACCTACATTCACTGAGAACCAATCACTTTCCTCTCTTCCTACACGTACACATGCCTTACATCCTCGATAAAAACTTTTCACTGCTTCTAACAACTTTCCTCCCACACCATATATTCTTAATACCTTCCACAGAGCATCTCTATCAACTCTGTCATATGCCTTCTCCAGATCCATAAATGCTACATACAAATCCATTTGCTTTTCTAAGTATTTCTCACATACATTCTTCAAAGCAAACACCTGATCCACACATCCTCTACCACTTCTGAAACCACACTGCTCTTCCCCAATCTGATGCTCTGTACATGCCTTCACCCTCTCAATCAATACCCTCCCATATAATTTACCAGGAATACTCAACAAACTTATACCTCTGTAATTTGAGCACTCACTCTTATCCCCTTTGCCTTTGTACAATGGCACTATGCACGCATTCCGCCAATCCTCAGGCACTTCACCATGAGTCATACATACATTAAATAACCTTACCAACCAGTCAACAATACAGTCACCCCCTTTTTTAATAAATTCCACTGCAATACCATCCAAACCTGCTGCCTTGTCGGCTTTCATCTTCCGCAAAGCTTTCACTACCTCTTCTCTGTTTACCAAATCATTTTCCCTAACCCTCTCACTTTGCACACCACCTCGACCAAAACACCCTATATCTGCCACTCTATCATCAAACACATTCAACAAACCTTCAAAATACTCACTCCATCTCCTTCTCACATCACCACTACTTGTTATCACCTCCCCATTTGCACCCTTCACTGAAGTTCCCATTTGCTCCGTTGTCTTACGCACTTTATTTACCTCCTTCCAGAACATCTTTTTATTCTCCCTAGAATTTAATGATACTCTCTCACCCCAACTCTCATTGCCCTCTTTTTCACCTCTTGCACCTTTCTCTTGACCTCCTGTCTCTTTCTTTTATACATCTCCCACTCAATTGCATTTTTTCCCTGCAAAAATCGTCCAAATGCCTCTCTCTTCTCTTTCACTAATAATCTTACTTCTTCATCCCACCACTCACTACCCTTTCTAATCAACCCACCTCCCACTCTTCTCATGCCACAAGCATCTTTTGCGCAATCCATCACTGATTTCCTAAATACATCCCATTCCTCCCCCACTCCGCTTACTTCCATTGTTCTCACCTTTTTCCATTCTGTACTCAGTCTCTCCTGGTACTTCCTCACACAAGTCTCCTTCCCAAGCTCACTTACTCTCACCACCCTCTTCACCCCAACATTCACTCTTCTTTTCTGAAAACCCATACAAATCTTCACCTTAGCCTCCACAAGATAATGATCAGACATCCCTCCAGTTGCACCTCTCAGCACATTAACATCCAAAAGTCTCTCTTTCGCGCGCCTGTTAATTAACACGTAATCCAATAATGCTCTCTGGCCATCTCTCCTACTTACACATGTATACTTATGTATATCTCGCTTTTTAAACCAGGTATTCCTAATCACCAGTCCTTTTTCAGCACATAAATCTACAAGCTCTTCACCATTTCCATTTACAACACTAAACACCGCATGTATACCAATTATTCCCTCAACTGCCACATTACTCACCTTTGCATTCAAATCACCCATCACTATAACCCGGTCTCGTGCATCAAAACCAATAACACACTCATTCAGCTGCTCCCAAAACACTTGCCTCTCATGATCTTTCTTCTCATGCCCAGGTGCATATGCACCAATAATCACCCATCTCTCTCCATCAACTTTCAGTTTTACCCATATCAATCAAGAATTTACTTTCTTACATTCTATCACATACTCCCACAACTCCTGTTTCAGGAGTTGTGGGAGTATGGGATGTATTTAGGGAATCAGTGATGGATTGCGCAAAAGATGCTTGTGGCATGAGAAGAGTGGGAGGTGGGTTGATTAGAAAGGGTAGTGAGTGGTGGGATGAAGAAGTAAGAGTATTAGTGAAAGAGAAGAGAGAGGCATTTGGACGATATTTGCAGGGAAAAAATGCAATTAAGTGGGAGACGTATAAAAGAAAGAGACAGGAGGTCAAGAGAAAGGTGCAAGAGGTGAAAAAAAGGGCAAATGAGAGTTGGGGTGAGAGAGTATCTTTAAATTTTAGGGAGAATAAAAAGATGTTCTGGAAGGAGGTAAATAAAGTGCGTAAGACAAGGGAGCAAATGGGAACTTCAGTGAAGGGCGCAAATGGGGAGGTGATAACAAGTAGTGGTGATGTGAGAAGGAGATGGAGTGAGTATTTTGAAGGTTTGTTGAATGTGTTTGATGATAGAGTGGCAGATATAGGGTGTTTTGGTCGAGGTGGTGTGCAAAGTGAGAGGGTTAGGGAAAATGATTTGGTAAACAGAGAAGAGGTAGTAAAAGCTTTGTGGAAGATGAAAGCTGGCAAGGCAGCAGGTTTGGATGGTATTGCAGTGGAATTTATTAAAAAAGGGGGTGACTGTATTGTTGACTGGTTGGTAAGGTTATTTAATGTATGTATGACTCATGGTGAGGTGCCTGAGGATTGGTGGAATGCGTGCATAGTGCCATTGTACAAAGGCAAAGGGGATAAGAGTGAGTGCTCAAATTACAGAGGTATAAGTTTGTTTCCCTGGGGATAGGGGAGAAAGAATACTTCCCACGTATTCCCTGCGTGTCGTAGAAGGCGACTAAAAGGGGAGGGAGCGGGGGGCTGGAAATCCTCCCCTCTCTTTTTTTTTTTTTTTTTTTTTCCAAAAGAGGGAACAGAGAATTGCGCCAGGTGAGGGTATTCACTCAAAGGCCCAGTCCTCTGTTCTTAACGCTACCTCGCTAATGCGGGAAATGGCGAATAGTTTGAAAGAAAAGAAAAAGAAAAGTTTGTTGAGTATTCCTGGTAAATTATATGGGAGGGTATTGATTGAGAGGGTGAAGGCATGTACAGAGCATCAGATTGGGGAAGAGCAGTGTGGTTTCAGAAGTGGTAGAGGATGTGTGGATCAGGTGTTTGCTTTGAAGAATGTATGTGAGAAATACTTAGAAAAGCAAATGGATTTGTATGTAGCATTTATGGATCTGGAGAAGGCATATGATAGAGTTGATAGAGATGCTCTGTGGAAGGTATTAAGAATATATGGTGTGGGAGGAAAGTTGTTAGAAGCAGTGAAAAGTTTTTATCGAGGATGTAAGGCATGTGTACGTGTAGGAAGAGAGGAAAGTGATTGGTTCTCAGTGAATATATATATATATTATTATATATATATATTATGTACAGAGCATCAGATTGGGGAAGAGCAGTGTGGGTAGAGGATGTGTGGATCAGGTGTTTTCTTTGAAGAATGTATGCTAGAAATACTTAGAAAAACAAATAGATTTGTATGTAGCATTATATATATATAATGAAAAAGAGGGCAAATGAGAGTCGGGGTGAGAGAGTATCATTAAATTTTAGGGAGAATAAAAAGATGTTTTGGAAGGAGGTAAATAAAGTGCGTAAGACAAGGGAGCAAATGGGAACCTCAGTGAAGGGGGCTAATGGGGAGGTGATAACAAGCAGTGGTGATGTGAGACGATGGAGTGAGTATTTTGAAGGTTTGTTGAATGTGTTTGATGATAGAGTGGCAGATATAGGGTGTTATGGTCGAGGTGGTGTGCAAAGTGAGAGGGTTAGGGAAAATGATTTGGTAAGCAGACAAGAGGTAGTAAAAGCTTTGTGGAATATGAAAGCCGCCAAGGCAGCAGGTTTGCATGGTACTGCAGTGGAATTTATTAAAAAAGGGGGTGACCGTATTGTTCACTGGTTGGTAAGGTTATTTAATGTATGTATGATTCATGGTGAGGTGCCTGAGGATTGGTGGAATGCTTGCATAATGCCATTGTACAAAGGCAAAGGGGATAAGAGTGAGTGCTCAAATTACAGAGGTATAAGTTTGCTGAGTATTCTTGGTAAATTATATGGGAGGGTATTGATTGAGAGGGTGAAGGCATGTACAGAGCATCAGATTGGGGAAGAGCAGTGTGGTTTCAGAAGTGGTAGAGGATGTGTGGATCAGGTGTTTGTTTTGAAGAATGTATGTGAGAAATACTTAGAAAAGCAAATGGATTTGTATGTAGCATTTATGGATCTGGAGAAGGCATATGACAGACTTGATAGAGATGCTCCGTGGAAGGTATTAAGAATATATGGTGTGGGAGGCAAGTTGTTAGAAGCAGTGAAAAGTTTTTATCGAGGATGTAAGGCATGTGTATGAGGAACAGAGGAAAGTGATTGGTTCTCAGTGAATGTTGGTTTGTGGCAGGGGTGCGTGATGTCTCCATGGTACTTTAATTTGTTTATGGATGGGGTTGTTAGGGAGGTGAATGCAAGAGTTTTGGAAAGAGGGGCAAGTATGCAGTCTGTCGTGGATGAGAGAGCTTGGGAAGTGAGTCAGTTGTTGTTCGCTAATGATATAGCGCTGGTGGTTGATTTGGGTGAGAAACTGCAGAAGCTGGTGACTGAGTTAGGTAAAGTGTGTGAAAGAAGAAAGCTGAGAGTAAATGTGAATAAGAGCAAGGTTATTAGGTACAGTAGGGTTGAGGGACAAGTCCATTGGGAGGTTAAGTTTGAATGGAGAAAAACTGAAGGAAGTGAAGTGTTTTAGATATCTGGGAGTGGATTTGGCTGCGGTTGGAACTGTGCAAGCGGAAGTGAATCATAGGGTGGGGGAGGGGGCGAAAGTTCTGGGAGCACTGAAAATGTATGGAAGTCAAGAACATTATCTTGGAAAGCAAAAGTGGGTACGTTTGAAGGAATAGTAGTTCCAACAATGTTATATGGTTGCGAGGCGTGGGCTATAGATAGAGTTGTGTGGAGGAGGGTGGATGTGCTGGAAATGAGATGTTTGAGGACAATATGTGGTGTGAGGTGGTTTGATCAAGTAAGTAATGAAAGGGTAAGAGAGATGTGTGGTAATAAAAAGAGTGTTGTTGAGAGAGCAGAAGAGGGTGTTTGAAATGGTTTGGTCACATGGAGAAAATGAGTCGGGAAAAATTGACCAAGAGGATATATGTGTCAGAGGTGGAGGGAACGAGGAGAAGTGGGAGACCAAATTGGAGGTGGAAAGATGGAGTGAAAAAGATTCTGAGTGATCGGGGCCTGAACATGCAGGAGGGTGAAAGGCGTGCAAGGAATAGAGTATACTGGAATGATGTGGTATTCCGGGATCGACGTGCTGTCAATGGATTGAACGAGGACATGTGAAACATCTAGGGTAAATCATGGAAAGTTTTGTGGGGCCTGGATGTGGAAAGGGAGCTGAGTTTTCAGTTCATTATACATGACAGCTAGAGACTGAGTGTGAATGAATGTGGCCTTTGCTGTCTTTTCCTAGTGGTACCTCATGTACATGTGGGGGGAGGGGTCTGTTATTTCATGTGTGGTGGGGTGGTGACAGGAATGAATAGAGGCAGACAGTATGAATTATGTAGAAGTGTATATATGTATATGTCTGTGTGTGTATATATATGTATACGTTGAGATGTATAGGTATGTATATTTGCGTGTGTGGACGTGTATGTATATACATGTGTATGTGGGTGGGTTGGGCCATTCTTTTGTCTGTTTCCTTGTGCTACCTTGGTAATGCGGGAGACAGCGACAAAGTATAATATATTGTTGTGGGAGGTAAGTTGCTTGAAGCAGTGAAAAGTTTTCATCCAGGATGTTAGGCATGTGTACTAGTAAGAAGAGAAAAGAGAAGAGTGATTGGTTCCCAGTCAAGGTTGGTCAGCGGCAGGGGTTAGTGATGTCACCATGGTTATTTAATTTGTTTATGGATGGGGTGGTTAGGGAGGTAAATGCAAGAGTTTTGGAGAAAGGGGTGAGTATGCAGTCTGTTGGAGATGAGAGGGCCTGTGAAGTGAGTTAAATGTTGTTAGCTGATGATACAGCACTGGTGGCTGAATCGAGTGAGAAACTGCAGAAGTTGGTGACTGGGTTTGGTAAAGTGTGTGAAAGGAGAAAGTTGAGAGGAAATTGAATAAGGGCAAGGTTATTAGGTTCAGCAGGGTTGAGGGACAAGTAAATTGGGATGTAAGTTTGAGTGGAGAAAAATTGAAGAAAATGAAGTGCTTTAGATATCTGGGAGTGGACTTAGCAGCAAATGGAACCATGAAAATGGAAGTGAGTCACAGGGTGGGGTAGGGGAGGGGGTGAAGGTTCTGGGAGCGTTGAAGAATGTGTGGAAGGAAAGAATGTTTTCTCAAAGCAAAAATAAGTACTTTGAAGGAATAGTAGTTCCAGTAATATCATATGGTTGCAAGGCATGGGCTATAGATATGATTGTACGGAGAAGGGTGGATTTGTTGGAAATGAAATATTTGAGGGCAATATGTGGTATGAGGTGGTTTGATCAACTAAGTAATGAAAGGGTAAGAGAGATTTGTTGAAATAAAAAGAGTGTGGTTGAGAGAGCAGAAGAAGGTGTGTTGAAATGGTTTGCACATATGGAAAGAATGAATGCCAAAAGGTTGACAAAAAATATGTGTGTCAGAGGTGGAGGGAACAAGAAGTGGAAGACCAAATTGGAGGTGGAAGGATGGAGTGAAAGAGATTTTGAACAATTGGGGACTGAACATACAAGAGGGTGACAGGAGTGCAAGGAATAGAGTGAATTGGAACAATGTGGTATATACCGGAGTCAACGTGCTGTCAATGGACTGAACCAGGGCATGTGAAACATCTGGTGCAAACAATATAGGTCTGTGGGGCCTGGTTGTGGATGAGCTGTGGTTTTACTGCATTACACATAACAGCTAGAGACTGAGAGTGAACAAATGTGGCCTTTTTTGTCTGTTTTCCTGGTGCTACCTCACTGAAGCAGGGGGTAGTAATGCTGTTTCCTGTGGGGGGGGTTAGCACCAGGAATGGATGAAGGCAAGCAAGTATGAATATGTACGTATGTTTATTATTCATGTCTGTGTATGTTTATCTATGTATATGTGTGTGTATGGGTGTTTATGTATATATATGTGCATATGAGTGGATGGGCCGATCTTCATCTGTTTCCTGGCACTATCTTGCTGATGTTGAAAACAGCGATAAAGTATTATAATAATAATAATAATAATAATAATAATAATAATAATAATAATAATAATAAATGGGAGCCTTGAAGAATGAGTGGAAGTTGAGAACATTATCTCGGAAAGCAAAAATGGCTATGTTTGAAGGAATAGCGGTTCCAACAATGTTGCATGGTTGCGAGGCGTGGGCTATGGATAGAGTTGTGCGCAGGAGGGTGGATTGCTGGAAATGAGATGTTTGAGGACAATATGTGGTGTGAGGTGGTTTGATCGAGTAAGTAATGTAAGGGTAAGAGAGATGTGTGGAAATATAAAGAGCGTGGTTGAGAGAGCTGAAGAGGGTGTTTTGAAATGGTTTGGGCACATGGAGAGAATGAGTGAGGAAAGATTGACCAAGAGGATATATGTGTCAGAGGTGGAGGGAACGAGGAGAAGTGGGAGACCAAATTGGAGGTGGAAAGATGGAGTGAAAAAGATTTTGAGTGATCAGGGCCTGAACATGCAGAAGGGTGAAAGGCGGGCAAGGAATAGAGTGAATTGGATCGATGTGGTATACCGGGGTCGACGTGCTGTCAATGGATTGAATCAGGGCATGTGAAGCGTCTGGTGTAAACCATGGAAAGTTGCGTGGGGCCTGGATGCGGAAAGGGAGCTGTGGTTTTGGGCGTTATTGCATGACAGCTAGAGACAGAGTGTGAACGAATGGGGCATTTGTTGTCTTTTCCTAGCGCTACCTCGCACACATGAGGGGGGAGGGGGATGTTATTCCATGTGTGGCGAGGTGGCGATGGGAATGAATAAAGGCAGACAGTGTGAATTGTGTGCATGTGTATATATGTAGGTGTCTGTGAGTGTGTATATATGTGTACATTGAGAAGTATGGGTATGTATATTTGCGTGTGTGGACGTATGTATATACATGTGTATGGGGGGGTTGGGCCATTTCTTTCGTCTGTTTCCTTGCGCTACCTCGCAAACGCGGGAGACAGCGACAAAGTATAAAAAAAAAAAAAAAAAAAAAAAATAATAATAATAATAATAATAATAAATATCCCTGGGGATAGGGGAGAAAGAATACTTCCCACACATTCCCCGCATGTTGTAGAAGGTGACTACAGGGGATGGGAGCTGAAGACTATAAACCCTCCCCTCCTTGTATTTTAACTTTCTAAAAGGGGAAAGAGAAGGAGTCACACGGGGAGTGCTCATCCTCCTCGAAGGATCAGACTGGGGTGTCTAAAGGTGTGGATGTCACAAAGATAAGAAAAAAGGAGAGATAGGTAGTATGTTTGAGGAAAGGAACCTGGATATTTTGGCTCTGAGTGAAACGAAGCTCGAGAGTGGTTTGGGAAGGTTTTGGGAGTAGAGTCACGGGTTGGTGAGAGGACAAGAGCAAAGGAAGGAGTAGCACTACTCCTGTAACAGGAGTGGTGGGAGTATGTGATAGAGTGTAAGAAAGTAAACTCTAGATTGATATGGGTAAAACTGAAAGTGGATGGAGAGAAATGGGTGATTATTGGTGCATATGCACCTGGGCATGAGAAGAAAGATCATGAGAGGCAGATCATGGGAGCAGCTGAGTGTGTGTGTTAGCAGTTTTGATACACGAGACTGGGTTACAGTGATGGGTGATTTGAATGCAAAGGTGAATAATGTGGCAGTTGAGAGAATAACTGGTGTACATGGGGTGTTTAGTGTTGTAAATGGAAATGGTGAAGAGCCTGTAGATTTGTGTGCTGAAAAAGGACTGGTGATTGGGAATACCTTTTTCAAAAAGAGAGATATACATAAATATATGTGTGTAAGTAGGAGAGATGGCTAGAGAGCATTATTGGATTACATGTTAACTGATAGGTCCATGAAAGAGAGACTTTTGGATGTTAATGTGCTGAGAGGTGCAACTGGAGGGATGTCTGATCATCACCTCGTGGAGGCGAAGGTGAAGCTTTGTAGAGGTTTTCAGAAAGGAAGAGAGAATGTTGGGGTGAAGAGAGTGGTGAGAGTAAGTGAGCATGGGAAGGAGACATGTGTGAGGAAGTACCAGGAGAGACTGAGTGCAGAATGAAAAAAGGTGAGAGCAAAGGACATAAAGGGAGTGGGGAAGGAATGGGATGTATTTAGGGAAGCAGTGATGACTTGCGCAAAAGATGCTTATGGCATGAGAAGCATGGGAGGTGGGCAGATTACAAAGGGTAGTGACTGGTGGGATTAAGAAGTAAGATTATTAGTGAAAGAGAAGAGAGAGGCATTTGGTCAATTTTTGCAGGGAAACAGTGCAAATGACTGGGAAACGTATGAAAGAAAGAGGCAGGAGGTCAAGAGAAAGGTGCAAGAGGTGGAAAAAAGAGGGCAAATGAGAGTTGGGGTGAGAGAGTATCATTAAATTTTAGGGAGAATAAAAAGATGTTTTGGAAGGAGGTAAATAAAGTGCGTAAGATAAAAGAACAAATGGGAACATCAGTGAAGGGGGCTAATGGGGAGGTGATAACAAGTAGTGGTGATGTGAGAAGGAGATGGAGTGAGTATTTTGAAAGTTTGTTGAATGTGTTAGATGATAGAGTGGCAGATATATGGTGTTTTGGTTGAGGTGGTGTGCAAAGTGAGAGGGTTAGGGAGAATGATTGGTAAACAGAGAAGAGGTAGTAAAAGCTTTGTGGAGGATGAAAGCCGGCAAGGCAGCAGGCTTGGATGGTACTGCAGTGGAATTTATTAAAAAAGGTCGTGATTGTGTTGTTAATTGGTTGGCAAAGACATTCAATGTATGTATAGCTCATGGTGAAGTGCCTGAGGATTGGCAGAATGCATGCATAGTGCCATTGTACAAAGGCAAAGGGGATAAAGGTGAGTGTTCAAATTACAGAAGTATAAGTTTGTTGAGTATTCCTGGGAAATTATATGGGTGGGTATTGATTGAGAGGGTGAAGTCATGTACAGAGCATCAGATTGGGGAACAGCTGTGTGGTTTCAGAAGTGGTAGAGGATGTGTGGATCAGGTGTTTGCTTTGAAGAATGTGTGTGAGAAATGCTTAGAAAAACAAATGGATTTGTATGCAGCATTTATGGATCTGGAGAAGGCTTATGACAGAGTTGATATAGATGCTCTGTCAAAGGTATTAAGAATATATGGTGTGGGAGGCAAGTTGCTGGAAGTAGTGACAAGTTTTTACCGAGGATGTAAGGCGTATGTACGAGTAGGAGGAGAGGAAAGTGATTGATTCTCAGTGAATGTCGGTTTATGGCAGGGGTGCGTGATGTCTCCAAGGTTGCTTAATTTGTTTATGGATGGGGTTGTTAGGGAGGTGAATGCAAGAGTTTTGGAGACAGGGGGCAAGTATGCAGTCTGTTAGGGATGAGAGGGCTTGGAAAGTGAGTCAGTTTTGTTCGCTGATGATACAGCGCTGGTGGCTGATTCAGGTGAGAAACTGCAGAAGCTGGTGACTGAGTTTGGTAAAGTGTGTGAAAAAAGAAAGCTGAGAGTAAATGTGAATAAGAGCAAGGTTGTTAGGTACAATAGGGTTGAGGGACATCAATTGGGAGGTAAGTTTGAATGGAGAAAAACTGGAGGAAGTGAAGTGTTTTATATATCTTTGAGTGGATTTGGCAGTGGGTGGAACCATGGAAGTGGAAGTGAGTCACAGGGTGGGGGAGGGGGTGAAAGTTCTGGGAGCAACAATGTTATATGGATATGAGTTGTGGGCTATAGATAGGGTTGTGTAGAGGAGGGTGGATGTGTTGGAAATGAGGAGTTTGAGGACAACATGTGGTGTGAGCTGGTTTGATCAAGTAAGTAATGAAAGGGTATGAGAGATGTGTGGTAATAAAAAGAGTGTGGTTGAGGGAGCAGAAGAGGGTGTATTGAGATGGTGTGGTCACATGGAGAGAATGGGTGAGAAAAGATTGACAAAGAGGATATATGTGTCAGAGGTGGAGGGAACGAGGAGAAGTGGGAGACCAAATGGGAGGTGGAAAGATGGAGTGAAAAAGATTTTGAGTGATCAGGGCCTGAACATGCAGAAGGGTGAAAGGCGGGCAAGGAATAGAGTGAATTGGATCGATGTGGTATACCGGGGTTGACGTGCTGTCAATGGATTGAATCAGGGCATGTGAAGCGTCTGGTGTAAACCATGGAAAGTTGCGTGGGGCCTGGATGCGGAAAGGGAGCTGTGGTTTTGGGCGTTATTGCATGACAGCTAGAGACAGAGTGTGAACGAATGGGGCATTTGTTGTCTTTTCCTAGCGCTACCTCGCACACATGAGGGGGGAGGGGGATGTTATTCCATGTGTGGCGAGGTGGCGATGGGAATGAATAAAGGCAGACAGTGTGAATTGTGTGCATGTGTATATATGTAGGTGTCTGTGAGTGTGTAAATATGTGTACATTGAGAAGTATGGGTATGTATATTTGCGTGTGTGGACGTGTATGTATATACATGTGTATGGGGGTGGGTTGGGCCATTTCTTTCGTCTGTTTCCTTGCGCTACCTCACAAATGCGGGAGACAGCGACAAAGCAAAATGAAAAAAAATATAATAATAATAATAATAATAATAATAATAATAATAATAATAATAATAATAATAATAATAAATATCCCTGGGGATAGGGGAGAAAGAATACTTCCCACGCATTCCCCGCATGTTGTAGAAGGTGACTACAGGGGATGGGAGCTGAAGACTATAAACCCTCCCCTCCTTGTATTTTAACTTTCTAAAAGGGGAAAGAGAAGGAGTCACACGGGGAGTGCTCATCCTCCTCGAAGGATCAGACTGGGGTGTCTAAAGGTGTGGATGTCACAAAGATAAGAAAAAAGGAGAGATAGGTAGTATGTTTGAGGAAAGGAACCTGGATGTTTTGGCTCTGAGTGAAACGAAGCTCGAGAGTGGTTTGGGAAGGTTTTGGGAGTAGAGTCACGGGTTGGTGAGAGGACAAGAGCAAAGGAAGGAGTAGCACTACTCCTGTAACAGGAGTGGTGGGAGTATGTGATAGAGTGTAAGAAAGTAAACTCTAGATTGATATGGGTAAAACTGAAAGTGGATGGAGAGAAATGGGTGATTATTGGTGCATATGTTATAGTGATGGGTGATTTGAATGCAAAGGTGAGTAATGTGGCAGTTGAGGGAATAATTGGTATACATGGGGTGTTCAGTGTTGTAAATGGAAATGGTGAAGAGCTTGTAGATTTATGTGCTGAAAAAGGACTGATGATTGGGAATACCTGGTTTAAAAAGCGAGATATACATAAGTACACTTATGTAAGTAGGAGAGATGGCCAGAGAGCGTTATTGGATTACGTGTTAATTGACAGGCGTGCGAAAGAGAGACTTTTGGATGTTAATGTGCTGAGAGGTGCAACTGGAGGGATGTCTGATCATTATCTTGTGGAGGCTAAGGTGAAGATTTGTATGGGTTTTCAGAAAAGAAGAGTGAATGTTGGGGTGAAGAAGGTGGTGAGAGTAAGTGAGCTTGGGAAGGAGACCTGTGTGAGGAAGTACCAGGAGAGACTGTGTACAGAATGGAAAAAGGTGAGAACAATGGAAGTAAGGGGAGTGGGGGAGGAATGGGATGTATTTAGGGAGTCAGTGATGGATTGCGCAAAAGATGCTTGTGGCATGAGAAGAGTGGGAGGTGGGTTGATTAGAAAGGGTAGTGAGTGGTGGGATGAAGAAGTAAGAGTATTAGTGAAAGAGAAGAGAGAGGCATTTGGACGATTTTTGCAGGGAAAAAATGCAATTGAGTGGGAGATGTATAAAAGAAAGAGACAGGAGGTCAAGAGAAAGGTGCAAGAGGTGAAAAAAAGGGCAAATGAGAGTTGGGGTGAGAGAGTGTCATTAAATTTTAGGGAAAATAAAAAGATGTTCTGGAAGGAGGTAAATAAAGTGCGTAAGACAAGGGAGCAAATGGGAACTTTAGTGAAGGGCGCAAATGGGGAGGTGATAACAAGTAGTGGCGATGTGAGAAGGAGATGGAGTGAGTATTTTGAAGGTTTGTTGAATGTGTCTGATGATAGAGTGGCAGATATAGGGTGTTTTGGTCGAGGTGGTGTGCAAAGTGAGAGGGTTAGGGAAAACGATTTGGTAAACAGAGAAGAGGTAGTGAAAGCTTTGCGGAAGATGAAAGCCGGCAAGGCAGCAGGTTTGGATGGTATTGCAGTGGAATTTATTAAAAAAGGGGGTGACTGTATTGTTGACTGCTTGGTAAGGTTATTTAATGTATGTATGACTCATGGTGAGGTGCCTGAGGATTGGAGGAATGCGTGCATAGTGCCATTGTACAAAGGAAAAGGGGATAAGAGTGAGTGCTCAAATTACAGAGGTATAAGTTTGTTGAGTATTCCTGGTAAATTGTATGGGAGGGTATTGATTGAGAGGGTGAAGGCATGTACAGAGCATCAGATTGGGGAAGAGCAGTGTGGTTTCAGAAGTGGTAGAGGATGTGTGGATCAGGTGTTTGCTTTGAAGAATGTATGTGAGAAATACTTAGAAAAGCAAATGGATTTGTATGTAGCATTTATGGATCTGGAGAAGGCATATGATAGAGTTGATAGAGATGCTCTGTGGAAGGTATTAAGAATATATGGTGTCTGAGGCAAGTTGTTAGAAGCAGTGAAAAGTTTTTATCGAGGATGTAAGGCATGTGTACGTGTAGGAAGAGAGGAAAGTGATTGGTTCTCAGTGAATGTAGGTTTGCGGCAGGGGTGTGTGATGTCTCCATGGTTGTTTAATTTGTTTATGGATGGGGTTGTTAGGGAGGTAAAGGCAAGAGTTTTGGAAAGAGGGGCAAGTATGAAGTCTGTTGGGGATGAGAGAGCTTGGGAAGTGAGTCAGTTGTTGTTCGCTGATGATACAGCGCTGGTGGCTGATTCATGTGAGAAACTGCAGAAGCTGGTGACAGAGTTTGATAAAGTGTGCGGAAGAAGAAAGTTAAGAGTAAATGTGAATAAGAGCAAGGTTATTAGGTACAGTAGGGTTGAGGGTCAAGTAAATTGGGAGGTGAGTTTGAATGGAGAAAAACTGGAGGAAGTGAAGTGTTTTAGATATCTGGGAGTGGATCTGGCAGCGGATGGAACCATGGAAGCAGAAGTGGACCATAGGGTGGGGGAGGGGGCGAAAATTCTGGGAGCCTTGAAGAATGTGTGGAAGTCGAGAACATTATCTCGGAAAGCAAAAATGGGTATGTTTGAAGGAATAGTGGTTCCAACAATGTTGTATGGTTGCTAGGCGTGGGCTATGGATAGAGTTGTGCGCAGGAGGATGGATGTGCTGGAAATGAGATGTCTGAGGACAATGTGTGGTGTGAGGTGGTTTGATCGAGTAAGTAACGTAAGGGTGAGAGAGATGTGTGGAAATAAAAAGAGCGTGGTTGAGAGAGCAGAAGAGGGTGTTTTGAAATGGTTTGGGCACATGGAGAGAATGAGTGAGGAAAGGTTGACCAAGAGGATATATGTGTCGGAGGTGGAGGGAACGAGGAGAAGAGGGAGACCAAATTGGAGGTGGAAAGATGGAGTGAAAAAGATTTTGTGTGATCGGGGCCTGAACTTGCAGGAGGGTGAAAGGAGGGCAAAGAATAGAGTGAATTGGAGCAATGTGGTATACTGGGGTTGACGTGCTGTCAGTGGATTGAATCAAGACATGTGAAGCGTCTGGGGTAAACCATGGAAAGCTGTGTAGGTATGTATATTTGCGTGTGTGGACGTATGTATATACATGTGTATGGGGGGGGTTGGGCCATTTCTTTCGTCTGTTTCCTTGCGCTACCTCGCAAACGTGAGAGACAGCGACAAAGTATAAAAAAAAAAAAAAAAAAATGCACCTGGGCATGAGAAGAAAGATCATGAGAGGCAAGTGTTTTGGGAGCAGCTGAGTGTGTGTGTTAGCAGTTTTGATACACGAGACTGGGTTACAGTGATGGGTGATTTGAATGCAAATGTGAATAATGTGGCAGTTGAGAGAATAACTGGTGTACATGGGGTGTTTAGTGTTGTAAATGGAAATGGTGAAGAGCCTGTAGATTTGTGTGCTGAAAAAGGACTGGTGATTGGGAATACCTTTTTCAAAAAGAGAGATATACATAAATATATGTGTGTAAGTAGGAGAGATGGCTAGAGAGCATTATTGGATTACATGTTAACTGATAGGTCCATGAAAGAGAGACTTTTGGATGTTAATGTGCTGAGAGGTGCAACTGGAGGGATGTCTGATCATCACCTTGTGGAGGCGAAGGTGAAGATTTGTAGAGGTTTTCAGAAAGGAAGAGAGAATGTTGGGGTGAAGAGAGTGGTGAGAGTAAGTGAGCATGGGAAGGAGACATGTGTGAGGAAGTACCAGGAGAGACTGAGTGCAGAATGAAAAAAGGTGAGAGCAAAGGACGTAAAGGGAGTGGGGAAGGAATGGGATGTATTTAGGGAAGCAGTGATGACTTGCGCAAAAGATGCTTATGGCATGAGAAGCATGGGAGGTGGGCAGATTACAAAGGGTAGTGACTGGTGGGATTAAGAAGTAAGCTTATTAGTGAAAGAGAAGAGAGAGGCATTTGGTCAATTTTTGCAGGGAAACAGTGCAAATGACTGGGAAACGTATGAAAGAAAGAGGCAGGAGGTCAAGAGAAAGGTGCAAGAGGTGGAAAAAAGAGGGCAAATGAGAGCTGGGGTGAGAGAGTATCATTAAATTTTAGGGAGAATAAAAAGATGTTTTGGAAGGAGATAAATAAAGTGCGTAAGATAAAAGAACAAATGGGAACATCAGTGAAGGGGGCTAATGGGGAGGTGATAACAAGTAGTGGTGATGTGAGAAGGAGATGGAGTGAGTATTTTGAAAGTTTGTTGAATGTGTTAGATGATAGAGTGGCAGATATATGGTGTTTTGGTTGAGGTGGTGTGCAAAGTGAGAGGGTTAGGGAGAATGATTGGTAAACAGAGAAGAGGTAGTAAAAGCTTTGTGGAGGATGAAAGCCGGCAAGGCAGCAGGCTTGGATGGTACTGCAGTGGAATTTATTAAAAAAGGTCGTGATTGTGTTGTTAATTGGTTGGCAAAGACATTCAATGTATGTATAGCTCATGGTGAAGTGCCTGAGGATTGGCAGAATGCATGCATAGTGCCATTGTACAAAGGCGAAGGGGATAAAGGTGAGTGTTCAAATTACAGAAGTATAAGTTTGTTGAGTATTCCTGGGAAATTATATGGGTGGGTATTGACTGAGAGGGTGAAGTCATGTACAGAGCATCAGATTGGGGAACAGCTGTGTGGTTTCAGAAGTGGTAGAGGATGTGTGGATCAGGTGTTTGCTTTGAAGAATGTGTGTGAGAAATGCTTAGAAAAACAAATGGATTTGTATGCAGCATTTATGGATCTGGAGAAGGCTTATGACAGAGTTGATATAGATGCCCTGTCAAAGGTATTAAGAATATATGGTGTGGGAGGCAAGTTGCTGGAAGTAGTGACAAGTTTTTACCGAGGATGTAAGGCGTATGTACGAGTAGGAGGAGAGGAAAGTGATTGATTCTCAGTGAATGTCGGTTTATGGCAGGGGTGCGTGATGTCTCCAAGGTTGCTTAATTTGTTTATGGATGGGGTTGTTAGGGAGGTGAATGCAAGAGTTTTGGAGACAGGGGGCAAGTATGCAGTCTGTTAGGGATGAGAGGGCTTGGAAAGTGAGTCAGTTTTGTTCGCTGATGATACAGCACTGGTGGCTGATTCAGGTGAGAAACTGCAGAAGCTGGTGACTGAGTTTGGTAAAGTGTGTGAAAAAAGAAAGCTGAGAGTAAATGTGAATAAGAGCAAGGTTATTAGGTACAATAGGGTTGAGGGACATCAATTGGGAGGTAAGTTTGAATGGAGAAAAACTGGAGGAAGTGAAGTGTTTTATATATCTTTGAGTGGATTTGGCAGTGGGTGGAACCATGGAAGTGGAAGTGAGTCACAGGGTGGGGGAGGGGGTGAAAGTTCTGGGAGCAACAATGTTATATGGATATGAGTTGTGGGCTATAGATAGGGTTGTGTAGAGGAGGGTGGATGTGTTGGAAATGAGGAGTTTGAGGACAACATGTGGTGTGAGCTGGTTTGATCGAGTAAGTAATGAAAGGGTATGAGAGATGTGTGGTAATAAAAAGTGTGGTTGAGGGAGCAGAAGAGGGTGTATTGAGATGGTGTGGTCACATGGAGAGAATGGGTGAGAAAAGATTGACAAAGAGGATATATGTGTCAGAGGTGGAGGGAACGAGGAGAAGTGGGAGACCAAATTGGAGGAGGAAGGATGAAGTGAAAAAAATTTTGAGTGACTGGGGCCTGAACATGCAGGAGGGTGAAAGGCGTGCAAGGATAGGAGTGAATTGGAACACTGTGATATACCGGGGTTGACATGCTGTCAATGGATTGAACCAGGGCATGTGAAGCATCTGGGGTAAACCATGGAAAGTTCTGTGGGGCCTGGATGTGGAAATGGAGCTGTGGTTTCGATGCTCTATTACATGACAGCTAGAGACTGAGTGTGAACGACTGTGGTCTTTGTTGTCTTTTCCAAGCGCTACTTCATGCACATGTGGGGGAGGAGGGTGTCGCTTCATGTGTGCTGGGGTGGTGACGGGAATGAATAAGGCAGCAAGTATGAATTATGTAAATGTGTATACATATGTATATGTCAGTGTATGTATATATATGTATACGTTGAAATGTATAGGTTTGTATATGTGTGTGTGTGTGTGTGGACATGTATGTATATACAAGTGTATGTGGGTGGGTTGGGCCATTCTTTCGTCTGTTTTCTTGCACTAACTTGCTAACGTGGGAGACAGCAACAAAGTATAATAAACATATTTAAAAATAATAATAATAATAATAATCCAAATATGAGTACTTACAAACCCATCAGACATATTTACACAGAATACGTAGATAGTAAAAATAAGATGATCTAATAACAATGATACTGATATAAATATCTAGGAAAAAGCAACACACGGTATATGAATAATATATCATAATATAAGAATAATATATTATATGGGACTCAAGGAAGTACAGTAAAAGCATCTCACCTCTTTCATAGAATAATCTGTGAGAGACAAGATCTTGATGGAATGGTTGTTGGTGTCAGCAATATAGAGGCAGGAGCCATCCAAGCTTGCACAAAGTCCTCCAGGCTCACTCAACTTGGAATTCAAAGATTTCATAATATGAATTAAGCTTCCATCAGTCTATGAACAGCTTAATATTACAAGAAAGCATGTGCTAGGGAGTGATGTAAAAACATTGAATGAAGAATATACATGAAAGATAAATGGCTGGAAATATAGGACATGACCATGGAAAGGAGATACCGCCATAATGCATGTACATGTGAAAGGTGTATCAATATCGACGCTAACTTGCAAAGAGGCAGGAAAAAGCAAATGGCAGGCAGGCAGGGGGGGAGAGAGAGAGAGAGAGAGAGAGAGAGAGAGAGAGAGAGAGAGAGAGAGAGAGAGAGAGAGAGAGAGAGAGAGAGAGAGAGAGAGAGTGTTCCATAGATACACAGACATAGATCCAAGGTCTGGCCTTGATGCTATAAAAAAAAGAAAGAAAGAAAAGGCCTCCTTGTAAGCAGTAGAAGAAAAGGATAGCAAAGCAAAGGCTCTCTACCTAACTTTCACTCCCTCCAGCACAAGCCAGCAGGAAAACAGATAGATAGAATACCTTGCAGGATTAATAAGCCTGAAGAAAATTTTTATGGGAAAAGTCATAATATAGAATGAACATGAATATGCCAAGCATCTCATCACCAAATGCATGAATCCCTTCACAATTTGTTATAAATACAATACTAAGAACAAACTTGAGCTCCAGCCTTTTGACTTACCATGCCTATATCATTCCTAATTAGAAAGAATGATACAATAATTCTTAATTACTCTCTCAGAACAGGTGACATGGGTTAATCAATGTTAGTATATCACATGGCCATGGAAAGATCAGTGGGTGAGAACCTATCATATTCCACTGCATTATGATGACCGATCAAATGAATTATTCAATACTGGAAAATGACAAGTGATGATCAAGCCTAATTTTGAAGATATCAAGGGTGTTGCTCTGTACAACATCTTCTGGGAGCATATTCCATGCATCAATAATGTCGCTGGTTAAAAATGTTTTGTGCAGTCAAGATTAACTTGGTGATCTCTGTGTTTTAATCCACTTCCTATCATCAGTAATGCTGACACCATTGTAAAGAGATGTTCAATATTAATGCTGTTGAATCCTTTAAGTATTTTGAAACATTCTATCAATTTGCTGCAGAGGTGCCTCTTGCTTAGACAGAACAAGTTTAATTCTCGCAGTCTCTCATATGGTTTGTTAGGCAAAGAGGGAATCAATTTAGTTGCTCTTCACTGCACTGCATATTTGGGGTGTGGTCTAACTAGACTTAGGTATAGTGGCAACATCACATCCTTGCTTTTGTACTTAAAGTGTCTTTTTATAAAAAAAAACATAGCATCCTATTTACATTCTTGGCAGCTTTATTATAATGCTGGTAGACTTTGTAGTTACTGAAGACAGTGACCCCAAGATTCCTCACACTAGAGGTGTCCTTTATTTTGTGGAACATCAGTTCATAATCAGATTTTTGTTTATATCTCCTACTTGGAACTGCTGACATTTATTGACATTTAAGGGCATTTGCTATTTACTAGACCATTCTGCAATTCTATTTAGGTCCTCTTGTAATCTTAACCTATCTTCCTCAGTTTATATGGCACTACCAGTCTTTGTGTCACCTGCAAATTTGGAAACTAGGTTTTGGAAACTAGGTTATTTAGCCGTACATCAATATCAATAATATAAATGAAGAGAAGTATAGGCCCAAGTACAGAGCATTGGCAGATTCCATGTGTAATGGGTGACCACAGTGACAATTCCCCATTCATTACGACTCTCTGCTTCCTATCACAACCAGGATTCAATCCAATTCCTTATGTTACCAGTAATCACTAAGGCCTGGACTTTGTGCATCAATAAATGGTGGGGGGGAACTCTGTCGAATGTTTTCTAGAAGTCCAGAAATATTATATCTATTGCTTTTGTCCTGTTGTGGGTATTGAATAATGCATGATAAAATTCAAGGAGGTTTATAAGGTATGATCTGCATCTTCTAAAACCATGCTGCGTATTATTGATCAGGCTGTGATGTTCCAGGTAGGCTACGATTTTATCTTTAACAATCAACTCCAGAAGTTTACATACAATTAATGTGAGATTAACAGGTTGAATAACCAGCCAATTTGTAGCTTCCCTTTTTGTCTACCACCCTCCAGTCCTGTGGGACTATTCCATCCTGGGGCGATTTGAAAATATGGGTTAAAGGTCCAGCAACATTGTGTGATGTTTTTATTCACTCATGGATAAAAACGACCAGGACCTAGGCTTTTATTTGTCTTCAACTTATCTATTTGTGTTAGAACTTTTCTGTGACAGTGAATTTTTATATCGTGAGAGTGCCATTCATGACTCACAATTTGTGTCCTTGCTTTCTAGCATAAAAGCAGAACTAAAAACCTTACTCAGAGTTGTTCTTATGCTTTTATTGTCCACAATGGGTTCCCCATGCTTGTTTTCTAAGGGTCCTCTACTGTTCCTTACATGTTTCTTTCTACTGATATACAGATGACCCTCAACATACGTCTGAGTCCCATTCTGACCGACCAGTCAGATCCTGAAATGGATGTATGTCAGACATATATCAGCATGAAATGTGGAATTCGTAAACCTGTACAGCATTCTTTTATCCTACTCAATTTCTATCATAACAATCATGTTTTTTTACTAACCAGCTTTATTATATGATTCTGTAGTTGCTTCTTACCATTTATTTAAGATTCTTTAGTTCATGGATTGATTCACCCAAACTTTCAATGAACTTTTCAGCAGCTCCTTTGTCAGCACTTGCTGCTTCATCTATGACTTGAACATTGTGCAAGGTATATCTTCTTTTAAAGCTACTGAACCAATCATAACATGCTGTGAGGTTCTCGTTGTAATCCTCTCCGATTGCTCCTTCAAAGTCTCAAAAGGACTTCTAGCCTTTGCCTGAATTGTTAATAAGCTCAGTGGTACACGTTTTTTAATTTGATCTTCCATCCACAGCATCAATTACTTTTTCAAATCATGGATGGGCCTTTGTCATTGCTTTGTTATTATTGCAGATTTCTTAGTTGTTGAACCTTTCACTGCTTCACTTATCTTTTTCCCTTTGAAACTGAGGAGACCATCGAATGGGACAACTGTAGATCACATGCAATCACATAAACTTTTTTCCTCCTTCATAATGGGTGATTACCTTTATTTTCAATTCCAAATTGAGCATCTTCCTCGGTTTCTTGCCAGATCTATCATGAGATGGTTTTTTCCTCTTGCTAGTCATCTTTGGGATTTAATACAAAAATTGTTTAATCCAGCATGAAAATTCATTAGATTCCTTCAATAACGCAAGTCTACTGTGTGGTAACAGCGTGGAAACTGAAAAGTCATGTACACAATGCTGGAGTCGTCTGACATTCACTATCATACACATACAGCCATTAGCACTGGTGGACGTATGACCAAACATGATTTTTATATTACATGTATCTTTTAATTTAAATTTTTTCCAGTCATATGTATGGATGGTCATAATTCGCACAGGTCATAAGTCTATCAGCTCCCCTAGTCTGGTTGGCGATGGTTTGGTGGAGAAAATTGTCTTCGGCAAAGTTAATAAGTCTAGCAGATTCTTTCTCTACACCTGAGATAGTTAGCCAGTTGATTCCTGGAAGATTAAAATCCCCAAGAATGATTGAATCTTTATCCAGTATTGCTTGTTGTAGACTCTTGTACATGGCATCATATTAGACTTCTGTACATAACTGTCAAAATCTGCTAGCTGACTAGGTCATCTAGGAATGTTTATGTAAAGTTTGGAAGATTCTGTGCAAATTTTAGCACATAATTGTTCAACAGCAGCAGATATAGTCTGAATTTTGATGGGGTTTAGGTACGATTTTACATACAATGCAGTTCCTCCTCCTCAACCATCTCTGTCCCTTACAAATAAATTGAAGTCTGGTAGATTGTACTCACTAAGCAGATCGTTGTTTTTCATGTTCAGAAACGTATCTGTTAAAACAATGATATCAACTTGTTCACTGTCCACAAAACAAGGCAATGCACCTACTTGTTTCAATAGGATCTTATATTCTGGTAAAGTCCATTCAATTTCTTTGAGTGATTTCTGTAGGAGACTGATGGTATGATTTGGTGACCGGCTATTTTTAGACCTAGATGTGAAGAGCCCAATGACCTGCATCCCTGACATCACTGTCTGGTGGGATTGGGAGGGAATCTGTTCTGACCTCCCACGTGCAACTTGTAATACGACACAACCTGACCTCAAGTGCCCATTTGATGTGGTCAACATGCTGACCTCTACTGGGTCTCAGCAAATATTTTCCACCAGGGGATAGGGGGGATAGGGGAGAAAGAATACTTCCCATGCATTCCTCACATGTCGTAGAAGGCGACTAAAGGGGACGGGAGCAGGGGGCTAGAAACCCTCCCCTCCTTGTGTTTTAACTTTCTAAAAGGGGAAACAGAAGGAGTCACGCGGGGAGTGCTCATCCTCCTCGAAGGCTCAGACTGAGGTGTCTAAATGTGTGTAGATGTAACCAAGATGAGAAAAAACGAGAGATAGGTAGTATGTTTGAGGAAAGGAACCTGGATGTTTTGGCTCTGAGTGAAAGGAAGCTCAAGGGTAAAGGGGAATAGAGGTTTGGGAATGTCTTGGGAGTAAAGTCAGGGATTAGTGAGAGGACAAGAGCAAGGGAAGGAGTAGCTCTACTCCTGAAACAGGAGTGGTGGGAGTATGTGATAGAGTGTAAGAAAGTAAACTCTAGATTGATATGGGTAAAAGTGAAAGCTGATGGAGTGAGATGGGTGATTATTGGTGCATATACACCTGGGCATGAGAAGAAAGATCATGAGAGGCAAGTGTTTTGGGAGCAGCTGAATGAGTGTGTTAGTAGTTTTGATGCACGAGACCGGGTTATAGTGATGGGTGATTTGAATGCAAAGGTGAGTAATGTGGCAGTGGAGGGAATAATTGGTATACATGGGATGTTCAGTGTTGTAAATGGAAATGGTGAAGAGCTTGTAGATTTATGTGCTGAAAAAGGACTGGTGATTGGGAATACCTGGTTTAAAAAGCGAGATATACATAAGTATACATATGTAAGTAGGAGAGATGGCCAGAGAGCGTTACTGGATTACGTGTTAATTGATAGGCGCCCGAGAGAGACTTTTGATGTTAATGTGCTGAGAGGTGCAACTGGAGGGATGTCTGATCATTATCTTGTGGAGGTGAAGGTGAAGATTTGTGGAGGTTTTCAGAAGAGAGAATGTTGGGGTGAACAGAGTGGTGAGAGTAAGTGAGCTTGGGAAGGAGACTTGTGTGAGGAAGTACCAGGAGAAACTGAGTACAGAATGGAAAAAGGTGAGAACAAAGGAGGTAAGGGGAGTGAGGGAGGAATGGGATGTATTTAGGGAAGCAGTGATGGCTTGCGCAAAAGATGCTTGTGGCATGAGAAGCGTGGGAGGTGGGCAGATTAGAAAAAGGTAGTGAGTGGTGGGATGAAGAAGTAAGATTCTTAGTGAAAGAAATGAGAGAGGCATTTGGATGATTTTTGCAGGGAAATAATGCAATTGAGTGGGAGATGTATAAAAGAAAGAGGCAGGAGGTAAAGAGAAAGGTGCAAGAGGTGAAAAAGAGGGCAAATGAGAGTTGGGGTGAAAGAGTATCATTAAATTTTAGGAAGAATAAAAAGATGTTTTGGAAGGAGGTAAATAAAGTGCATAAGACAAGGGAACAAATGGGAACTTCAGTGAAGGGGGCTAATGGGGAGGTGATAACAAGTAGTGGTGATGTGAGAAGAAGATGGAGTGAGTATTTTGAAGCTCTGTTGAATGTGTTTGATGACAGAGTGGCAGATATAGGGTGTTTTGGTCGAGGTGGTGTGCAAAGTGAGAGGGTTAAGGAAAATGATTTGGTAAACAGAGAAGAGTAGTAAAAGCTTTGCGGAAGATAAAAGCCGGCAAGGCAGCGGGTTTGGATGGTATTGCAGTGGAATTTATTAAAAAAGGGGGTGACTGTATTGTTGACTGGTTGGTAAGGTTATTTAATGTATGTATAATTCATGGTGAGGTGCCTGAGGATTGGCGGAATGCGTGCATAGTGCCATTGTACAAAGGCAAAGGGGAAAAAGGTGAGTGCTCATATTACAGAGGTATAAGTTTGTTGAGTATTCCTGGGAAATTATATGGGAGGGTACTGATTGAGAGGGTGAAGGCATGTACAGAGCATAAGATTGGGGAAGGGCAGTGTGGCTTCAGAAGTGGTAAAGGATGTGTGGACCAGGTGTTTGCTTTGAAGAATGTTTGTGAGAAATACTTAGAAAAGCAAATGAATTTGTATGTAGCATTTATGGATCTGGAGAAAGCATATGATAAGAGTTGATAGAGATGCTCTGTGGAAGGTATTAAGAATATATGGTGTGGGAGGCAAGTTGTTAGAAGCAGTGAAAAGTTTTTATCGAGGATGTAAGGCATGTGTACGTGTAGGAAGAGATGA
The DNA here is from genome assembly GCF_036320965.1 of Panulirus ornatus. Lineage (NCBI taxonomy): Eukaryota > Metazoa > Arthropoda > Malacostraca > Decapoda > Palinuridae > Panulirus > Panulirus ornatus. The sequence goes on from NC_092229.1 coordinate 32,465,008, forward strand.
AAGTGATTGGTTCACAGTGAATGTAGGTTTGCGGCAGGGGTGTGTGATGTCTCCATGGTTGTTTAATTTGTATATGGATGGGGTTGTTAGAGAGGTGAATGCAAGAGTTTTGGAAAGGGGGGCAAGTATGCAGTCTGTTGTGGATGAGAGAGCTTGGGAAGAGAGTCACTTGTTGTTCGCTGATGATACAGCACTGGTGGCTGATTCATGTGAGAAACTGCAGAAGCTGGTGACAGAGTTTGGTAAAGTGTGTGAAAGAAGAAAGTTAAGAGTTAAATGTGAATAAGAGCAAGGTTATTAGGTACATTAGGGTTGAGGGTCAAGTCAATTGGGAGGTAAGTTTGAATGGAGAAAAACTGGAGGAAGTAAAGTGTTTTAGGTATCTGGGAGTGGATCTGGCAGTGGATGGAACCATGGAAGCGGAAGTGAATCATAGGGTGGGGGAGGGGGCGAAAATTCTGGGAGCGTTGAAGAATGTGTGGAAGTCGAGAACTTTATCTCGGAAAGCAAAAATGGGTATGTCTGAAGGAATAGTGGTTCCAACAATGTTGTATGGTTGCGAGGCGTGGGCTATGGACAGAGTTGTGTGCAGAAGGGTGGATGTGCTGGAAATGAGATGTTTGAGGACAATATGTGGTGTGAGGTGGTTTGATCGAGTAAGTAATAAAAGGGTAAAGAGATGTGCGGTAATAAAAAGAGTGTGGTTGAGAGAGCAGAAGAGGGTGTTTTGAAATGGTTTGGTCAGATGGAGAGAATGAGTGAGGAGAGATTGACAAAGAGGATATATGTGTCAGAGGTGGAGGGAACGAGGAGAAGTGGGAGACCAAATTGGAGGCGGAAGGACGGAGTGAAAAAGATTTTGAGTGATCGGGGCCTGAACATGCAGGAGGGTGAAAGGCATGCAAGGAACAGAGTGAATTGGAACGATGTGGTATACCGGGGTCGACATGCTGTCAATGGATTGAACCAGGGCATGTGAATTGTCTGGGGTAAACCATGGAAAGTTCTGTGGGGCCTGGATGTGGAAAGGGAGCTGTGGTTCCGGTGCATTATTACATGACAGTTAGAGACTGAGTGTGAATGAATGTGGCCTTTGTTGTCTTCCTAGTGCTACCTCGCACACATGAGGGGGGAGGGGGTTGTTATTTCATGTGTGATGGGGTGGCGATGGGAATGAATAAGGGCAGACAGTATGAATTATGTACATGTGTATATATGTATATGTCTGTGTGTGTATATATATGTATATGTTGAGATGTATAGGTATGTATATTTGCGTGGGTGGACGTGTATGTATATATATGTGTATGTGGGTGGGTTGGGCCATTCTTTCATCTGTTTCCTTACACTACCTCGCTAACGCGGGAGACAGTGACAAAGCAAAATAAATAAATAAATAAAAAGTTGTAAGGCAATGCGATCTTTGAGTCGCACTGCTAAGAGTTCTGCCTCTTTGTTTTTGAGGTGAATGCCATCTTTGTTGTATAGATCCTCCCCTTATATGAATCTAAATAACTGATATTAGCATCCATACACAAGTGTTTCAGTCGCTCGTTTACACCTAGTGCTCTACTTAGGAATAGCTACCTACACTAAGTCATGGTGGAGCGCTAACTATAACAATGTTATCCAATCTATCTTTCAGGGTGCCAATTACCTCACCGTATTCTTCTATGATAACTTCTGAATTTGAATTCTCGTGAGAAACATCCTTACTCCTAACATTCACCACTAAACATGGCATTTTAGTAGATACTTTAATGCCTTTAACTTTTCATTTACTGTAGGAAATTGTGGTACTGGGGTAGATGTGGACTGTTCTCTTACCTCTCGAATTCCCCACCAACTGTTAACCTAGATTTCTTACCAACAAACCACCAATAATTATGGAACAGTCTTCACTCTTTTCTTGCAAGTCACTGAGTACTGCAAATTGATTGCTCGTGATTATGGCTGATGCAGGTGTGTGTGTGTGTGGGGGGGGGTTCCATGAGGAAGGAGGGGATTGGCTGGATGAATGGTTGGGATGTGACACAGACTTCGAGGAGGTTTTGGAATTTGGGCGAGGGAGGACCACAGTGGAGTTTTGTTGGGGTGAGAGGAGGTTGCAGGAAAGGGTAGCTGAGGGGTAGGAAGAACATGATGAGGTTTAGGATGGGCCGTGAGGGGATAGGTTGAGACAGGTATTAGGCATTGGACAGAGGAAGAGGACACTATGTAGGAAGGGTGCGAGCGAGGGAGAAGTGAACTAGGATAGTAGGGGGGGAAGTAGGTGCTGGGGGGAAGATAATGAGGGCAAGGTCACATAGTGCGATTTTCAAACTCTGTATCTCTTCCTTTTGTATTAATGTTACTTTCTGCAGTTAAGGATTTGAGCTCTGCCTTGATTTCAGTAACATCACTTTGTTCAAACTTGAGAGAGAGAGAGAGAGAGAGAGAGAGAGAGAGAGAGAGAGAGAGAGAGAGAGAGAGGAGAGAGAGAGAGAGAGAGAGAGAGAGAGAGAGAGAGAGAGAGAGAGAGAGAGAGAGAGAGAGAGTATAAATACACTGTATATATGCCTTACTATCCTGCTCCAGGAAACCTTTTTATCTTTATGAGGCATCTGCAGCACTCAGAAAGCTGGTCATATCCACCAATCAGGGCCACAGGGCATAAAGTGTTATAATGTACGAGAATCTATGTTCAAAGAGTGCAGGGCAACTGAGTAGCAAGTGTTTAGTGTCTTCTTTATGATGGCTGAATTGTGGGTGTGATGGGTCTTGAATACAATGAAACAGTGCTCTAAGTATTGTAGTGAAAGGTGATGTCCAAAGTGTAAGCGGGACAGTGTGACTTCTGTTTCTCTGAGAGTGTGGATTTTGATTGGTGTATGTCTGGTAAACTGAAGTTTGAGACTAAGCTGGGAGGTTAGCTGCTTAGTGCTTGTTGGGTTATTTCAGGATGTATGTGTTTTGTCAATGCTATAAATGTAGAGGGTTGGGGGATCTATGAGCATCAGTTACTGATATGTGAGGCCAGGGAAAGTTTCTTCCTTCTGCTTGTAAGCTGGAGGATAACTTCAGAGTAGTTTGGGTGGGAGAACTCTAGTGCTATTACACAGAAATGAGTGCCCATCAAACTTAGCTGGGACTGTTTAAGAAATATCTTAGTTTTGTTGTAAAGGTATTGAAGTCTGTGTTTCTTTTGCAGCAGTCAGTGACAGTTCTGAGTATACACTATTTTGTAAAATTTGAAGCTTTGTTAAATTTCTTATATTTACTTTATTTTTCATTATACTTTGTCACTGTCTCATGTTAGTGAGGTAGCACAAGGAAACAGACAAAACAATGGCCCAACCCACCCACATACACATGTAAATACATACATGCCCACACATGCACATATACATACCTATACATTTCAACATATACATACATATACATACACAGAAATATACATATAAACACATGTACATAATCATACTTGCTGCCTTCGTGCATTCCCATCGCCACCCTGCCACACATGAAATGACATCCCCCCCTCAGCCCGCTTGCGTGAGAGGTATTGCTAGGAAAAGACAACAAAGGCCACATTCATTCACACTCAGTCTCTAGCTGTCATGTGTAATGCACCAGAGCCACAGCTAACTTTCCATATCCAGGCCCCAAAAAGCAATCCATGGTTTACCTCAGACACTTAACGTGCCCTAGTTCAACCTACTGACAGCACCTCGACCCTGGTATACCACATCATTCCAATTCACTTATTCCTTGCACACCTTTCACCCTCTATGTTCAGGCCCCGATCGCCCAAAATCTTTTTCACTCCATCCTTCCACCTCCAATTTGGTCTCCCACCTCTTCTCGTTACTGCCACCTCTGATATATATATCCTCTTAGTCAATCTTTCCTCACTCATTCTCTCCATGTGACCAAACCATTGAAATACACTCTCTTCTAATCTCCCAACCAAACTCATTTTATTACCAAACATCTCTCTTACCCTTTCATTACTTACTCGATCAAACCACCTCACACCACATATTGCCCTCAAACATCTCATTTCCAATACATCCACCCTCCTCCGCACAACCCTATCTATACCCCATGCCTCGCAACCATATAACATTGTTGGAACCACTATTCCTTCAAACATACCCATTCTTGCTCTCCAAGATAATGTTCTGGCCTTCCACACATTCTTCAAAGCTCATAGAACCTTCACCATCTCCCCCACCCTGTGACTCACTTCTGCTCCCATAGTTCCATCTGCCGCTAAATCCACTCCCAGATATCTAAAACACTTCTTTTCCTCCAGTTTTTCTTCATTCAAACTTACCTCCCAATTGAATTGTCCCTCAATCCTATTGAACCCTATAACCTTGCTTGCATTAACATTTACTCTCAGCTTTCTTCTTTCACTCACTTTACCAAACTCAGTCACCAACTTCTGCAGTTTCTCAACCGAATCAGCCACCAGTGCTGTATCATCAGCGAACAACACCTGACTCACTTTCCAAGCCCTCTCATCCACAACAGACTGCATACTTGCCCCTCTCTCAAAAACTCTTGCATTCAACTCCCAACAACCCCATCCATATACAAATGAAACAACCATGGAGGCATCATGCACCCATGCCACAAGCTGACATTCACTGGGAACCAATCACTTTCCTCTCTTCCTACTTGTACATATGCCTTACATCCTTGAAAAAAATTTTCACTGATTCTTGCAACTTACCTCCCACACCATATACTCTTAAAACCTTCCACAGAGCATCTTTATCAACTCTATCATATGCCTTCTCCAGATCCATAAATGCTACATAAAAATCCATCTGTTTTTCTAAGTATTTCTCACATACATTCTTCAAAGCAAACACCTAATTCACACATCCTCTACCACTTCTGAAAACACAATCCTCTTCTCCAATCTGATGCTCTGTACATGCCTTGACCCTCTAAATTAATACCCTCCCATATAATTTCCCAAGAATACTCAACAAACTTATACCTCTGTAATTTGAACACACACCTTTATCCCCTTTGCCTTTGTACAATGGCACTATGCATGCATTCCACCAATCCTCAGGCACTTTACCATGAATCATACATACACTGAATATCCTCACCAACCAGTCAATAACAGTCACTCCCTTTTATAATAAATTCCACTGCAATACCATCCAAACTTGCTGCCTTGTTGTCTTTCACCTTACGCATAGCTTTCACTACCTCTTCTCTGTTTACCAAACCATTCTCCCTGACCCTCTCAATTCGCACACCACCTCTATCAAAACATCCTATATCTGCCATTCTATCATCAAACACATTCAACAAACCTTCAATATACTCACTCCATCTCCTTCTCACTTCACCACTACTTATCATTACCACCCCATTAGCCCCCTTCACCAATGTTCCCATTTGTTCTCTTGTTGTATGCACTTTATTTACCTCTTTACAAAATATTTTTTTCATTCTCCAGAAAACTGAACAATACTCTCTCACCCAAATTCTCATTTGCCCTCGTTTCACCTCTTGCACCTTTCTCTTGACCTCCTGCCACTTTCTTTTATACATCTCCCAGTCATCTGCACTATTTCCCTGCAAAAATCGTCCAAATGCCTCTCTCTTTCCTTTCACTGACAATCTTACTTCTTCATCCAACCACTCACTACCCTTTCTATTCTGCCCACCTCCCACCTTTCTCATGCCACAGGCATCTTTTGCACAAGCCATCACTGATTCCCTAAATTCATCCCATTCCTCCCCCACTCCCCTTGTCATTTGCTCTCACCTTTTTCCATTCTACACTCAATCTCTCTTGGTACTTCGTCACACAAGTCTCCTTTCCAAGCTCACTTACTCTCACCACTCTGTTCACCCCAACATTCTCTCTTCTTTTCTGAAAACCTCTACAAATCTTCATCTTTACCTCCACAAGATAATGATCAGACATCCCCCAGTTGCCCCTCTCAGCACATTATCATCCAAAAGTCTCTCTTTCACATGAATAAGAGCAAGGTCATTAGGTTCAGTAGGGTTGAGGATCAGAGCAAAGGAAGGAGTAGCACTACTCTTGAAGCAGAAGTTGTGGGAGTGTGTGATAGAGTGTAAGACAGTAAACTCTAGATTGATATGGGTGAAACTAAAAGTGCATGGAGAGAGAGGGATGATGATTGGTCATGAGAAGAAAGATCATGAGAGGCAAGTGTTTTGGGGGGAGCTGAGTGAGTGTGTTAGCAGCTTTGATGCACAAGAGCAGGTTACAATGATGGGTGATTTGAATGCAAAGGTGAGTATTGTAGCAGTTGAGGGTATAATTGGTGTACATAGGGTGTTTAGTGTTGTAAATGAAAATGGGGAAGAGCTTGTAGATTTGTGTGCTGTAAAAGGACTGGGGATTGGGAATACCTGGTTTAAAATGAGAGATATACATAAGTATTCGTATGTAAGTAGGAGAGATGTCCAGAGAGTGTAATTAGATTATGTGTTAATTGATAGGCGTGTGAAAGAGAGACTTTTGGATGTTAATGTGCGAGGGGCAACTGGAGGCATGTCTGATCATTATCTTGTGGAGGCGAAGGTGAAGATTTGTAGAAGTTTTCAGAAAAGAAGAGAGAATGTTGGGTTGAAGAGAGTGGTGAGAGTAAGTGAGCTTGGAAAGGAGACTTGTGTGAGAAAGTAACACGAAAGATTGAGTGCAGAATGGAAAAAGGTGAGAGTAAAGTATGTAAGGGGAGTCGAGGACGGATGGGATGTATTTTGGGAAGCAGTGATGGCTTGCGCAAAAGATGCTTTTGGCATGAGAAATGTGGGAGGTGGGCACCCAAATTCTCATTTGCCCTCTTTTCACCTCTTGCACCTTTCTCTTGACCTCCTGCCTCTTTCTTTTATACATCTCCCAGTCATCTACACTATGTCCCTGCAAAAATCGTCCAAATGCCTCTCTCTTCTCTTTCACTGGCAATCTTACTTCTTCATCCAACCACTCACTACCCTTTCTATTCTGCCCACCTCCCACCTTTCTCATGCCACAGGCATCTTTTGTGCAAGCCATCAGTGTTTCCCTAAATTCATCCCATTCCTCCCCCACTCCCCTTATGTCATTTGCTCTCACCTTTTTCCATTCTACACTCAATCTCTCCTGGTACTTCGTCACACAAGTCTCCTTTCCAAGCTCACTTACTCTCACCACTCTGTTCACCCCAACATTCTCTCTTCTCTTCTGAAAACCTCTACAAATCTTCACCTTTGCCTCCACAAGATAATGATCAGACATCCCCCCAGTTGCCCCTCTTAGCACATTAACATTCAAAAGTCTCTCTTTCATGTGAATAAGAGCAAGGTCATGAGGTTCAGTAGGGTTGAGGATCAGAGCAAAGGAAGGAGTAGCACTACTCTTGAAGCAGGAGTTGTGGGAGTATGTGATAGAGTGTAAGACAGTAAACTCTAGATTGATATGGGTGAAACTAAAAGTGCATGGAGAGAGATGGATGATGATTGGTCATGAGAGGAAAGATCATGAGAGGCAAGTGTTTTGGGAGGAGCTGAGTGAGTGTGTTAGCAGCTTTGATGCACAAGAGCAGGTTACAATGATGGGTGATTTGAATGCCAAGGTGAGTATTGTAGCAGTTGAGGGTATAATTGGTGTACATAAGGTGTTTAGTGTTGTAAATGGAAATGGTGGAGAGCTTGTAGATTTGTGTGCTGAAAAAGGACTGGGGATTGGGAATACCTGGTTTAAAAAGAGAGATATACATAAGTTTTCGTATGTAAGTAAGAGAGATGATCAGAGAGTGTTATTAGATTATGTGTTAATTGATAGGCATGTGAAAGAGAGACTTTTGGATGTTAATGTGCTGAGAGGGGCAACTGGAGGGATGTCTGATCATTATCTTGTGGAGGCGAAGGTGAAGATTTGTAGAAGTTTTCAGAAAAGAAGAGAGAATGTTGGGTTGAAGAGAGTGGTGAGAGTAAGTGAGCTTGGAAAGGAGACTTGTGTGAGAAAGTAACACGAAAGATTGAGTGCAGAATGGAAAAAGGTGAGAGTAAAGTATGTAAGGGGAGTGGAGGAGGGATGGGATGTATTTAGGGAAGCAGTGATGGCTTGCGCAAAAGATGCTTTTGGCATGAGAAATATGGGAGGTGGGCAGATTAGAAAGGGTAGTGAGTGGTGAGATGAAGAAGTGAGATTGTTAGTGACAGAGAAGAGAAAGGCGTTTGGATGATTTTTGAAGGAAGGAGTGCGAATTACTGGGAGATGTATGAAAGCAAGAGGCAGGTCAAGAGAAAGGTGCAAGAGGTGAAAATGAGGGCAAACGAGAGTTGGGGTGAGAGAGTATTGTTAAATTTTAGGGAGAATAAAAAGATATTTTGGAAGAAGGTAAATAAAGTGCGTAAGACAAGAGAACAAATGGTGAAGGGGGTAAATGGGGAGATAATACCAAGTAGTAAAGTGAGAACGAGATGGAGTGAGTATTATGAAGTTTTGTTTCATGTGTTTGATGATAGCTTGGCAGATATAGGGCGTCTTGGTCTAGGTGGTGTGCGAAGTGAGAGGGTCAGGTAGAATGGTTTGGTAAACAGAAGAGTGGTAGTGAAAGCTTTGCAGAAGATGAAAGCTGGCAAGGTGGCAGGATTGGATGGTATTGCAGTGGAATTTATTAAAAAATAGGGCAGGGTGACTGTGTGGTTAACTGGTTGGTAAGGATATTCAATGTAAGTATGGTGCATGGTGAAGTGCCTGAGGATTGGCAGAATGCATGCATAGTGCTATTGTACAAAAAGGCAAAGGGGATATAGGTGAGTATTCAAATTACAGAGGTATAAGTTTGTTGAATATTCCTGGGAAATTATATGGAACGGTATTGATTGAAAGGGTGAAGGCATGTACATAGAATCAGATTTGGGAAGAGCAGTGTGGTTTCAGAAGTGGTAGAGGATGTGTGGATCAGGTGTTTGCTTTGAAGAATGTATGTAAGAAATAAAGAGAGAAATAGATGGATGTGTGTTTATGGATCTGGAGAGGGCATATGATAGAGTTGATAGAGATGCTTTGTGGAAGGTATAAAGAGTATATGGTGTGAGAGGTAAGTTGCTAGAAGTAGTGAAAAGTTTTTTTTTTATCAAGGTTGTAAGGCATGTGTAAGAGTAGGAACAGAAAAAAGTGATTGGTTCCCAGTGAATGTCGGTTTGTGGCAGGGGTGCATGATGTCTCCAGGGTTGTTTAATTTCTTTATGGATGGGGTTGTTAGGGAGGTAAATACAAGGGTTTTGGAGAGAGGGGCAAGTATGCAGTCTGTTGAGGATGAGAGGGCTTGGGAAGTGTCAGTTGTTGTTTGCTGATGATACTGCAATGATGGCTGATCTGGGTGAGAAACTGCAGAAGATGGTGACTGAGTTTGATAAAGTGTGTGAAAGAAGAAAGCTGAGAGTAAATGTGAATAAGAGCAAGGTTATTGGGTTCAGTGGGATTGAGGGACAAGTTAATTGGGAGGTAAGTTTGAATGAAGAAAAACTGGAGAAGGTGAAGTGTTTTAGATAGCTGGTAGTGGATTTAGCAGTGGATGGAGCTATGGAAGCGGAAATGAGTCACAGGATGGGGGAGTAGGCAAAGGTTCTGGGAGCGTTAAAGAATGTGTGGAAGACGAGAACGTTATCTCGGAGAAGAAAAATGGGTATGTTTGCAGGAATAGTGGTCCAACAATGTTATATGGTTGCGAGGCGTGGGCTATAGATAGGTTTGTATGGAGGAGGATGGATGTGTTAGAAATGAAATGTTCGAGGACAGTATGTCGTGTGATGTGGCTTGATGAAGTAAGTAATGAAAGGGTAAGAGAGATGTGTGGTAATAAAACGAGTGTGGTTGAGAGAGCAGAAGAGGGTGTGTTGAAATGGTCTGGACATATGGAGAGAATGAGTGAGGAAAGATTGACAAAATGGATATATGTGTCAGAGGTGGAGAGAATGAGGAGAAGCGGGAGACCAAATTGGATGTGGAAGGATGGAGTGACAAAGATGTTGAGAGATCGGGATCGGGGTCTGAACATACAGGAGGGTGAAAGGCATGCAAGGAATATGGTAAATTGGAAATGATGTGATATACTGGGGTCGACATGCTGTCAATGGATTGAACCGGGGCATGTGAAGCTTCTGGGGTAAACCATGGAAAGTTCTAAGGGGCCTGGATTTGGAAAGGGAGCTATGGTTTCAGTGCATTACACATGACAGTTAGAGACTGAGTGTGAATGAATGTGGCCGTTGTTGTCTTTTCCTAGTGCTACCTCGTGCACGCAGGGGGAGGGGGTGCTGTTCCATGTGTGGCGGGGTGGCGACAAGAATGGATGAAGGCAGCAAGTATAAACATATACATGTGTAAATATGTATTTGTCTGTGTATATATATGAATGTATACACTGAAATGTATAGGTATGTATATGTCCATGTCTGGGCATTTATGTATATGCATGTGTATGTGGGTGGGTTGGGCCATTTCTTTTGTCTGTTTCCTTGCACTACTTCGCTAACATGGGAGACAGCAACTAAGGATAATGAATATAAAATAATGTTGAAATATATACATATGTATATGTGTGCGTGTGGGCATTTATGTATATACATGTGCATGTGGGTGGGTTTGGCCATTCTTTTTTCTGTTTCCTTGTGCTATCTCATTAACATGGGAGATGGCGATTAAGTATAATAAGAAAATCAAAGAAATAATAATAGCAATAACAACCATTATTATTTTTCTTTTTATCATAATCAATCACCGTCTCCCTCATCAGTGAGGTAGTGCAAGGAAACAGATGAGAAATGGCCCAACCCATCAAAATACATATATACATATATAAATGCCCATACATGCACATATACATTTCAACATATACATACATATACGTACACAGACATATACATATATACACATGTATATGTTCATACTTGCTGACTTCATTCATTCCTGTCACCACCCCGCCTCACATGAAATAGCCTTCCTTTGATCCTCCAGCATGGTAGCACCAGGAAAAGACAAAAAAGCCCACATTTGTTCACGCTTAGTCACAAGTTGTTATGTGTAATGCACCAAAACCACAGCTCCCTTTCCACATCCACGCCCCACAGACCTGTCCATGGTTTATGCCAGAAGCTTCACATGCCCTGGTTCAATTCATTGATAGCACATCGACCCCGGTATACCACATCATTCGAATTCACTTTTCCTTGCATGCCTTTCATCCTCCTCCATGATCAGGCCTTGATTGCTCAAAATCTTTTTCACTCCATCCTTCCACCTCCAATTTGGTTTCCCAGTTCTCCTTGTTCTCTCCACCTCTGACACATATATCCTTTTTGTTAATCTTTCCTCACTCATTCTCTCCGTATGTCCAAACCATTTCAACACACCCTCTTCTGCTCTCTCAACCACACTTGTTTTATTACCACACATCTCTCTTGCCCTTTCATTACTTACTTCATCAAGCCACCTCACACCAAATACTGTCCTCAAATATTTCATTTCCAACACATCCATCCTCCTCTGCACAACCCTATCTATAGCACATACCTTGCAAGCATATAACGTTGTTGGAACCACTTTTCCTTCAAACATACCCATTTTTTGCTCTCCGAGATAATGTTCTCACGTTCCATACATTCTTCAATGCTCCCAAGAATCTTTGTCCCTCCCCATCCTGTGACTCACTTTCACTTCTATGGTTCCTTCCACGGCAAAATCTTCTCCCAAATATCTAAAACACTTCACTTCCTCCAGTTTTTCTTCATTTAAACTTACCTCCAAATCAAGTTGTCCCTCAACCCTACTGAACATAATAACCTTGCTCTTATTCACATTCACTCTCAACTTTCTTCTTTCACACACTTTACCAAACTAAGTCACCAACTTCTGCAGTTTCTTACCCGAATCAAACACCAGCGCTGTATCATTAACAAACAATAACTGACTCACTTCCCAAGCCCTCTCATCCAGAAAAGACTGCATATTTGCTCCTCTCTCCAAAACTCTTGCATTCACCTCCCTAAGCACCCCACCCAGAAACAAATCAAACACCCATGGAGACATCATGCACCCCTGCCGCAAACTGACATTCAATGGGTATCAATCACTTCTTTTGTTCCTACTCGTACACATGCCTTACATCCTTGGTAAAAACTTTTCACTGCTTCTAGCAACTTACCTCCCTACCATATACTCTTAAAACCTTAAACAAAGCATCTCTACCAACCCTATCATATGCCTTCTCCGGATCCATAAATACTACATACAAATACATCTGTTTTTCTAAGTATTTCTCACGTACATTATTCAGAGCAAACACCTGATCCACACATCCTCTACCACTTCTGAGACCACACTGCTCTTCCCCAACCTGATGCTTTGTATATGCCTTCACCCTCTCAATCAATACCCTCCCATATAATTTCCCAGGAATACTCAACAAACTTATGTCTCTGTAACTTGAACACTCACTTTTATCCCCTTTGCCTTTGTACAATAGCACTATGCATGCATTATGCCAATCTCAAGCACTTCATAATGATCCATACATACACTGAATATCCTTACCAACCAATCAAGTACACAGTCACCCTCTTTTTTTAATAAATTCCACTGCAATACCATGCAAACCCTCTGCTTTGTTGGCTTTCATCTTCCGCAAAGCTTTCACTACATCTTCTCTATTTACCAAGCTCTTCCCCCTGATCCTCTCACTTCATACAGCACCCTGACCAAAAACACTATATCTACTACTGTATCATGAAACACATTTGAAAAACTTTCAAAATACTCACTCCATCTCCTTTTCAATTCATCACTACTTCTTATTACCTCCCCATTTGCCCCTTCACCTATGTTCTCATTTGTTCTCTTGTTTTACACACTTTATTTACCTCCTTCCAAAACAACTTTTTATTTTCCCTAAAATCTAATGATACTCTCTCACCCCAACTCTCATTTGCCCTCTTTTTCATCTCTTGCACCTTTCTCTTGACCTTCTGCCGCTTTCTTTTATACATCTCCCAGTCACTTGCACTACTTCCCTGCAAAAATCGTCCAAACACCTCTCTCTCTTCTCTTTCACTGACAATCTTACTTCTTCATCTCACCACTCACTACCCTTTCTAATCTGCCCACCTCCCACCTTTCTCATGCCAAAAGCATCTTTTGTGCAAGCCATCAGGGCTTCCATAAATACACCCAATTCCTCCCACACTCCCCTTACATCATTTGCTCTCACCTTATGCCATTCTACACTCAATCTCTCCTGGTACTTCCTCATACAAGTCTCCTTTCCAAGCTCACTTACTGTCAATACTCTCTTCTCCCCAACATTCTTTCTTCTTTCCTGAAAACCTCTACAAATCTTCACCTTTGCCTCCACAAGATAGTGATCAGACATCCCTCCAGCTGCCCCTATCAGCATATCAACATCCAAAAGTCTCTCTTTTACATGCCCATCAATTAAAACATAATCCAATAATGCCCTCTGGCCATCTCTCCTACTCACATATGCATACTTATGTTTTTTTTTTTTTTTTTTTTTTTTATACTTTGTCGCTGTCTCCCGCGTTTGCGAGGTAGCGCAAGGAAACAGACGAAAGAAATGGCCCAACCCCCCCCCCCATACACATGTACATACACACGTCCACACACGCAAATATACATACCTACACAGCTTTCCATGGTTTACCCCAGACGCTTCACATGCCTTGCTTCAATCCACTGACAGCATGTCAACCCCTGTATACCACATGACTCCAATTCACTCTATTTCTTGCCCTCCTTTCACCCTCCTGCATGTTCAGGCCCCGATCACACAAAATCTTTTTCACTCCATCTTTCCACCTCCAATTTGGTCTCCCTCTTCTCCTCGTTCCCTCCACCTCCGACACATATATCCTCTTGGTCAATCTCTCCTCACTCATTCTCTCCATGTGCCCAAACCATTTCAAAACACCCTCTTCTGCTCTCTCAACCACGCTCTTTTTATTTCCACACATCTCTCTTACCCTTACGTTACTTACTCGATCAAACCACCTCACACCACACATTGTCCTCAAACATCTCATTTCCAGCACATCCATCCTCCTGCGCACATCTCTATCCATAGCCCACGCCTCGCAACCATACAACATTGTTGGAACCACTATTCCCTCAAACATACCCATTTTTGCTTTCCGAGATAGTGTTCTCGACTTCCACACATTTTTCAAGGCTCCCAAAATTTTCGCCCCCTCCCCCACCCTATGATCCACTTCCGCTTCCATGGTTCCATCCGCTGACAGATCCACTCCCAGATATCTAAAACACTTCACTTCCTCCAGTTTTTCTCCATTCAAACTCACCTCCCAATTGACTTGACCCTCACCCCTACTGTACCTAATAACCTTGCTCTTATTCACATTTACTCTCAACTTTCTTCTTCCACACACTTTACCAAACTCAGTCACCAGCTTCTGCAGTTTCTCACATGAATCAGCCACCAGCGCTGTATCATCAGCGAACAACAACTGACTTATGTATATCTCTCTTTTTAAACCAAGTATTCCCAATCACCCGTCCTTTTTTAGAACACAAATCCACAAGCTCTTCATCATTTCCATTTACAACACCAAACACCCCATGTACACCAATTATACCCACAACTACCAGATTACTTACCTTTGCATTGAAATTACCCATCACTATAACCTGGTCCCATGCATCGAAACTGCCAACACACTCTCTCAGCTACTCTCAAATCATTTGCCTCTCATGATCTTTCTTCTCATGACAAGGTGCATATGCACTAATAACCACCTATCTCTCTCCATCCACTTTCAGGTTTACCCATATCAATCTAGAAGTTACTTTCTTACACTCTATCACATACTCCCACAACTCTTGCTTCAGGAGGAGTGCTACTCCTTCCTTTGCTCCTGTCCTCTCACCGACCCCTGACTTTACTCCCAAGACATTCCCAAACCACTCTTCCTCTTTACCCTTGAGCTTTGTTTTACTCAGAGCCAAAACATCCAGGTTCCTTTCCTCAATCATACTACCTATCTCTCCTTTTTTCTCATCTTGGTTACATCCACAAACATTTAGACACCCCAATCTGAACCACAGATGAGGATGAGCACTCCCCACACGTATGTATGTGTATATATATATATATGTACTGTATATATATGCATATGTGAGCAGATATGCAGACATGGCCTTTGTTTGTCTGTTTCTTGGAACTACCTCACTAATGCAGGAAACGGCAATCAAGTTCTAGAAAAATTATAATATGAAGAGTGATAATTTACAAAAGAAGAAAACTTTGGGATAAAGTTCGTGAACATAACAACTACTTACTGTTCTGAATAATGTAACTATACCTTAGAATCTCTGACATCACCTTCAGCCTTCTCTGTACATTCACCTCCAATCACAGTTGATATTTTGTAAGCCTTTCCAGAAGGATGAGCCACCTTTATCTGTTGTAAATAATTGGAGAGGTTACTTAGATATTTACATATTCATTCTTAAACAGAATGTGTACTCTGGAAGATCAAAATCTTTTTCTCTATCATAGACAGAGTCTGTGGGCATCTGAGAAAGCAATTGCTCAATGGGGAGTTAAAACAGTGCTTCATTCACAAGAATATGGTGTCTCAAACAGGATTCATGGTCTTTAATCACCACAATACTTACAAGGCCAGCACATGATCTTTTATGGAGACCAACAAACACCAAAAGTGAGCTGCTTGTGTGGTCCCACCACTAGCTAGACCACACAATACTCGGCAAGCTGTTGCATGACACGATTACTGTGTGGCCAATGGCAATTCAAGGGTGGGCTGTTTTGATAACTGTTTCTTTCCCTACACTTAGAAGGTCACGACCCTCTTAAGTCTTTCTCAATAACTATGCCTGGCACATTTCAAAAGACAGGTTTTTCACTTCCTCCAAAATTCTTAAATACTTTCCCTTGCTCTTCTATTTCCCTCTCATTAACCTCTCTACATATTAATTAAGGTCTGGCTTAGATGTGGACTTTTGTCCCTGACTGGTACCTCGAATATGAAAAAAATTATCATTCAAGAAGACTAAAAGTATATAACCTACCTAAGCCTATGAAGTCATAATACAGAGGTCAAATAGTGCTAATTAACCTGCTAAGACAATATCTCACTGATCACTGAGCCTTGGGGTGTTATTACCAACTCTCAAGAAGTTTTGTTTTAAAAGGAAAGATGGGAAGCAAGAAAACTGAAAATATATGGATGTTCAAACATTCTCCCTACAGTAGAAAAATGGTTGTCCATTCATGAGAACTTATAATTTTCACCTAAAGACAAATCCTATGAAAATCTAAAAGTACATTTATATGAAAGTGGAGAGTTTGAGAAAAACCTGTGAAAAAGTCAAAGTATTTACCCTCGATGGGAATCTGGTCCTAGCCATAAATTCTCTTATAAAGGTGATATACCCATGGCCATACCTAAACTGAAATACTTTTGAATAAAGATGTTTGTTGAATGCCAAACCCTCCTCTTGCCATTCTACCTTAATTCAACCAAGTTAGAAAGAAGCAATTTCCTGATCTAACAGTGAGTGTTCCTTGCTAATAAGGGCTTAGAAGGAGCCTGGATGAAAAAACATAATTTTCTGAGACTAAGGGATTCTTTAGTCCTAACTGGGCATGAAGGATGATATTCCAATGTGGAAATTTTCCATTTCATAAGAAAATTTATTCATAAATTTCATTAAATCACTTCCTGGCAAAAAACCTTAGGCTTTGATTAACTGTTACCCCCACCCCCCAATTTTTTTTTTCTTTTGTACAAGTATACAACCTGTCCAAACATCCATAATCCAAATGCCTGTACATTCAAAATTGCTGCCAAAATGATGCATGAATTTCCAAAGTCTTAATTTGAGGAGGTAGTGTTCTGTATCTTTTTCATTCAAATAATTTCTGTGGTTTCTGCCCCTGTTCTGCCCTGATAATGGTGTCCAATATGCATCCAGCCCCAGTAATTCTATCTATCTATCTATATATCTGATGCCTGTTCCAAATGGAACTCCCTCAAGGGGGTGGCCATGGCAATAGAGTCTCCATAACAAGTGAACTCCAGTGCCAGCGGCCGAGGGCAACTCTAGCGCAGTGTCTGCGGAGGCTCTTACTGATTTGTTCCTACTGACTACTACCTAATGTGTCTATCTAAAGCTACTACCTACTACTTCTACCTAATACTTTTTTCCAATGCTCCTACCTAAATGTTCCTACCTACTATTTCTATATACTTTTTTTTTTTTTTTTTTTTGCTTTGTCGCTGTCTCCCGCGTTTGCGAGGTAGCGCAAGGAAACAGACGAAAGAAATGGCCCAACCCACCCCCATACACATGTATATACATACACGTCCACACACGCAAATATACATACCTACACAGCTTTCCATTGTTTACCCCAGATGCTTCACATGCCGTGATTCAATCCACTGACAGCACGTCAACCCCGGTATACCACATCGCTCCAATTCACTCTATTCCTTGCCCTCCTTTCACCCTCCTGCATGTTCAGGCCCCGATCACACAAAATCTTTTTCACTCCATCTTTCCACCTCCAATTTGGTCTCCCTCTTCTCCTCGTTCCCTCCACCTCCAACACATATATCCTCTTGGTCAATCTTTCCTCACTCATTCTCTCCATGTGCCCAAACCATTTCAAAACACCCTCTTCTGCTCTCTCAACCACGCTCTTTTTATTTCCACACATCTCTCTTACCCTTACGTTACTTACTCGATCAAACCACCTCACACCACACATTGTCCTCAAACATCTCATTTCCAGCACATCCATCCTCCTGCGCACAACTCTATCTATAGCCCACGCCTCGCAACCATACAACATTGTTGGAACCACTATTCCTTCAAACATACCCATTTTTGCTTTCCGAGATAATGTTCTCGACTTCCACACATTCTTCAAGGCTCCCAGAATTTTCGCCCCCTCCCCCACCCTATGATCCACTTCCACTTCCATGGTTCCATCCGCTGCCAGATCCACTCCCAGATATCTAAAACACTTCACTTCCTCCAGTTTTTCTCCATTCAAACTCACCTCCCAATTGACTTGACCCTCAACCCTACTGTACCTAATAACCTTGCTCTTATTCACATTTACTCTTAACTCTTCTATCTATTGCTCCTACTATTTCGCCACATAGTTCTCACCACAGGAAAATCTAAAGTTACAAAGAATGAGCTGTGTGAGTTAAGTGTTGTCAAGTTCTATGTGAATCCAGGAGAGACTGTATATTTATAGACAAAACGTCATTAGTCCATATGTGGGTAAGGCAGAAAGGAAAGACAACTACCTGGGTCAGAGGAGTGCAACTTGACAACCACTGAGGTGCTGGCTCACCCACAACCATCACTAAACCTCCCCAATACCCAGGTGGGTAGGACTGGGAATATACCTCCCTGGTCTTTGGCTGCCACCAATACTTCATCTCCTTAATATCTAAACAAAGAATTTGAACAAATCTACTGGTCCAGACAATATCTTCTTTAGAAAACTGAAAGAAGCCAGCAGGCAATTAGCTTTTCAGTTCACCAATATAATCAACAAATCATTGCAGAAAGGGAAAGTTCCTAACAACTGGAAGTTAGTTAATGTAATATCAAATCCCAAATTTGGTGACAGGATATATACTTCAAGCTACCAACCCTATCAGCTTCACTTCAAATCTAGGTAAAGTATTAGAAATAATAATTAGCAATAAACTATTAAATTCCTAGTTGAAATTAGATTCATGACAGACCATCAACATGGTTCATTGAATCAAAGATCATGTTTACCAAATCTGACTGAATATTTTAGTCAAGAATGAAACAAATGGGACTCCAAAATACACTCTCATGTACTCGAACTTTCATAAAACCTTCAGTACGGTAGCATATAAAGATTGCTAAATGGAATCAAAGCTCAAAGCATAAGACATTGAATTCTCTCAGAAAGCAAAGAATAGTGTTAAACAGGGAAGTATCTGATTGGTTTCATGTGTCCAGTGGAATTCCAAAATGCTTAGTCCTAGGACTCATACCTTTCATTGTCTATATCAATGACCTACAGAGAGGACTCACTACCAGAATTGCAAAATTTACCAACAACACTAAACTTGAAAACATAATCAACTCATAGGATGATTACCAGGAGATTCAAAGGAATTTAGATAAACCAGCTGAGTGGACATGGCAATATAGGCAAATGCACAGTTTTGCACTTTGGTGTCAAAAATATATATATCATGAGTACATATACTTGATAAACTTCTACAAGAAGATAAAGATGAAAGGAATGGTAATAAGTGGTTTAGATAAAGAACTGCTGTGGGTTACTCGAGTGTTCTGAGGTAGGAGTGGTCTATGTGAAGGCTGGTTAGCCTGCCCAGAGTCAGTTGGTGGCAACCTGGAATGACCCCTCTTGGTATGATGAGAAGACTTCCTCGGTAGCACTATATGTTTTACAACCTCCAGCCTGTTTCAACATTCATGATAAATATGTAGCAAAGTTGTGAATGGAAAAGCCAATGATGCTGTTACAGAGTGGCAAAAAAGTTAAATAAAATGAGAAGACAAATGCAAGTATCAATGTTGCTGACTGATAGAAGCCAAGGCACATGAGGTATTCAACACTTTCACATTCATTCCAGAGCAGAAGAGGGATATCAAGCAGGTGCTCACAGCATTCAAGGATTACTGCCAGCCCCTATGAAATACTGCTTTTGAGAAGTATAGGTTCTATCTAAATGGACACGCACCTTATGAATCTTTTGAGCACTATGTTTCTGCAATTCGAAATCTTGCCCTCAACTGTGATTTTGAGAATATCATACCAAATCATGTTTTAATGGGCCACACTATGTTTGATATAAGTGATAATAAGGTCCATGATCATTTGCTTGAGGAAAACAATATTTCACCTGATCTTACCCTAAAGATATGCCAAGCCAGTGAACTAATAAACATGCAAAAATTAGGTGGCAGTGTATATTCATTTGCATGTGAAGAGGAGCAGTCAAGAAATACAGTCAAGTTTGCAGAAATGGGGTGGATCTCTGACAGTAGATATTGAGGAAGAGACTACAGAAAGCAACAGGAGTTTTGTCAGACTTGAGGCAAAGTGAGTTTGAGGTGCAAAGCATGGAACTACTTCATGATAAATAGCCAAGAGTTGAAAGAAAACAAGTTCACATCTTGGGACACCTGGAGTTAATGCAATGGTTAACACATATATACTGCAAGACTCAGAACTGGAAGTCTACACTGTAAGGATGGCATTAAATGCTTATCTTAAAGCAGAGCAAACTGTTACCTTGAAAATGAGAAACGAAGTTCAAGATTAGATTACAGAATGATGGTGGAACAGATTGCAATGCAGTATTCATTCATGTATATAGGTGACAACCAGCTGGAAAGGGTTCAGCTGTCTAGCACAGTTTTCTATAGAAATGGACAGAAAGGCAACCTTTCAATGGGAGAATTGAAGATCATGGTGTCATGGGCATCAGATCATTCAACCTAGATTGTGAAACTTCCTAGAGGTAAACAGTGTCTTTTGGTTTGTTAAAAATGAAGGGTAATGATATGCTGAACCTGCAGTAAGAGAACTGTAAAGCCAATATCCATACAACATAAGTGTCATGTTAAGCCAATACTAAAGGTACATGACTGCAACATTACCCACAGGAGTTTGACAGATCAGAGGGCAAGTTGACTATACTTTTTAAAATTTGAGTCAGTGAATCAGGGCCTCCAGTAAAACAAGCACCACATTCAAGTACCAGAGGCTACATGTTCTCAAATGATAAAGGAGCTAGATCATTTGGAATAACTGGGAATCATTTCTAAAGCTGAATTGCCAGGAGACTGGGTGTCATAAATGGTTGTAGTGCAAAAGAATAATGGAAAGCTGAGGATTTCTCTTGAGTCAAGAGCTCTGAATAAGGCACCATCAGAAGAGAGCACTACCCATCACCAGTTATTGAGGACACTGTCACATGATTATAGAGAGCAATGTCTTCCCAGTTCTGGGAGTAATGCATTTTTCTTTGACAACTACAAGAGCAGAACTTCAACCTGACTATATTCAGTACCACCTTCTGTAGATACAGATGGTTCTGGATGCCATTTGGGATTGGTTCTGCATTGAAGACTTCAAACATCACATTCATTAGCTAAAAGAAGGTTTACCAAGAGCTGAAGTTAAAGCTAATGATTTCACTGTTTGGCTGTGGTAGGATTGAAGAGGAAAAATTGAAGACCATTATAAGAAACTGCACCAGTTTTTATGGAATTAGAGGAAGGCAATGTGGCTCTAGGAGTGGACAGACCTCAGCTCAGGCTAAGAGAATACCCTTTACTGGTCATACAGTAATGCCACAGGGAGTTAAGCCTGCATTATAGAAAGTTAAAGCCTTGAGGGAGATGCCTGTTTTGACTGCTGTATTTCTTTGGAATTATTCAGTGCTAGTCCAAACTTTTGCCTGAGCTGGCAAACATGACCCAACCTCTGAGGAAAATTACAAAAAATTATACTATACACATGCAGCAATAGGCTCAACAGCAGTCATTTAAAGATGCTAAGAGAGCTGTTTTAGTGGCACCCATTTTCAGTGCTACAGTATGATGGATGAGGTTACTGTGAAGTGTGATTCATTATAAACAGGACAAGGCACTGCACTCATCAAGTATGGTCAGGTCATCTCACTTGTATCTTGTATGCTTGTAAACGCTTCCACCAGTATTTGTTAGGATGCAAATTAGTCAAAGAATAGACAGATCATCAACCTTCAGAATCCATGTTCAAGAAGCTCGTGGAAGCTTCACCTGCATGACTACAAAGGAAGCTACTGTGTCATCCAGGTTACAGTTCAGATGATATATATATTAATGAATAAAATTTGGCTTTTTGAGATACTCTTACTCATGCATATTTGCCTACTTATGTGGAAAACATGACTACAGGTAACATGCTTTACACAGTGGAGAACCAAGCCACTCTAATGGTGAATGAAAAAAGGATTCAGGAAACCTGAAGACGTACAGAATAGTGTGAAACCTTGCAAGAGCTGCACAAAGTGATAAAGTTAGGATGGTCTGACACAAAAACTTCAATTCTGGCTGTGGTGCATCCATTCTTTAACTAACAAGGCAAACTGTAAACAGACAATGAATTAATCTTTAAAGGGAACTAGCAAGTGGTGCCAGTCTCTTTTGCAAGGAATTGCTGGACATTGCACATGAGGGTCATACTGTGTTAGAGGGTTATCTGTGTTGTTTGAGAGAGGCACCCTTCTAGCTGGAAATGTCAGAAGATCTTAAAATACTTGTCAACCTCTGAGACATTTGTTTAATGAAAAGAGAAAGCCTAAGTATGGAACATCTTTGAAACCATAATTTTGCTCCTCAATCCTGGTCTTAGGTGAGGGCTGACATTTGTCATTTTGCCAGTCATGATCTACTGTTTGCTGTAGACTACTACTGTACAGTAACTATACATATGTAGCCTAACTATGGAGCCTCATATCAAAGAGAGTGATCCAAGTGATTCAGGTCATCTATACATGAAGTACCACACCCTAGTGTCTGATAATGGACTACAGTTCAGCATGGTAGATTTTCAAGCCTTCCTGAAAAAATGGCTGTTTAAGCACATCACCTCTATTCCTAAACATATGTAGTTTAATGGGAAAGTCAAAGATTTTGTGAAAACAATGAAGATTCTGCTTACAAAAGTGCAATTTGTCCTGTCAAGTAGAGGTCGTGGCATTCTTAAACAAGTGAGGATATGCGTTCAAGCTCAGCACGTCATGAGTCACTAGTGTAAGACAGTCACGCCATATACTTTAACTTTGCCATAACCATACCACTCCACAGAGCAACACATTTCTGAATATGGTTAGAAAGAAAGCTAAACAGGCATACAATTGTGACTGAGGTTCATATTCACTAGTTCCTACTCTCCAGGCAATACAATATGCACACAACTTCCTGGCAGTCAACAGTGGATGCCAGGAGTATGCCTAGAGGAATTCTCACCTCAAATATCTGTGGGTAAAGTCAGTGATCAGATATACTAGAAGAACTGTCATCAACTTCTACATATGAGAGATACTATGTTAGGAGAGCAGATGGTATGGATCAATGAAAAGTGGAGACTGCAGGGTTTCACTGGGAACTGTACTAGACTGATGAGATCGAGCCAGTAGCCCCTTGAGAGCAGAGTCATATGAACCATCAATGCAACCAACATGCCAAACAAAGGAGACCAGCAAACCTGATGCCATGTCTCCTGACAGTCCTATATTGTAACCAGGTCCATTGCACTGGTCTGAGGATCAAAAAACACCAATACTTTATCTAGTAGATGATCAAACTGAGGTTCATCCTATAATTTTGTATGTGTAGCCTGTATCTGCACTGTATTTTATTGTAATTCTTGGCTGTTATAATGAGAGTGCTTTAATTTCAATGAGTTTTGATTTGGAATTTCTACAGTATCAAATTGCAAAAATTTTATATAATTGTTTTACTGAAGATCAATGCATGTATTTTAATTATTTTCATTATTTCTGTAGCTCGCTCTACTGTTATGTATATATTCGCTTTTTATGTATATACATGTGTATGTGGGTGGGTTGGGCTGTTCCTCATCTGTTTCCTTGTGCCACCTCGCTAATGCAGGGCACAACGGTTAAGTATAATAGATAAAAATATATTCATATTGAAGAAAGGGATGTATCAAGTGGTTTACAGAGCTGTGGTGGTCTAATTTAGTGTTCCAGGTCAGTGTCTATGTGAAGGCCAGTCAGTCCACCCAGAGTCAGTTGCAGTTCACTCGCCAGCTCACACACACAAGCATTTTCACTCTAGTTGTATTAATATCTCCTCAAGTATTTCAGTACAGTGTACCTGAGCTTTATATTGCCTCCTTACTTGACCTATCATCACAAGACCTTGGAGTGATAATGAATAATGAGCTTATATATGGTAAACAATGCCTAGTTGCATACTATTCAGCTGACAGGATGTTAGGTTTCATGGCTAGAAATGTAAACAACACAACAATGGATACCATAAATACCTTTTATAATGCTCTGGCTAGACTTCATTTGGAGTAGGCTACACCATTTAGTTCTGATCCCTAAACCTGATCAATTCAAAGTAGAGCAACCAAACTAATCCCTTCACTCTGAAGTAAACTTTATGTGGAAAGATATATTGTTCTCTCTGAAAAGGCAGACTCTGGGGAAACCCAATAGAAAATTTCAAAATACCAAATAATTTTGAGAGCACATCATAGAAAAATCCATCACCTCAGACAGAGGCTCAATGACCAGAAATAAATGGTATGTTGATAAAAGGATGGAGATATTATAGCAATGTAGATAATAGTTTTCACATATAACATGGTGAAGTACTGGAATGAACTACCTCCCAAAGTAGTAAATACAGACTACAAGTACCTTCAAATGAAAGCTGGATAAATGCTTCACTTAGATCTGGTAGCAGTATGGAAGCCAGATTATCTGTTTTGTTGTTTTCCAAAGTCCATCCATGAAATGGATGTTGTCAAACTTACAGGAAACTTTTTTTCAATCCACTGTTTCCTGTAAAATTTCCATGACAGTATCTTACCCTTATACTGCATAGTATTATTTTCTTATCTTTCTCCTGCTGGCGGTTCAGCAAGAAGGATAGGTCGGTGTGGAGATACCTTCTGCTTTGCTATCCTGTTTTTACTACTACACAGAGGTCCCTTGCCAACCACAGTTTTGAGCATATGTACTTCAAATAATGTATACAATTTTACCAACCATGACATCAAGTTCTGAATATCCACAGTTTATCTATCTATATCTCTGACACTTGTTCCCAACTGGAACTCCCTCAAGGTGGCTATGGCATATGAGTTCCCATAATCAGTGAACTCCAGTGCCGCTTCTTAGCCTTTAGTGCCTCACCCTTAACAGGCCACTGGCAGAGGACAAGCCTAGCTCAGTTTTGCAAAGGCACCTGTCTAATGTTCCTACCAACTACTTCTACCAAATATTACTACCTAATGCTCCTGTCTAAATGTTTCACAATTTACCAAAGCATCAATAAAATTTTATCCATAAATCATGCAAATGTCATGTGGGCACAAGCTCCTTTTGGCCTAGCTATGGAAACCATCATTACTTGGGAGAAGTAGGAGTTGCGTCATAGGCAAGTGGTATTGCTAGGGTGGGTGTTTAGGTTGCATTCTTTGTGGCCCTGCTGGATGGCTTCTTTGTGGGAGTAAAAACATACAGCATCAGTAGTGACATTGCTATCATATCATTTTATCAAAGTTTTATACATCATTTCTTTTTATCTTAATATAATACACACATTGTCTCTGAATTACATGGTGAACAAAAAGTACCTGTGCACCTATTGATGAGTATATTCAGAGAATCTCTGTATATTCATATAAATACATTTCCCATACTTACATTGCAACAAATTATTGAAATGGCACCCATATCAATCAGAGATGTTCCTACTGAAATTTGTGATGATTTCCTTCAATTCAGGGATAATGTGAGGCTTGTCTTTGAAAACATTGCCTTTCATTGCTTCCCACAAACAATAAGGGGTTGTACGTTCCAGCAATTGTTGTGGCCAAACGTCCTTTGAAAAAATTCTATTCTCAAACACATCACACAGTACCTTCATAGAGACCTGAGCTAAGTGGACAGTAGCGATGTCCTGTGGGAAGTAGCCGTCGGCAATATCATCCTAATCTAAATGACCAATTAATGGGTAGAGAATCAATTTACAAAAACGTTCCAAGTTGATTGTGCCACTGTAGAAAGTGGGACTGATTATCCAATTTCGAGAAATGGCACACCACACACCAACCTTCTGATAATGTAATGGTGTCTCTATGGTGTCATGCAGATTAGTCACTGACCAAGACATGGCTGTTTTTAGTATTGATGTAATTGTATAAATGAAATCACACCTCATCAGTAAGTAATATGACATTCAGGACATCCTCTTCACTGGCAGTTATGAAGTCTCTAAACTATTGGCAACATTCAACACACTTGATGTCGTCCCTTTCTTTCTACTTATGCGCTGATGTTATCTTGTGGGGATGCAGATGCAATTGCTTCCTTAGCACTCTACATGTGCTGCTATATGAGATGCTCATGTGCTGTGCCAATTTATGTATACACTTTTTCAGGCTTTGCACTATGGAATCTGAAATATCCAATATATTCTCCTCTGTTACTACTGCTGGCCTGCCAAATCTCAGTACATCAGCAACTGATCCAGTTTCATGAAACTTGGCAATTAACTGCTGCAGTGCACTGCGATGTGTAATAGGAGTGTCTGGATACTTTTCAGCAAACTTCTGTTTCACTTCATCTATTCTTTTCTTTATCTTTCAAACTATTCGCCATTTCCCGGGTTAGCGAGGTAGCGTTAAGAACAGAGGACTGGGCCTTTGAGGGAATATCCTCACCTGGCCCCCTTCTCTGTTCCTTCTTTTGGAAAATGAAAAAAAAAAAAAATGATGAGAGGGGAGGATTTCCAGCCCCTCGCTCCCTCCCCTTTTAGTCGCCTTCTACGACACGCAGGGAACACATGGGAAGTATTCTTTCTCCCCTATCCCCAGGGATAGGGGATATATATATATATATATAATGGGAGGTGATAATAAGTAGTGGTGATGTGAGAAGGAGATGGAGTGAGTGTTTGATGATAGAGTGGCAGATATAGGGTGTTTTGGTCGAGGTGGTGTGCAAAGTGAGAGGGTTACGGAAAATGATCTGGTAAACAGAGAAGAGGTAGTAAAAGCTTTGCGGAAGATGAAAGCCGGCAAGGCAACGGGTTTGGATGGTATTGCAGTGGAATTTATTAAAAAAGGGGGTGACTGTATTGTTGACTGGTTGGTAAGGTTATTTAATGTATGTATGATTCATGGTGAGGTGCCTGAGGATTGGCGGAATGCTTGAATAGTGCCATTGTACAAAGGCAAAGGGGATAAGAGTGAGTGCTCAAATTACAGAGGTATAAGTTTGTTGAGTATTCCTGGTAAATTATATGAGAGGGTATAGATTGAGAGGGTGAAGGCATGTACAGAGCATCAGATTGGGAAAGAGCAGTGTGGTTTCAGAAGTGGTAGAGGATGTGTGGATCAGGTATTTGCTTTGAAGAATGTATGTGAGAAATACTTAGAAAAACAAATGGATTTGTATGTAGCATTTATGGATCCACAGAAGACATATGATAGAGTTGACAGAGATGCTCTGTGGAAGGTATTAAGAATATATGGTGTGGGAGGCAAGTTGTTAGAAGCAGTGAAAAGTTTTTATTGAGGATGTAAGGCATGTGTACGTGTAGGAAGAGAGGAAAGTGATTGGTTCTCAGTGAATGTTGGTTTGCGGCAGGGGTGTGTGACGTCTCCATGGTTGTTTAATTTGTTTATGGATGGGGTTGTTAGAGAGGTGAATGCAAGAGTTTTGGAAAGAGGGCAAGTATGCAGTCTGTTGTGGATGAGAGAGCTTGGGAAGTGAGTCAGTTTTTGTTCACTGATGATACAGCGCTGGTGGCTGATTCATGTGAGAAACTGCAGAAGCTGGTGACTGAGTTTGGTAAAGTGTGTGAAAAAAGAAAGCTGAAAGTAAATGTGAATAAGAGCAAAGTTATTAGGTACAGTAGGGTTGAGGGACAAGTCAATTGGGAGGTAAGTTTGAATGGAGAAAAACTGGAGCAAGTGAAGTGTTTTAGATATCTGGGAGTGGATATGGCAGCAAATGGAACCATGGAAGTGGAAGTGAATCATTGCGTGGAGTAGCGGGCAAAAGTTCTGGGAGCACTGGAAAATGTGTGGAAGTCGAGAACGTTATCTTGGAAAGCAAAAATGGGTATGTTTAAAGGAATAGTGGTTCCAAGAATGTTATATGGTTGTGAGGCATGGGCTATAGATAGAGCTCTGCAGAGGAGGGTGGATGTGCTGGAAATGAGATGTTTGAGGAAAATATATGGTGTGAAGTGGTTTGATCGAGTAAGTAATGAAAGGGTATGTGAGATGAGTGGTAATAAAAAGAGTGTGGTTGAGAGAGCAGAAGAGAGTGTTTTAAAATGGTTTGGTCACATGGAGAGAATGAGTGAGGAGAGTTTGACAAAGAGGATATATGTGTCAGAGGTGGAGGGAACAAGGAGAAGTGGGAGACCAAATTGGAGGTGGAAAAATGGATTGAAAAATATTTTGAGTGATCGGGGCCTTAGCATGCAGGAGGGTAAAAGGCATGCAAGGAATAGAGTGAATTGGAACGATGTGGTATACCGGGGTCGACGTGCTGTAAATAGATTGAACCAGGGCATGTGAAGCGTCTGGGGTAAACCATACAAAGTTTTGTGGGGCCTGGATGTGGAAAGATAGCTGTGGTTTTGGTGCATGATACATAACAGCTAGAGACTGAGTGTGAATGAATTTGGCCTTTGTTGTCTTTTCCTTGCGCTACCTCGCACACATGCAGCGGGAGGGTGTTGTCATTTCATGTGTGGCAGGGTGGCGACGGGAATGAATAAGAGCAGACAGTATGAATTATGTACATGTGTATATATGTATATGTCTGTGTGTGTATAAATATACATATGTATGCCTTTGTCTGTAACTGAAGCTACCTCGCTGACACGGGAGGTATGGAGAAGAAAAATGTGTATATATATGTATATATGTATGTATATATATATATATATATATATATATATATATATATATATATATATATATATATATATATATATATATATGTATATCCCTGGGGATAGGGGATTAAGAGTACTTCCCACGTATTCCCTGCGTGTCGTAGAAGGCGACTAAAAGGGGAGGGAGCGGGGGGCTGGAAATCCTCCCCTCTCGTTTTTTTTTTAATTTTCCAAAAGAAGGAACAGAGAATTGGGCCAGGTGAGGGTATTCCCTCAAAGGCCCAGTCCTCTGTTCTTAACGCTACCTCGCTAATGCGGGAAATGGCGAATAGTTTGAAAGAAAGAAAGAAAGATATATATATATATATATATATATATATATATATGCCTTGAGATGTATAGGCATGTTTATGTGCTGTGTGTGTATGTGTATGTATATACATGTGTATGTGGGTGGGTTGGGCTATTCTTTCATCTGTTTCCTTGCACTACCTCGCTAATGCGGGAGGCAGCGACAAAGTATAATGAAATATAAAATAAAATAGTGATGGCTTGCGCAAAAGATGCTTGTGGCATGAGAAGTGTGGGAGCTGGGTAGATTAGAAAGGGTAGTGAGTGGTGGGATGAAGAAGTAAGATCATTACTGAAAGAGAAGAGAGAGGCATTTGGACGAGTTTTGCAGGGAAATAGTGCAAATGACTGGGAGATGTATAAAAGAAAGAGGAAGGAGGTCAAGAGAAAGGTGCAAGAGGTTAAAAAGAGAGCAAATGAGAGTTGGGGTGAGAGAGTATCATTAAAATTTAGATAGAATAAAAAAAATGGGAAGAAGGTAAATAAAAAGCGTAAAACAAGAGAACAAATGGGAACATCGGTGAAGTTTGCTAATGGGGAGGTGATATCAAGTAGTGGTGATGTGAGAAGTAGATGGAGTGAGTATTTTGAAGGTTTGTTGAATGTGTTAGATGACAGAGTGGCAGATATTGGGTGTTTTGGTCAAGGTGATGTATGAAGTGAGAAGGTTAGGGAGAATGATTTGTTAAACAGAGAAGAGGTAGTAAAAGCTCTACGGAAGTTAGAAGCTGGCAAGGCAGCGGGTTTGGATGTTATTGCAGTTGAATTTATTAAAAAAGGGGGTGACTGTGTTGTTGACTGGTTGGTAAGGATATTTAATGTATGTATGACTCATGGTGAGGTGCCTGAGGACTGGCAGAATGCATGCATAGTGCCATCGTACAAAGGCAAAGTGGATAAAGGTGAGTGCTCAAATTACAGAGGTATAAATTTGTTGAGTATTCCTGGGAAATTATATGGGAGGGTGTTGATTGAGAGGGTGCAGGCATGTATGTACAGAGCATCAGATTGGGGAAGAGCAGTGTGGTTTCAGAAGTGGTAGAGGATGTGTGGATCAGGTGTTTGCTTTGAAGAATGTATGTGAGAAATACTTAGAAAAGCAAATGGATTTGTATGTAGCATTTATGGATCTGGAGAAGGCATATGATAGAATTCATAGAGATGCTCTGTGGAAGGTATTAAGAATATATGGTGTGGGAGGTAAGTTGTTAGAAGCAGTGAAAAGCTTTCAACGAGGATGTAAGGCATGTGTATGTGTAGGAAGAGAGGAAAGTGGTTGGTTCTCAGTGAATGTTGGTTTGCGGCAGGTGTGCGTGATGTCTCCATGGTTGTTTAATTTGTTTATGGATGGGGTTGTTAGGGAGGTAAATGCAAGAGTTTTGGAAAGAGGGGCAAGTATGCAGTCTGTTGTGGATGAGAGAGCTTGGAAAGTGAGTCAGTTGTTGTTTGCTGATGATACAGCATTGGTGGCTGATTCGTGTGAGAAACTGCAGAAGCTGGTGACTGAGTTTGGCAAACTGAGTTTGGTAAAGTATGTGAAAGAAGAAAGCTGAGAGTAAATGTGAATAACAGCAAGGTTATTAGGAACAGTAGGGTTGAGGGTCAAGTCAATTGGGAGGTAAGTTTGAATGGAGAAAAACTGGAGGAAGTAAAGTGTTTTAGATATCTGGGAGTGGATCTGGCAGCGGATGGAACCATGGAAGCGAAAGTGAATCATAGGGTGGGGGAGGGGGCGAAAATCCTGGGAGCATTGAAGAATGTGTGGAAGTCGAGAACATTATCTCAGAAAGCAAAAATGGGTATGTTTGAAGGAATAGTGGTTCCAACAATGTTGTATGGTTGCGAGGCGTGGGCTATAGATAGAGTTGTGCTCAGGAGGGTGGATGTGCTGGAAATGAGATGTTTGAGGACAATGTGTGGTGTGAGGTGGTTTGATTGAGTGAGTAATGTAAGGGTAAGAGAGATGTGTGGAAATAAAAAGAGCGTGGTTGAGAGAGCAGAAGAGGGTGTTTTGAAATGGTTTGGGCACATGGAGAGAATGAGTGAGGAAAGATTGACCAAGAGGATATATGTGTTGGAGGTGGAGGGAACGAGGAGAAGTGGGAGTGAAAAAGATTTTGAGTGATCGGGGCCTGAACATGCAGGAGGGTGAAAGGCGGGCAAGGAATAGAGTGAATTGGATCGATGTGGTATACTGGGGTTGACGTGCTGTCAGTGGATTGAATCAGGGCATGTGAAGTGTCTGGGGTAAACCATGAAAGCTGTGTGGGGCCTGGATGTGGAAAGGGAGCTGTGGTTTCGGGCATTATTGCATGACAGCTGGAGACTGAGTGTGAACGAATGGGGCCTTTGTTATCTTTTCCTAGCGCTACCTCGCACACATGAGGGGGGAGGGGGATGGTATTCCATGTGTGGCGAGGTGGCGATGGGAATGAATAAAGGCAGGCAGTGTGAATTGTGTGCATGGGTATATATGTATGTGTCTGTGTGTGTATATATATGTGTACATTGAGATGTATGGGTGTGTATGTTTGCGTGTGTGGACGTGTGTGTATATACATGTGTATGGGGGTGGGTTGGGCCATTTCTTTCTTCTGTTTCCTTGCGCTACCTAGCAAATGCGGGAGACAGCGATAAAGCAAAATAAAAATAATAATAAATAATAATAATAATAATGTTTTCTATTTGTTTACTTATTTCCACAGACAAAACTTTATCTACATACATATAAGGAACAAATAACTTTCTTTGGACCAAAAAATTAACAACTCTACTAGAAATTTTCTTTTATTCAGATACTGAACACAATAACGAGCAACACCATGCCTAGATAAAAGAAATGCACTTTCTTTGATGTTCTGGTGGATAAGTGAGATGCATGACATTTTTTTCAGATGTGGTAGTAGATTACTAGTGACGACTAAGTAGGGGAACGAAACTTCAACAGGGATTTCAAAAAGAGGCAAAAAGCTTCAAATTGATATTCCGCAGGGTCATTACAAGACAAAGGGAGTAGATTAAAGGTTATTCGTATTCATATACCTCCGCATTGTACAGTTAGGTTCGGTAAAGCGCTATCAGCTGGCTATGTGCGTCTGCTCAGAAATAACCGGTATAGACCCCGTTGCTCACCATTGTGAGAAGAAGGGCATTCGAGTACTTAGTATTTCGAATAGTTGTTTCCTATTATACAGTCCCATAGCCTAGCGGTTAGCATGCCTGCCTCTTGCACAGGGGTCCCGGTTTCTATCCTGGCTGTTGGAGGTTTGTATGTTCTATGAAGGTGCACGTTCATATGCACTTTATTCGTATTCATATACCTCCGCGATGTACAGTTAGGTTCTGTAAAACGCTATCAGCGGGCTATGTGCATCTGTTCGGAAATAACCGGTATAGAACCCGTTGCTCACCATTGTGAGATGAAGGGTATTCGAGTACTTAGTATTTCGAATAGTTGTTTCCTATTATACAGTCCCATAGCCTAGCGGTTAGCATGCCTACCTCTTGCACAGGGGTCCCAGGTTCGATCTTGGCTGTTGGAGGTTTAAATTTTAGGGAGAATAAAAAGATGTTCTGGAAGGAGGTAAATAAAGTGCGTAAGACAAGGGAGCAAATGGAAACTTCAGTGAAGGGTGCAAATGGGGAGGTGATAACAAGTAGTGGTGATGTGAGAGAGAGATGGAGTGAGTATTTTGAAGGTTTGTTGAATGTGTTTGATGATAGAGTGGCAGATATAGGGTGTTTTGGTCGAGATGGTGTGCAAAGTGAGAGGGTTAGGGAAAATGATTTGGTAAACAGAGAAGAGGTAGTAAAAGCTTTGCGGAAGATGAAAGCCGGCAAGGCAGCAGGTTTGGATGGTATTGCAGTGGAATTTATTAAAAAAGGGGGTGACTGTATTATTGACTGGTTGGTAAGGTTATTTAATGTATGTATAACTCATGGTGAGGTGCCTGAGGATTGGCGGAATGCGTGCATAGTGCCATTGTACAAAGGCATAGGGGATAAGAGTGAGTGCTCAAATTTCAGAGGTATAAGTTTGTTGAGTATTCCTGGCAAATTGTATGGGAGGGTATTGATTGAGAGGGTGAAGGCATGTACAGAGCATCAGATTGGGGAAGAGCAGTGTGGTTTCAGAAGTGGTAGAGGATGTGTGGATCAGGTGTTTGCTTTGAAGAATGTATGTGAGAAATACTTAGAAAAGCAAATGGATTTGTATGTAGCATTTACGGATCTGGAGAAGGCATATGATAGAGTTGATAGAGATGCACTGTGGAAGGTATTAAGAATATATGGTGTGGGAGGCAAGTTGTTAGAAGCAGTGAAAAGTTTTTATCGAGGTTGTAAGGCATGTGTACGTGTAGGAAGAGAGGAAAGTGATTGGTTCTCAGTGAATGTAGGTTTGCGGCAGGGGTGTGTGATGTCTCCATGGTTGTTTAATTTGTTTATGGATGGGGTTGTTAGGGAGGTGAATGCAAGAGTTTTGGAAAGAGGGGCAAGTATGAAGTCTGTTGTGGATGAGAGAGCGTGGGAAGTGAGTCAGTTGTTGTTCGCTGATGATACAGCGCTGGTGGCAGATTCATGTGAGAAACTACAGAAGCTGGTGACTGAGTTCGGTAAAGCGTGTGAAAGAAGAAAGTTAAGAGTAAATGTGAATAAGAGCAAGGTTATTAGGTACAGTAGGGTTGAGGGTCAAGTCAATTGGGAGGTAAGTTTGAATGGAGAAAAACTGGAGGAAGTAAAGTGTTTTAGATATCTGGGAGTGGATCTGGCAGCGGATGGAACCATGGAAGCGGAAGTGGATCATAGGGTGGGGGAGGGGGCGAAAATCCTGGGAGCATTGAAGAATGTGTGGAAGTCGAGAACATTATCTCGGAAAGCAAAAATGGGTATGTTTGAAGGAATAGTGGTTCCAACAATTTTGTATGGTTGCGAGGCGTGGGCTATGGATAGAGTTGTGCGCAGGAGGGTGGATTTGCTGGAAATGAGATGTTTGAGGACAATGTGTGGTGTGAGGTGGTTTGATCGAGTAAGTAACGTAAGGGTAAGAGAGATGTAAGGAAATAAAAAGAGCGTGGTTGAGAGAGCAGAAGAGGGTGTTTTGAAATGGTTTGGGCACATGGAGAGAATGAGTGAGGAAAGATTGACCAAGAGGATATATGTGTCAGAGGTGGAGGGAACGAGGAGAAGTGGGAGACCAAATTGGAGGTGGAAAGATGGAGTGAAAAAGATTTTGTGTGATCGGGGCCTGAACATGCAGGAGGGTGAAAGGAGGGCAAGGAATAGAGTGAATTGGATCGATGTGGTATACCGGGGTTGACGTGCTGTCAGTGGATTGAATCAGGGCATGTGAAGCGTCTGGGGTAAACCATGGAAAGCTGTGTAGGTATGTATATTTGCATGTGTGGACGTGTATGTATATACATGTGTATGGGGGTGGGTTGGGCCATTTCTTTCGTCTGTTTCCTTGCGCTACCTCGCAAACGCGGGAGACAGCGGCAAAAAAAAAAAAAAAAAAAAAAAAAAAAAAAAAAAATATATATATATATATATATATATATATATATATATATATATATATATATATATATATATATGTATATATATATATCATTTGCCCTCTTTTTCACCTCTTGCACCTTTCTCTTGACCCCCTGTCTCTTTCTTTTATACATCTCCCACTCATTTGCATTTTTTCCCTGCAAAAATCGTCCAAATCCCTCTCTTTTTTCTTTCACTAATAATCTCATTTCTTCATCCCACCACTCACTACCCTTTCTAATCAACCCACCTCCCACGCTTCTCATGCCACAAGCATATTTTGCGCAAGCCATCACTGCTTCCCTAAATACGTCCCATTCCTCCCCCACTCCCCTTAACTCCTTTGTTCTTACCTTTTTCCATTCTGTACTGTGTCTCCTGGTACTTCCTCACACAAGTCTCCTTCCCAAGCTGACTTACTCTCACCACCCTCTTCACCCCAACATTCTCTCTTCTTTTCTGAAAACCCATACAAATCTTCACCTTCGCCTCCACAAGATAATGATCAGATATCCCTCCAGTTGCACCTCTCAGCACATTAACATCCAAAAGTCTCTCTTTCGCGTGCCTGTTAATTAACACGTAATCCAATAATGCTCTCTGGCCATCTCTCCTAATTACATACGTATACTTATGTATATCTCGCTTTTTAAACCAGGTATTCCCAATCACCAGTCCTTTTTCAGCACATAAATCTACAAGCTCTTCACCATTTCCATTTACAACACTGAACACCCCATGTATACCAATTATTCCCTCAACTGCCACATTACTCACCTTTACATTCAAATCACCCATCACTATAACCCGGTCTTGTGCATCAAAACCACTAACACACTCATTCAGCTGCTCCTAAAACACTTGCCTCTCATGATCTTTCTTTTCATGCCCAGGTGCCTGTGCACCAATAATCACCCATCTCTCTCCATCAACTTTCAGTTTTACCCTTATTAATCTAGAATTTACTTTCTTACATTCTATCACATACTCCCACAACTCCTGTTTCAGGAGTAGTGCTACTCCTTCCCTTGCTCTTGTCCTCTCACTAACCCCTGACTTTACTTCCAAGACATTCCCAAACCACTCTTCCCCTTTACCCTTAAGCTTCGTTTCACTCAGAGCCAAAACATCCAGGTTCCTTTCCTTAAACATACTACCTATCTCTCCTTTTTTCATATGTTGGTTACATCCACACACATTTAGACACCCCAATCTGAGCCAACGAGGAGGATGAGCACTCCCCGCGTGACTCCTTCTGTTTCCCATTTTAGAAAGTTAAAATACAAGGAGGGGAGGATTTCTGGCCCCCCGCTCCCGTCCCCTCTAGTCGCCTTCTACGACACGTGAGGAATGCGTGGGAAGTATTCTTTCTCCCCTATCCCCAGGATAGTATATGGTGTGGGAGGTAAGTTGCTAGAAGCAGTGAGAAGTTTTTGTCGAGGATGTAAGGGATGTGTGCGGGTGGGTGGGGAGGAGGGTGATTGGTTTCCGGTGAGTGTCGGTTTGCGGCGGGGGTGCGTGGGGTCTCCATGGTTGTTTGGTTTGTTTGTGGATGGGGTTGTTGGGGAGGTGAATCCTGGAGTTTTGGAGAGGGGGGCGGATGTGTGGTCTGTTGTGGATGAGAGAACTTGGGGAGTGGGTCATTTGCTGTTCGCTGATGATGCAGAGCTGGTGGCTGGTTGGGGTGAGAAGCTGCAGGAGTTGGTGGCTGGGTTTGGTGAAGTGTGTGAGGGTGGAGGGCTGGGAGTTGATGTGAATGGGAGCAGAGTTGTTGGGTTCGGTGGGGTTGAGGGACAGGTGTATTGGGAGGTGAGTTTGAGTGGAGAGGGGCTGGGGGGGTGGAGTGTTTTGGATGTCTGGGAGTGGATTTGGCGGTGGGTGGAACCATGGAGGCGGGGGTGGGTCGCGGGGTAGGGGGGGTTCTTGGGGCGTTGGGGAGTGTGTGGAAGGCGAGAACATGTCTCGGAGAGCAGAAATGTGTGTGTTTGGGGGAGTGGTGGTTCCAGCAGTGTTGTGCGGTTGTGGGGCGTGGGCTGTGGATGGAGTTGTGTGGGGGAGAGTGGATGTGTTGGAGGTGAGATGTTTGGCGATGGTGTGTGGTGTGAGGTGGTTTGATCGAGTAAGTGATGAGGGGGTGAGAGAGATGTGTGGTAGTAGGGAGAGTGTGGTTTGGGGAGCGGGAGGGGGGGGGGGGGTGTTGAGGTGGTGTGGTTGCGTGGAGAGGGTGAGTGGGGGGAGGTTGACGGGGAGGATGTGCGTGTTGGGGGTGGGGGGAGCGGGGAGAGGTGGGGGGCCGGGTTGGAGATGGAATGGTGGGGTGGGGGAGATTTTGGGTGATTGGTGCCTGAACATGTGGGAGGGTGAGGGGCATGCGGGGAGTAGAGTGAGTTGGAGCGATGTGGTGTGCCGGGGTCAGCGTGCTGTCAGTGGATTGGGCCGGGGCGTGTGAGGCGGTTGGGGTGGGCTGTGAAAGGTTTTGTGGGGCCTGGATGTGGAGGGGGAGCTGTGGTTTTGGTGCATTGCACACAACAGCTGGAGACTGGGTGTGAGCAAATGTGGCCTTTGTTGACTTTTCCTGGCACTGCCTCGCACGCCTGCTGGGGGAGGGTGGTGCCATTTCATGTGTGGCGGGGTGGCGGAGGGAATGGATGAAGGCAGCATGTATGAACATGCATATGTGTATATGTCTGTGTATGTATATATATGTATATGTTGAAATGTATAGATATGTATATGGGCATGTGTGTATATGCATGTGTATGTGGGTGGGTTGGGCCATTCTTTTGTCTGTTTCCTTGTGCTACCTCGCTGGCGCGGGAGGCAGCAACAAAGCAAAATAGATAATAGATAATAATATATATATATCCCTGGGGATAGGGGAGAAAGAATACTTCCCACGTATTCCCTGCGTGTAATAGAAGGCGACTAAAAGGGAAGGGAGCGGGGGGCTGGAAATCCTCCCCTCTTGTTTTTTTTTTAATTTTCCAAAAGAAGGAACAGAGAAGGGGGCCAGGTGAGGATATTCCCTCAAAGGCCCAGTCCTCTGTTCTTAACGCTACCTCGCTAACACGGGAAATGGCGAATAGTTTAAAAGAAAGAAAGATATATATATATATATATATATATATATATATATATATATATATATATATATATATATATATATATATATATATATATCTATATATTTTTTTTTTGTCGCTGTCTCCCACGTTTGTGAGGTAGCGCAAGGAAACAGACGAAAGAAATGGCCCAACCCACCCCCATACACATGTATATACATACGTCCACACACGCAAATATACATACCTACACAGCTTTCCATGGTTTACCCCAGACGCTTCACATGCCTTGATTCAATCCACTGACAGCACGTCAACCCCGGTATACCACATCGCTCCAATTCACTCTATTCCTTGCCCTCCTTTCACCCTCCTGCATGTTCAGGCCCCGATCACACAAAATCTCTTTCACTCCATCTTTCCACCTCCAATTTGGTCTCCCTCTTCTCCTCGTTCCCTCCACCTCCGACACATATATCCTCTTGGTCAATCTTTCCTCACTCATTCTTTCCATGTGCCCAAACCATTTCAAAACACCCTCTTCTGCTCTCTCAACCACGCTCTTTTTATTTCCACACATCTCTCTTACCCTTACGTTACTTACTCGATCAAACCACCTCACACCACACATTGTCCTC
>NC_092229.1:32503425-32544777 GCF_036320965.1 Panulirus ornatus
CGCCAGGAAAAGACAAAAATGGCCACATTCGTTCACACTCAATCTCTTGCTGTCATGTGTAATGCAACAAAACCACAGCTCTCTACATCCAGGCCCCATAAAACTTTCCATGGTTTTACCCCAGACACTTCACATGCCCTGGTTCAATCCACTGACAGCACAACCACCCCAGTATACCACAATTCACTCTATTCCACTTCACTCTATTTCTTGCATGCCTTTCACCCTCCTATATGTTCAGGCCCCGATTGCTCAAAATCATTTTCACTCCATCCTTCCACCTCCAATTTGGTCTCCCACTTCTCGTTCCCTCTACCTCTGACACATATATCCTCTTTGTCAATCCTTCCTCACTCATTCTCTCCATGTGACCAAACCATTTCAAAACACCCTCTTCTGCTCTCTCAACCACACTCTTCTTATTACCACACATCTCTCTTACCCTTTCATTACTCACTCGATCAAACCACCTCACACGACATATTGTCCTCAAACATTTCATTTCCAATACATCCACTCTCCTCCACACAACCCTATCTATAGCCTATGCCTCACAACCATATAATATTGTTGGAACCACTAATCCTTCAAACATACCCATTTCTGCTCTCCAAGATAACGTTTTTGTCTCCCACACATTCTTCAGCGCTCCCAGAACCTTTGCCCCCTCCCCCACCCTGTGACTCACTTCCACTTCCATAGTTCCATCCACTGCCAAATCCACTCCCAGATAATTAAAACACTTCACTTCTGCCAATTTTTCTCCATTCAAACTTACCTCCCAATCAACGTCCTTCAAACCTATTGAACCTAATAACCTAGCTCTTATTCACATTTATTCTCAGCTTTCTTCTCTCACACACTTTACCAAACTGAGTCACCAGATTCTGCAGTTTCTCACCCGAATCAGCCACCGGCGCTATATCATCAGTGAACAAGAACTGACTCACTTCTCAAGCCCTCTCATCCACAACAGACTGCATACTTGCCCCTCTCTCCAAGACTCTTGCATTCACCTCCCTAAGCACCCCATCCATAAACAAATTAAACAACCATGGGGACCTCATGCACCCCTGCTGCAAACCGATATTCACTGGAACCCAGTCACTTTCCTCTCTTCCTACTTGTACACATGCCTTAAATCCTTGGTAAAAATTTTTCACTGCTTCAAGCAACTTACCTCCCACACCATATACTCTATTAGTATCTCTATTAACCCTATCATATGCCTTCTCCAGATCCATAAATGCTACATACAAATCCATCTGTTTTCTAAGTATTTCTCACATACATTCTTCAAAGCAAACACATGATCCACACATCCTCTACTACTTCTGAAACCAAACCGTTCTTCCCCAATTTGACGCTCTGTACATGCCTTTACCCTTTCAATCAATATCCTCCCATATAATTTCCCAGGAATACTCAACAAACTTATACCTTTGTAATTTGAACATTCACCTTTATCCCCTTTGCCTTTATACAATGGCACTATGCATGTGTTCCGCCAATCCTAAGGCACTTCACCATGATCCATACATACTTTGAATATCCTTACCAACCAATCAACATCACAGTCAACCCCTTTTTTAATAAATTCCACTGCAATACCATCCAAACCTGCCGCCTTGCTGGCTTTCATCTTCTGCAAAGCTTTCACTTCCTCTTTTCTGTTTACCAAACTATTCTCTCTGACCCTCTCACTTCTCACACCACCTTGAGCGAAACACCCTATATCTGCCACTATCATCAAACACATTCAACAAACCTTCAAAATACTCACTCCATCTCCTTCTCACATCATCACTAATTGTTATTACCTCCCTATTAGCACCCTTCACCGATGTACCCATTTGTTCTCTTGTCTTACACACTTTACTTACCTCCTTCCAAAACATCTTTTTATTCTCCCAAAAATTTAATGATACTCTCTCACCGCAACTCTCATTTGCCCTCTTTTCTACC
This sequence comes from Panulirus ornatus, assembly GCF_036320965.1. Classification (NCBI taxonomy): domain Eukaryota; kingdom Metazoa; phylum Arthropoda; class Malacostraca; order Decapoda; family Palinuridae; genus Panulirus; species Panulirus ornatus. The sequence goes on from NC_092229.1 coordinate 32,505,391, forward strand.
CCTTGCACCTTTCTCTTGACCTTCTGCCACTTTCTTTTATACATCTCCCAGTCATTTGCACAACTTCCCTGTAAATGGAACATATTCTTATTTTCAGCAATACATAATTGTTAATAAATGAGAAATTGTTTCTTTTACCATAAAAATGATAATACAGTTGCTATGGAAATCTAGCTTTCCATTATGATGACATATTTACTTTTTCTTTGATAAATTATGATTTACTTTAAAGTATGATATTATCCAAGAGGAAAGTTAGGTTGCTTGTGACATCACTGATTAAGACGTGGAGTCGTACATTAGTTGGCAATCTAAATGAGGGCTTGAGGGTCTAATGCTAAAAATTTTGCTTAGTGCACCATACAACATCTAGCTAGAAATCTGGATAAGTACAGTGAAAAGGATAATTCTGCAAGTATATAATTCCTGAATTCTCTCCTATTACTGATCTCATCTTAAAGAAGTAAAATTGGATGAAAAAGAGAAAGCAGGGATAAGTGACAGTTTTTCAGGATAACAGGAGTCCAATGTAAATGACATGATAAAAATCAGTTAACTTGCCTTGTGGTTGTATGAGTCGGCCACATACACAGACTCTCCAACAGTGGCAACAGCCAAGGGGTGTTGTAGCTTGGCATCAACACCACAACCATCAGTGTCTCCATATGCAAATAAATCCTGAAAAAATAATTGTTTCAGGTAATGTATTCCTTTTTTTATCTTGTTAGTGAAAGATAAAAGAGTGTTTGGACTATACTTACAAGGAAGGAGTGCAAATGAATGGGAGATGTATAAGAGAAAGTGGCAGGAGGTCAGGAAGAAGGTACAGTACTTGAAGAAGAGGGCAAATGGGAGTTGGGGTGAGAGAGAATCATTAAACTTTAGGGAATAAAAAGATGTTTTTCAAGGAGGTAAATAATGTGTGTAAGACAAGAAAACAAATGGGAATATCTGTGAGGGAGCCAAGGGGGGGAAGCAATAACAGGTAGTGATGGAGTGAGGAGCAGATGGAGTGAGTATTTTGAAGGACTGTTGAATGTGGTTGATGATAGAGTGGCAGACATACAGTGTTTTGGTCAGGGTGGTGTGTGATGTGACAGAGTTGGGGGAGTGGTTTGGTGAAGAGAGATGAGGTGGTGAAAGCCTTGCGGAAGATGAAATCTGGCAAGGCAGCAGGAGTAAATGGTATTGCAGTTGAATTTATTAAGAAAAAGGGTGACTGGTTGGTAAAGATTTTTAATGTAAGTATGGATCATGGTGAAGTGCCTGAGGATTGGCAGAATGCATGTATAGTACAACTGTACAAGGCAAAAGGGGTAAACAACTGTACAAGGCAAAAGGGATAAATGTGAGTGTTCAAACTACAGAGGCATAAGTTTGTTGAGCATTCCTGGAAAGTGGTATGGGAGGGTACTGATTGAGAGGGTAGAGGCATGTAAAAAGCATTAGATTGAGGAAGAGCAGTGTGGTGTCAGAAGTGGAAGAGGATATGAGGATCAAGTATTTACTTTGAAGAATGTATGTGAGAAATATTTAGAAAAACAGATGGTTTTGTATGTAACATTAATGGATCTAGAGAAGGCATATAAGAGGGTTGATGGAGATGCTTTGTGGAAGTTCTTAAGAATATATGGTGTGGGAGGTAAGCTACTAGAAGCAGAGAAGTTTTTATCAAGGGTGTATGGCATGTGCATGAGTAGGAAGAGAGCAGAGTGATTGGTTCTCAGAGAAGGCTGGTCTGTGGCAGGGGTGTGTTCTTTGTTTATGGATTGGGTGGTTAGGGAGGTAAATGCAAGAGTTTTGGAGAGAGGGGCGAGAATGCAGTCTGTTGGGGATGAGAGGCCCTGGGAAGTAAGTCATTTGTTGTTTGCCAATGATACAGCACAGGTGGCTGATTCGAGTGAGAAACTGCAAAAGTTGGTGAATGAGTTTGGAAAAGTGTGCATAAAGAGAAAGTTGAGTAAATGTGAATAAAAGCATGGTAATTAGTTTCAGCAGGGTTGAGGGACAAGTTGGTTGGGATGTAAGTTTGAATGAAGAAAAAATGAAGGAAGTGAAGTGTTTTAGATATCTGGAAGTAGACTTGGCAGCAAATGGAAAAAGAAGTGTCATAGGGTGGGGGAGGGGGTTGAAGGCTCAGGGAGTGATGACGAATGTGTGGAAAGAAAGAATGTTATCTCAGAGAGCAAAAATGGGTATGTTTGAAGGAATAGTAGCTCCATCAATATCATATGGTTGTAAGGCATGAGCTATAGACAGAGTTATGTGGTATGAGGTGGTTTGATTGAGTAAGATAGGGTAAGAGAGATGCGTGGTAATAAAATAAGTGTTGTCGAGCAAGCAAAAGAGTGTGTGTTGAAATGGTCTGGACATATGGATAGAATGAGTAGGAGAGTCTGACAAAGAGGATATGAGTCAAGAAAGGAGTGAACACAGAGAAAAGGGGAACCAAACTGGAGGTAGAAAGATGGAATGAAAAAGATTTTGAGCAACTGCAGCCTAAACATACAGGAAGATGAAAGATGTACATGCATTAGAGTGAATTGAAACAGTGTGGTATACAGGGGTTAATGAACTGAACCTGGGTATGTGAAACATTTGGGGTAAACCATGGAAAGGTCTGTGGTTTCGGTGCATTACACGACAGCTACAGACTGAGTGTGAATGAATATGGTCTTTGTTATCTCTTTTCCTGGCACTACCTTGCTGAAGCAGGGGGTAGCGATGCTGTTTATTGTGGACCAGGGTAGCGCTGGGAATGGATGAAGGCAAGCAAGCACGAATATGTACATGTGTATATATGTATATGTCTGTGCATGTATATGTATGTATATGTTGATATGCATATGTATGTATATGTGCATGTATGGGCATTTCTGTATACATATGTGTATATGAGTGGGTGGGCCATTCTTCGTCTGTTTCCTGGTGCTGCCTCGCTAACATGGGAAACAGCGATTAAGTATAAAAAAAATGTATATAGGAGATAGGGGAGAAAGAAAACTTCCCATGTATTCCTCATGTGTCGCAGAAGGTGACTCAAGAGGGCGGGAGAGGGAAGCTGGAAACCCCACCCCCTCCTTGTACTCAAATTTCTAAAAAAGGGAAACAGAGGGAGTCAAGAGGGGAATACTCATCCTCCATGAAGGCTAAGGTTGGGGTGTCTGAATATATGTGGATGTAACCAAGATAAGAAGAAAGTAGAGACAGGTAGTATGTTTAAGGAAAGAAACCTGGATTTTTGGCTCTGAGTGAAATGAAGCTCAAGGGTAAAGGGGAAGAGTGGTTGGGAAAGCCTTGGGAGTAAAGTCAGGGGTTGGTGAGAGGACAAGAGCTAAGGAAGGAGTAGCACTACTCCTGAAGCAGGAGTTGTGGGAGTATGTGATAGTGTAAGAAAGTAAATTTTAGATTAATGTAGGTAAAACTGAAAGTGGATGGAGAGAGATGGGTGATTATTAGTGCCTATGCAACTGGTCATGAGAAGGAAGATCATGAGAGGCAAGTGTTTTGGGATTGGGAGCAGCTGATTGAGTGTGTAGGCAGCTTTGATGCACGAGACTGGATTATAGTGACGGTTGATTTGAATGCAAAGGTGAGTAATGTGGCAACTGAGGGTATGATAGGAGTACATGAGGTGTTTGGTGTTGTAATTGGAAATGGTGAAGAGCTTGTGGATTTGTGTGCTGAAAAAGGACTGGTGATTGGGAATACCTGGTTTAAAAAGATAGATATACGTAAGTATATGTATGTGTAAGGAAAGATGGCCAAAGAGCATTATTGGATTATGTGTTAATTGAAAGGTGTGTGAAAGAGAGACTTTTGGATGTTAATATGCTGAGAGGGGCAGCTGGAGTTACATCTGATTACTATCTTGAGGAAGCAAAGGTGAAGATTTGTAGAGTTTTTCAGAAAAGAAGAGATAATGTTGGGTAGAAGAGAATGGTGAGAGTAAGTGACCTTGGAAAGGAGACTTTTGTGAGGGAGTATCCAGAGAGATTGAGTTTAGAATGGAAAAAGGTGAGAGCAAATGACATGAGGGGAGTGGGTGAGGAATGGGATGTTTTCAAGGAATCAGTGGTGGCTTGTGCAAAAGATGCCTGTGGCATGAGAAAGGTGGGAGGTGGACAGATTAGAAAGGGCAGTGAGAGGTGGGATGAAGAAGTAAGGATATTAGTGAAAGAGAAGAGAGAGGTGTTTGGATGATACTTGCAGGTAAGTAGTGCAAATGACTGAGAGGTGTATAAAAGAAAGCAGCAGGAGGTCAAGAGAAAGGTGCAAGAGGTGAAAAAGAGGGCAAATGAGAGTTGGGGTGAGAGAGTATCATTACATTTCAGGGAGAATAAAAAGATGTTTTGGAGGGAGATAATAACATGCCAAGACAAGAGAACAAATGGGAACATCGGTGAAGGGGGTAAATGGGGAGGTAATAACAAGTAGTGATGAAATGAGGAGATGGAGTGAGTATTTTGAAGGTTTGTTGAATGTGTTTGATGATAGGGTATTTTGGTCGGGGTGGTGTGTGAAGTGAGAGGGTCAGAGAGATTGGTTTGATAAACAGAGAAGAGGTAGTGAGAGCTTTGCAGAATATGAAAGCTGCCAAGGCAGTGGGTTTGGATGGCATTGCAGTGGAAATTATCAAAAAAGGGGGGTGACTGTGTTGTTGATTGGTTGGAAAGGATATTCAATGTATGTATGGATCATGGTGAAGTGCCTGAGGATTGGTGGAATGCATGCATAGTGCCAATGTACAAAGGCAAAGGGGACAATGGTGAGTGTTCAAATTACAGAGGCATAAGTTTGTTAAGTATTCCTGGGAAATTATATGGGTGGGTACTGATTGAGAAGGTAAAGGCATGTACAGAGCATCAGATTGGGGAATAGCAGTGTGATTTCAGATGTGGTAGAGGATGGGTGGATCAGGTGTTTGCAAGAGAAGACTTCAATATGACTATTACCTAGCAGGAACTAAGTTTCACAATTCTTTGTGTGAGAATGATTTGGGAACTGCCTTCATCCCTAACCTGTCACCTGGGCCCCACATTAGGAAAATAATAGGGGAGATAAACTCCCTGCCAGCAAATATCAAAATAGCTTTTAACTATAAGGATATGGAAATATATAGAAAGCTTTTCATATCCTACACAAGGCCAAAACTGGAATGTGCATCTCAAGTTTGCTATCTGCACCTAACAAGGCACGAAGAACTAACAGAGAAGGTCCACAGAAGGGCAACATAGATAGTGCTAGAATTAAAAGAGTTCAGTTACAGGGTAAGGCTAGAGGCTTTAAATCTGTCAAACTTAGAAGAGTGACCTTATCACAACCTTTGAGTTATTATGACAGATCGATGATATGGACTGTGAAGAGTTCTTTGAAAGATGTAAAAATAGAGCAACCAAAGGACATAACATAAAATTAAGCAAAAAAGTTGTGAAACAGATGTAGAGAAGTACTTTTACAGTGTGAGAGTGGTTAATGAATGAACTGAATGACTGAGGAATGGTTAATGCATCCAGCATATATCTATTAAGTCTTACAATAGCAGAGAATGTTCAAACGACTGGTCCCATGAGTGTAAAACTTACCATACAGTACAAACAGGTAATAACAAAAGCAATACACCATACTAAATGTCCTTACAAACACTTACTCACACCAGATATGGACTTGAAAAAGAAATCCTTAATGTCCTCTACAAGCAACTCATCCACTCCACTTTAAACTATCCCTCATCTACCTGGTCTTCCATCCTCTCAAATACAGTTAAAATTGCAAACCACAAAAAAGAGTGCACTCAGAACAATCACTCACTGTCTAGCAATCTCAAACAATCAACAGCAATACAATAGAACAAAGATCCTCTCAATGCAATCTCACCTCAACATGCTCAGCACTCAGTTTTATGCAACAGCACTAGACCTCTCACCCAAAACACAACAAAAAAAATGACAACGTCTAGTAGAAATGAAAAACTTAGCCCTACCTCACACTTCAACAACCTCTACTCAGAGATCCTCCCACTCACGATGAATAATGCAGAGAAAAAACCTATGCACAATAAAATGACCTGACAAGTACTAAACAACTGCTCTTACAGGTCAGTCTTTAAATCTAATCCAATCAGAAGCCACACTTCCCAAACAAAAATGAGTCACACTCTCTAGTATAAGCTCTGGACACCACTTCACCATGAACATTATTTCATCACATCCCATGACTTTTCATTTCCATGATTCAATTACCAAAACAAAAACAATGAACATTTACTACTCAGTTGCCCTGCACTCTGCAAACAGATGCATTATCATTGCACTTTATGACCTATGGTCCCAACCAGATGTGGAGAGATTCCTAAGCACTTTACGAACCCCACAAAGATAGAAGGGACTCCTACAGTAGGAAGTGAAAATATATATTTATTTCTTATCTACTGATAATCATCTCAGGACCAATTTCTATGAGAGAGCCCTGGTGTTACCCTAGACCTTTCTAAAGGCTCCTGCAGCTTAAGGCTGCACTACTTCCAGTAAAGGGAAATGCACACTCCTTTTGAGTGAGAGGTTCTTTGACAAGACTGTGCTTCCAGTGACACATCCTTGCCAAAGGTGACTTTTCACTAATTCCATTCACCTAAAAAGGTGATAATCTAAAAATTCATTATGAATTAGAAAAAAGAGTATAACTGACCTTGATACAGGATGATGGACAAATCATTCATTTCTTTTCCTTTCTTTCATACGTTTGTTGTTTCTCACATTAGCGAAGTAACGCCAGGAACAGACAAAGGAAAATCCCTTTTCACTCACATCCATTCTCTACTTGTTAAATGTAAAGTACAGAATCCAAAGACCCTCTATCCACAACCAGGTCCCATAGACTTTTCTGTGGTTTTCCCCTTCTGCTTTATTGGTTCAGTCCACTGACAACAGCATGGCACCTCCTGTATACCACATAACTCCAATTCACTCCTTCCTGTGCTGCCTTTCACTCTCGTGCACACTCAGACCCTGACCACGCAATTTTTTTTCACTCTTTCCTTCCTTTGGCCACCCCCTTCTTGTCTCCAACACTTCCTCATTCATTCTTTGCAAATGTCCAAACCATTTTAACACTCCTTCTTTAACTCTCTAAACATTACTCTTCATATCACCACACCTCTCTCTTACCCTATTATTACTCACTTCCCCGTCCCAAACACACACACACCACCACATACTATTCTTAAACATTCAATTTCTGGCACATCTATCCTCCTTTGTACATTTTCATCTACAGCCATGTCTTGCATTCACAAAGCATTGTTGGACCTTCAAACATATCCATTTACACAATCCCTAGTAGTCATCTTTCTTTCCATAGATTCCTCAGTGTTAGCAGAACCTCCAACCCCTCACTGCTGCTATTTCCAACCCCAGGTATCTAAATCATTCTACTACCTCCAAGTTTTCTTCATTCTAACTCATTCCCCAGCTAACCTGTCTCTCTGTACAGCTAAACCTAATAACCTCACTAATATTCATATTCAGTCTCAGCTTTCTCCTATCACATACTCTCCCATACTTAGACACTAACTTCTGCAGTTTCTCATTTGAATCTGCCAATAGTGGTACGTCATCAGTAAACAACAGTGACTCACTTCCCTTACAATCATATCCATAAACAAATGGTGACATCACACACCCTTGCCACAAACCCACTTTCATCTGGAACCACTATCCCTCCTCTCTAACCACTTGCACACATGCTTTACTTTCTTGATGGAAACTTCTCACTGCTTCTAATAGCTCCTTCCATGTCATATATTTGTAACAACTTCCACAAAGCATCTCTATTAACTTTATCATATGCTATGTGAAGAATCATAATGTCTCATACAAATCCTTCTGCTTCTACAAGTATTGTTCACACATTATTTCAAGCCAACCCCTGAACCACACATCCTTTACCACTCCTGAAAGCACATTGTTCCTCCCAGCCTGATCCTCTATGCATGCCTCCAGTGGCAGTATCATAACCAATGAGGATAAGGCATGCTGCTAGTGTGAATAGGCATAGACTTGGGAAAAGTTTTCAGGTTTTGGTACCTCAAAGGGATACTTTAGTTTTCTAGAGTATCCAAGTCTCACCCCGCCTTCTTGTGGTGACCTAGTTATTACACATTTAGGAGTGGAAATGAAGGGGGTGGTGTTACCCAACTCCACTGTGGCAATCTTTTTAAACATAGATAAACATCTAAGGTGTGATGGGACTTTTAAGTTTTTGGAGTTGTCTTTTGTCAGTGGCCTGTCAAGGGTGAGGCACAAGAAGTAAAGAAGTGGCACTGGAGTAAAAGAGATGAGCAATTGAGGGTGATGGTGCTGAATGTAAATGGGATGACAGGTGAAAGTAAAAGACCTTGTGAAGTTTAAAAGTTGTAGCTTGGATGAGCCTGAGATTGGGGTAACCCATATTCTTGGGCATGGTGTATGAAATGAAAATGGAAATGATAAAAGCAAGTTGTGGGAAGGCATGGAAAGAGTAGTATGGATGGGAATGAATGAAAATTATCAGGGAAGAGCAAAAAGATGTGCAATTATACTATCTCTGAAAGTAAGGGAGAGTTACAGAACATGGATGGAATGGATCAAAAATAGTAGGTGAAAGAAAAGATGAGAATTGTGAAGTATGCATAGGTATGTGTATAAGTGCCTGTGAATATGAAGACTGTATGTGGTAATAACGAAATGAAGCTTTTTTGGAAAAATTTGAATGACTGTACATATGCCTGAGAATGAGAAATATGAATGTAGTGGGTGATATGAATGTGAAAGTGGGATCTGATGAAACTGCCTGGATTAAATGAGAAGTTATCTTATGGATGTTTGTGCTGAGAGGGGTTTATTCCTTGCAAACGCTTTTTTTTTTTAGCATTAGATGATCCACAGGTATACAAAGATGAGTAATGATGGAAGAGAAGAGCAAATGGCTTCAACTGACTATGTGGCAGTGGATGAAAGATTAAAAAAGGCCATGCTAGATGCTAGAGTTGTGAAAGGATTCTTTGGAGACTGGCCATTTCACAGTTCTTGTGAGGATGAGGATCAGGGAGAAGTGGAGGTATGGTGTAAGGGAAAATGGAGAGGTAAAAGTGTAGGCAAGCAAGAAGATGGATCAGAAAAAATGCAGAGAGGAGTATGAAAGGGAAGTGACTGAGAGCTTGGATGGAAGTGCAGTGAATGTAGGGATGCAGTCATGTGTGAATAAGGTGTTTGAAATATATTTTATTTTCATTTATTTTGCTTTGTCGCTGTCTCCCGCGTTAGCGAGTTAGCGCAAGGAAACAGACGAAAGAATGGCCCAACCCACCCACATACACATGTATATACATACACGTCCACACACACAAATATACATACCTATACACCTCAACGTATACATATATATACACACACAGACATACACATATATACACATGTACATAATTCATACTGTCTGCCTTTATTCATTCCCATCGCCACCTCGCCAAACATGAAATAACAACCCCCTCCCCCCTCATGTGCGCGAGGTAGCGCTAGGAAAAGACGACAAAGGCCACATTCGTTCACACTCAGTCTCTAGCTGTCATGTAATAATGCACGGAAACCACAGCTCCCTTTCCACATCCAGGCCCCACAGAACTTTCCATGGTTTACCCCAGGCGCTTCACATGCCCTGGTTCAATCCACTGACAGCACGTCGACCCCGGTATACCACATCGTTCCAATTCACTCTATTCCTTGCATGCCTTTCACCCTCCTGCATGTTCAGGCCCCAGTCACTCAAAATCTTTTTCACTCCATCTTTCCACCTCCAATTTGGTGTCCCACTTCTCCTCGTTCCCTCCACCTCTGACACATATATCCTCTTTGTCAATCTTTCCTCACTCATTCTCTCCATGTGACCAAACCATTTCAAAACACCCTCTTCCGCTCTCTCAACCACACTCTTTTTATTACCACACATCTCTCTTACCCTTACATTACTTACTCGATCAAACCACCTCACACCACATACTGTCCTCAAACATCTCATTTCCAGCACATCCACCCTCCTGTGCACAACTCTATCCATAGCCCATGCCTCGCAACCATACAACATTGTTGGAACCACTATTCCTTCAAACATACCCATTTTTGCTTTGCGAGATAATGTTCTCAACTTCCACATATTCTTCAAGGCTCCCAGAATTTTCGCCCCCTCCCCCACCCTATGATTCACTTCCACTTCCATGGTTCCATCCGCTGCCAAATCCACTCCCAGATATCTAAAACACTTCACTTCCTCCACTTTTTCTCCATTCAAACTTACCTCCCAATTGACTTGACCCTCAACCCTACTGTACCTAATAACCTGGTGTTAAAAAATGTCTAGATGAATATGAATGAAGGTTGTAGAATTGTAGTTGGATATAAGATTGTGAGATATACGAATAAAAAGGGTAATATATGATGGATGGAAGAGATTAGAAATGCTGTAGAAGAGAATAAAAAGGCATATGGTGGATTGCTCAAAAGGAATGTACTAGTAGAAGTTCAGCACAGGAGTAGGAAAGAATATAAGATATGTTAAAAGAATGTTAAGAAGATGATAGACAAAAGCAGAGAAAGAGTAGATGAAGATTTTTGGAAAAAAATTGAGCAAAAAGTTTTGGGAAAATAAGAAATTATACTGGAAGGAGGTGAGAAAGAAAAGAGGTGGATGTAAGAGTGGAAATCTTAATGCAAGAAGTAAGGAAGGGAGTTGCTGAATCTAAAGGAGGAAGTGAAAGGAAGATGGACAGAATATTTTGAAAAAATGATGAAGGTGGGAGAAGAGGAGGCAGCAGTTCTTACTTGCATGGGTATGGAGGATGGAAGGAAGAGCACACAAGCAAAAGGGCCTATAGCAAGAAGGAAGGTAAGAAGGCATGAAGAAGAAAGCATGATAAGAGTGGATGCATCTAACATGTAATTTAGCATGGAAACAAGATTGTGCCAGAGGATTAGGTGAAAGCTATTATTGTTCTTTATTCAAATGAAAAGGTGCTGAGGATGTATGGAGCAATTATAGGCAAATAAGTCAGTTAAGTATACTAAGAAAAATGCATGCAAGAACACTGATTGATAGAGTAATGGAAGTGACTGAATGCAGAATAAGTGAGTAGCAAGGGGCTTTTAGGGAAGTGCGGATCAGACACTTGTGGTAAAGACGACTGTGGATAAGTATTTAGCTTTTACAGATCTGAAGAAAGCATATGATAGAGTCAAGTGGAATGCTTTATGGGAAGTGTTAAGGATGTATGGGGTCAGGGGACAACTGCTGGATGGTGGGAAAGCCTTCTCTACAAAGAGGAGCAAATGCATGTATGAGTGAATGGAGAGTTGGGCAAAAGTTTCAGTATACATGTGGCTGTTAGGCAGGGCTATGTGATGTCACCATGGCTTTTTAATATATATATGGAAGGAGTGATACTACAGATGAAAGCAAATCTAGAATAAGGAAGAGGTGGGCAGAGGTGGAGTGTGGCAGAGATATGTTGGCAGGTGGTAAGCCTGTTTGTGCATGATACTGTGTTGTTTGCTGAGAGTGAAGAGGAGTTGTAGAAGGTTGTAAGTTGTTTTATGATGTGTGTAAACAGGTGATTGAAGGAAAATACTAGTAAAAGTAAAGTAATGGTGTTTGAAAGGAAACAGAGTGAAAGTATAGATTTTGTAAAACCGTGTCTGTCTTTCTATATGGTTTATAAAACCATATAGAAAAAAAGAAGAATTCTTACTAAACTGTGCTTTGGATATGAAGGGAGGAAAGGCTGGAAGAGGTGAGAGAAGTATTTAGGAGCTGTCTTGGATAAGATTAGTGATATGGAAGGAGATATGGGAAAAGAGCAGTATATGGCAGAAGGGTCACTGGGTCCCTTAACAAAATAATGGAGAGCAGAGGTGTAAGTATGGAAGTGATGAAAGATTAAGAAACAACATAGTCCTCCTAGCCCTGACCTAAGTAACCAAAATATGGCTGTGGAAATAAGCTAATTGAAAGGAGCATGGTGCGATTAGATGGAATGATGAAAGAAATGAAGGGTTGTATGAGAGATGTGGTATGGCAGGGAATGCAAAGGGAATGAATTGTGGAGTGGTAAGGAATGGTAAAAGAATGCATAGAATGATGTATACGAGGGAGGCGTGTTAGGACAGGGATAAGTGGAGACTCTTTTACTATGGCCACCCACGTGGTGGGAGTTCTCAAAGGGAATGGGTATCAGAGATAAATAGATAGACTGGCTTCCACCATCTCAATCACCACTCATCCAAGTATACCCAAAAAACTATTACCTCTGTAATTTAGATACTTATCTTTGTTCCCTTGCCTTTGTAGAATGGCATTCTTCATGCACTCCACCAACCTTCAGGCACTTTATCATGATCCATACATACAATGAATATCCGAACACACCAACCAACAACACAGTCACTCCCTTTCTTAAAAATTTAACTGCAACACCACCCACTCCAACTGCTGAGCCACACTTCATCTTAAACAAGGCTTTCATTACTTCTTCTCTTTTTACCAAACCACGTGACATGAATCTCTCACTTTGCATACCTCCTCAACCCAAACACCCACATCTGGCATCTTATCATCAAACACATTCAACAGTCCCTCAAAGTATTCACTCCATCTCCTCTTCATTTCATCAATGTCTGTTTCCACTTTCCCCCATCACCAATGTTCCTTTATGTTCTCCTGCAATTCTCATATTATTAACCTACTTCTAAAGCATCTTATTCTCCATGAAGTTTGCTGAAACTTGCTCACCCAAAGTCTCATTTGCCCTCCTTTTCAGTCCCTGCACCTTCCTCTTGACCTCCTGCTGCTCTCTCTTGTACATCTCTACAAGTACTGCCAATACACATTTCTTTTTTCATTCACTAGCATCTTTACTTTGTTATCCCATAACTCACTACCTTTCCTCACTTGCCCTTCCCCCACCTTCTGCATGCTAGATACTTCTCTTGCATACGCCAACAATGCTTCCCTAAATATCTACCATTCCTCACCCACTCCCCTCACCTCATTTCCTCATTTACTCTCAGCTTTTGCCATTCTACACTCAACAGCTCCCATCATTTCTTCACACAGGTCTCTTTTCCAAGCTTTTACTTTCATCCCCTTTTCTCATCCATATCATTTCCTCTTTTTCATAAACCTCTACAAATTTTCACCACTGTCTCCACCAAGTAATGATCACGCATCTTCCAGGTTGCCCCTCTCCGCACATTCACATACAAAAGTGTGTATCAAATTCCTAGCAATTAATATGTAGTCCAATATTCCCACTTACTACCTTTCTAACTCACTCATATGTACTTGTATATGTCCCTCTTTTTAAACCAGGTATTCCCAGTCACAAGTCACTTTTCAGCAAACAACTCCCCATGCTGTGCACCTTTCCATTCACCTTACTGAACATCCCATGCCCCACCCCAATTATATCATTAATTGACACATTACTAATTTTTACACTTAAATCACTCATCATCAATACAAGGTCTCTTGCATCAAAACTGCTGACACATTTACTCAGCTGCTCTCTAAACATTTACCTCTCATCAATCTTCTCATGGCCATGTGCATAAGCACTAATAGTCACCTAACTCTTCTGACCCATTTTCATTTTAAACCACCTCAGCCTGGAGTTCACTCCCTTACACTCCTTCACACATTCCCACAACTGCTTCAGCAATATCACTAGAAAAAGTTTATACTAACCAGAGGATCACGGGCTCCCCCAACAGCACTCTTCACAGCACCATCTGTTAAGTTCATCTTCCTTATAGAAGAACTCTCAGCATCAGCAATGAGTAGTACTGATACTCCAAAACAAGTGCCAAGCGCAAGGCCTGAGGGCTGAGCAAATCCAGCTCGGTGGGGATAAGAGGTGTTTCTGTTTTCTTCAGCTCCACTGCCAGCCAAACGTATCACAGTTCCTTTACTATATGAGCTGAAAAACAATAAGTAGAGGAATAAATGTAAATTTTACCTTAACTTTACAAATATAGTTATGTTAATATCATTTCAATCTCACAATCATTACAAATATAGTTATGTCAATATCATTTCAATCTTACAATCATGTGCAACATTAAATACACTCTGGCTATGACTTTTCATTTACTCATCTCCACAATTTTATCTTATTCTTATCCAAAACTTCTTCCATTTATCTATTTCCTTGTTATCAACATGCTTTTATATGGTATTTGATATTCTAGGTGTATAATAGTAAAAAAGTTTTGGATAATCTATCAATCTATCTATCTATTATATTCATTTATTATCGTACTTGACTGCCGTCTCCCACGTTAGCGAGGTAGCGCAAGGAAACAGACGAGGAATGGCCCAACCCACCCACATACACATGTATATGTATAAACGCCCACACATGCACATATACATATATATACATTTCAACGTATACATACATATACATTTCAACATATACATACACAGATATATACACATATATATACATGTACATATCCATACTTGCTGCCTTCATCCATTCTTGTCACCACCCCGCCACACACAAAACAGCATCCCCCTCCTCAGCGAGGCAGCACTACAAACAGACGAAAAAGGCCACATTCGTTCACACTCAGCCTCTAGCTGTCATGTGTAATGCACCGAAATCACAGCTCCCTTTCCACATCCAGGCTCCAAAAAACTTTCCATGGTTTACCCCAGATGCTTCACATGCCCTGGTTCAATCCACTGACAGCGTGGAGATGCCAGTATACCACATCGTTCCAATTCACTGTATTCCTTGCACACCTTTCACCCTCCTGTATATTCAGGCCCTATTCACTCAGTCTTTTTCAATCCATCCTTCCACCTCAATTAGGTTTCCCACTTCTTCTTCCCTCCACCTCTGTCACATATATCCTCTTTGTCAATCTTTCCCCACTCATTCTCTTCATGTGTCCAAACCATTTCAACACATCCTCTTCTACTATCTCTGCCACACTCTTTCTATTACTACACATCTCTCTTATCCTTTCATTACTTACTCGATCAGACCACCTCACACCACATATTGTCCTCAAACATTTCATTTCCAACACATCCACCCTCCTCTGCACAACCCTATCTATAGCCCATGCCTTGCCACCATATAACATTGTTTGAATCACTACTCCTTCAAACATACCCATTTTTGCTCTCCGAGATAACATTCTTGCCTTCCACACAATCTTCAACACTCCAAGAACCTTTACTCTCTCCCCAACCTGTGATTCACTTTTGCTTCCATGGTTCCATCTGCTGCTAAGTCCACTCCCAGGTATCTAAAACACTTCACTTCCTCCAGTTTTTCTCCATTCAAACTTACTTACCACTTAACTTGTCCCTCAACTCTGCTGAACCTAATAAACCTGCTCTTATTCACATTTACTATCAACTCTCTTTTTTCACACACTTTACCAAATTCAATCACCAACTTCTGCAGTTTCTCACCCAAATCAGCCACCAATGCTGTGTCATCAATGAACAACAACTGGCTCACTTCCCAAGCCCTCTCATCCACAACAGCCTGCATACTTGCCCCTCTCTCCAAAGCTCTTGCATTCACATCCCCAACCACCCCATCCATAGACTAATTAAACAACCAAGGAGACTGCAAACCAACATTCACTGGAAACCAACCACTTTCCTCTCTTCCTAATCGCACACATGCCTTACATTCTTGGTAAAAACTTTCCACTGCTTCTAGCAACTTACCTTCCACACTATATACTCTTAAAACCTTCCACAAAGCATCTCTATCCATCCTATGTCTTTTCCAGATCTAAGTATTTCTCACATATATTCATCAAAGCAAACACCTGATCCACACATCCTCTACCACTTCTGAAACCACACTGCTCTTCCCCAATCTGATGCTCAGTAGATGCCTTTACCCTCTCAATCAATACCGTCCCATTAATTTCCCAGGAATACTCAACAAACTTATGCCTCTGTAATTTGAACACTCACCTTCATCCCCTTTGCTTTTATACAATGGTACAATGCATGCATTTCACCAATCCACAGGCACTTCACCATGATCCATACATACACTGAATATCCTTACCAACCAATCAACAACACTCACCCCCTTTTTCTTTATAAATTCCACTGCAATACCATCCAAACCTGCTGCCTTGCAGGCTTCCATCTTCCACAAAGTTTCACTACCCCTTCTCTGTTCACCAAACCATTTTCCCTGACCCACTCACTTCACACACCACTTCAACCAAAACACCCTATATCTGCAACTCTATCATCAAACACATTCAACAAACCTTCAAAACATTCACTCCATCTCCTTCTCACTTCATCATTACTTGTTATTACCTCTCCATTTGCCCCCTTCACCGATGTTCCCATCTTTTCTCTTGTCTCACACTTTTTCATTGACCTCCTTCCAAAACATCTTTTTATTCTCCCTAAAATGTGATGATACTCTCTCACCCCAAATCTTATTTGTCCCCTTTTTCACCTTTCATGCCTTTCTCTTGACCTCCTGCCACTTCCTTTTATACATCTCCCAGTCATTTGCACAACTTCCCTGCAAAAATTGTTCAAATGCCTCTCTCTTCTCTTTCATTAACAATCTTACTTCTTCATCCCACCATTCACTATTCTTTCTAATCTGCCCACCTCCCACCTTTCTCATGCCCCATGCATCTTTTGCACACATCAATGCTTCCCTAAATACATCCCATTTCTCCCCCACTCCCCTCACATCATTTGCTCTCATATTTTGCCATTTTGCACTCGATCTCTCCTGGTACTTCCTCACACAAGTCTCTTTTCCAAGCTCACTTACTCTCACCATTTTTTTCTACCCAACATTCTTTTCTGAAAACCTCTATAGATCTTCACCTTCGCCTCCACAAGATAGTAATCAGACATCCCTCCAGATGCCCCTCTTAGCACATTAACAACCAAAAGTTTCTCTTTTAAACACCTATCAATTAACACACAATCCAATAACACCCTCTGGCCATATCTCCTACTTACATACATATACTTATGTATATCTCTCTTTTTAAAGCAGGTATTCCCAATCACCAGTCCTTTTTCAGCACACAAATCCACAAGCTCTTCACCATTTCCATTTACAGCACTGAACACCCCATATACACCAATTATACCCTCAGCTGCCACATTACTCACCTTTCCATTCAAATCACCCATCACTATATCCCAGTCTCTTGCATCAAAGCTGCTAATACAGTCACTCAGCTGCTCCCAAAATACTTGCCTCTCAAGATCATTCTCCTCATGACCAGGTGCATAGGCACCAATAATCACCCGCCTCTCCACATTCACTTTCAGTTTTACCCATAACAATCTGGAGTTTACTTTCTTACACTCTATCACATATTCCCACAATGTCTGCTTCAGGAGGAGTGCTACTCCTTCCTTTGCTCTTGTTCTCTCACTAACCCCTGACTTTGCTCCCAAGACATTCCCATACCACTCTTCCCTTTACCCTTGAGCTTCATTTCACTCTGAGCCATGACATCCGGGTTCCTTTCCTCAAACATACTACAGGTACATCACCAAATTTCTGGCAACTGATGGTTCGGCACCTCCTTTAGTCTGAACAAAATTATGTGAGGGAACTTGAAATTACTGCAGCCACCAGACTAGTTTACTGGGTGGCCACAGATGGCATTGTGTGTGTAGGGCGCATTTATTTACATTCTTTTCACTGCACTTGTTGGTGGTGATACAGCAGTTCTGTGAGATTCTTAGCTTATTTTGCTTAAATTCAACCCTAGCTATGGCTTCTAAGATATATGTGAGTGCCAGTCATGGTGTCAAACGTAAACACCAGTCCATATCGATCCAAGATAAAGCGCAACTGTTGAAAAAGATGGACCGTGGTATTTTGGTGCATAAGCTGTATGACATCTACAGTAGCAGTTCATCAACATCTTATGATATAAAGAAGCAAAGGGAGAAAATATTGAAATTCTATGCAGACAGCGATTCCAAGAACCAAATGACGATTAGAAAAACTATGAAAGATGGTAAGAGTACTGACCACAATTGAGTGATGATGAAATGGTTTTGACAGTGTTGGAATGATGGAGTGGACATGTCAGGTAGCATGATAATGGACCAGGATAAGTTGTTCCATAAAGAACTTAAATTATACCGTTAGGATGATTATAGTGAAAAATGGCTTCAAAGATTCAAGAAGCCTCATGGAATTTCCATCTATAAAGTGTGCTGAAGAGAGCGATCTGCAAACCACGAAGGAGCTGCCGAGTATGTGGATGAATCTACGAAACTCGTAGCTGATGAGCACCTCAGTCCTGGGCAGGTGTATGATGCAGAAGAAACTGCATTATTCTAGTGATGCACACAGTAACAAGAAGACCCCACAGGATTCAAGCAATCTAAGGACAGACTTACCATCTTAGGGTGCTTAAACATTTAATATCTGTTTGATATAAATTTCTAGCAGTCCATGGTATACTTCAGACACATGGGAGATAGTGGGTTAGAGGTGTGTTAATAAATTATCATTACGTGACTATGGTTGGACTGGCAAAATGGTTAATCCGGTAAGGCTTTGGAACCAAGAGTGCTGGAAAATCAGTGGTGCACCTGTACCTATCTCTCCTTATTTCTCATCTTGGTTACATCCACACACATTTAGACACCCCATTCTGAGCCTCTGAGGAGGATGAGCACTCCCCACATGACTCCTGTTTCCCCTTTTAGAAATTGAAATACAAGGAGGGACGTTCCCAACCCCTTGCTCCCACCCCCTTTAGTCGCCTTCTAAGACACGCGAGGAATACATGGGAGGTATTCTTTCTCCCCATCCCCAGGGATAAAAATCTATCTATATCTCTGATGCCTGTTCCAACAGAAACTCCCTCCAGGGGGTGGCCATGGCAATAAATTCTCCATAACTAGCAAACTTCAGTGCCACTTCTTGGCCTTCAGCGCCTCATCTTTAACAGGCCTTTGGTAGAGGGCAACTCTACCACAGTGTTACTTGAGGATCCTACCTAATGACTTGCTCTAAACAATAAGTGTACCACTCCAGTACCTGAAGTCTTGATGAGACACCAGTTTCGTCACCCTATGGGCACCTTAAACATCAATATGTCTTAACATAAATCCTAACATTTCATCTTCTGGCTGGGACTCATTTTGATGCCTCATTTCTGACGTCCATCTTTGGCAAGACTCGTGTAGAACATTGCCTCTGCCCATCAAGAGCTGTAGCTGTAACAACAAGGGGCATACGACCATGTCCATGGCACTCCTGCAACCCAAGCTCAAACTGCACACTTCTGGAGCAATGATACATGCCACATCCACCTCCTACAGGTACTCCACATAGACTCAGCAGCCACGCAATGCTCCCTTGTGCTCCTGCTTCACCTGGTATCCTCATAAGCAACACAGGACCCCCTGCCAATCCTGTCTCTTATTACTCGACCCACCTTACTTGACCTATTCTTCATTATAATCCTACACCTCCAGTAGCTCATTGTCCCTGGGCTATCTCACTTTATGGACCTTAACCAATACAGCATTGTTGTCATTTAATGTGTCTCTATGCCCCTCTCTCAATTATAACACCCCAACAACCTGACCAGAACAGTTGCTAAACATCTTTACTTTTCTTCTTGTGCATCTGCACACAAAACGTTTTTTGGTTTCTGCTGGTGATAAAGGTTTAATAAATAGTCTGGAGGAGAGTCTGTTTGAAGATTGATGAGCAAAATGCAAATGGCCTGCTTAATTTAACATGCCTGACATGAATATGAGCAGTCATGAAACCATATTTTTCAAAAATCTAGTACACTACCTTCCTAATCCCTGGATTTGGTTTATTAGTAGTTTTCACTAAATATATGTTAAAAGAGCTCAGTATTGCAATATCTACCATGTGAAAAATAATGCATGGTAACATTTCACTGATTTTCTCATATTCCACTGGTTTTATTTGCATTTCTGCTTTGTCCACCAAGCAAATGTTCAGTATGCAGTCAATTACTAAACCTAACTTTACAAATTTTTGTGAGTATGAAATTACTCCTTTCCACATACAACCACATTTCTTGTGTGTATTGTTGATGCCATGCAGATATCATACATGTCATGCCACTTTTGTGCCAGAATACTGTCTGTGGGCATGCCATGATTTTCATCTGGCTTTAGTTTTTGAGGAAAACTTGGCATGTTTCCAGTTAGATCTATGCATGCATATCCCATGTGCCAGATAAATTTTCCAATAGGTATTCATATCATGCTGGGCTGGTGTGCAGTACCAATTATCTATGTAGATTAAGTATTCCTTTCCCAGATTTTTCATCAATGCACCAGAAATTCTAAGGGGATAACTATGATCAATGTCTTTATCCTTTTTAGTATGTTTAAAACTATATAAGTCCCTGGGGATAGGGGAGAAATACTTCCCACGTACTTCCTGCGTGTCGTAGAAGGCGACTAAAAGGGAAGGGAGCGGGGGCTGGAAATCCCCCCCTTTTTTTTTTTTCCAAAGTAAGGAACAGAGAAGGGGGCCAGGTGAGGATGTTTCCTAAGAGGCTCAGTCCTCTGTTCTTAATGCTACCTTGCTGACGCGGGAAATAGCGAATAGTATGAAAGAAAAAGAAAAGAAGTCTCATAATCTACAATACAAAGAACTTGAATCCAAATCTATGTTTCTCTCTAAAAATATACTGCTTGAACCTAGCATACCTTTGAAAAGCAATAAAGATTCACCAACAACAAGCTTTTGAAATGGGCTGAACACTTGTGTATTTTTTATTGAGGGGGAGGGGAAACTCATATCTTCCCATATAAACAATTATTTACATCAGCTTTATCACTGTCAGCAAGCTAAGAATTGCAGAAGTACTAGAAAGTAATCTATACTCAAAAACTTAATGGGGATATTTAACTGGACAAGGTCTTGTGACCAATATTCTGTGAGCAAATATTTTTCACATGCAGGATCAACACTCTAACAAAAACTAATCTTTTAATTGGTGGTAATGCCTTTCCAGTTAATCTGAGCATCACTTTCATATGCACAATATGCATAATATTTGTTTATCTCACTCACAATAGAGTCCTTGATTACCACTGACACCATGTGAAAGTATTAACATTCATTATTTTCTTCTATAACACTACAAGTATCACAAATTCCTACATCACAGTAAAAAAACTGTTGCACTATGGGGATAAGCTGGCAAACTTACACTAAAGAGAATATGGAATTGACCTTTCAAATCAGTAACCTTTTTCATGTGTACTGTTGAGTATGTGAGTCCACCATTGAGTTTTACTAATCAAAATACACCCATGTACACTTTTACCTACTTACATATGAGATTACAAAAACTGTTAACTATGAAAAAGAAAATGAAATGTACCAAAAGCCAAGAGGATTGCAGGTTAGGTGAGTTACATTTCTAACACTATTGAAAACTTAACTTACACATGAATGTTATGTTTACATTAGCAGTTTCATGTTTTTCCATATGCATTTTTACAACTTTGTTTCTCACAAGAGTCTAAGTGCAGGGGAGAGTTGAAGCCAAACTGCAAATGCTGGCACAAAAGACGAGTCACCTCAGAAAAAATAAAAATCCAATTCAGTGATACGACTAAAATAACCTATGGAATGGCAAAAACACATTCCATTTTGCAGTTTGACTTAAACATTTTGTTTTATTCTGCAGTAACAGATAATAACAGTGATATGAGGAATATGATAATATGGTAAAATAAATGAGAACAGTAAATGAAACACTTTTGGAAATTAAGACATCCTCTGATATCTTTATCTAACTTCACTGGTAATGGGGATGGCTATGATGGCTTGGAGAAAATATAGTGTTCACCCTAACCTGTAATCTCATCCACAACATTATACATGACCTTCACTAAGTTGCCATAAAGTATTTGGTCTAAATTGAGTAAAGAAATTACATTCTGAATCAGCAAATCGCTTAAAACATTTCCACATGCACCACAGAGGACTAAAGAATGCAACATTGTTTTCCACTCCTAAAAATACACCCAAATTTTCATTAACCTACTGACATCCTTACATCATACATCTCTCAATTCAGTCATCTGTCAATAACATTTTCTAAGTGAGCTAAAGAGAACATGTCTCCATCATTGTTCTGCCAGTCCAAAAATATCTAATTACACTTTCAACTACTATCACCATAAAGAACACAGAATAGGTCTCTTCTATAGGTATTACTTTGGTTTTGCTCCTGTGAACTGGCCACTTGTGTACCCCCAACCAATAGCTAGACCATGCAATACTTGGCAAGCTGCTGTGTCACATGATTACTGTATGGCCACTGGCAATTCAAGAGTAGGCCATTTTGATACCTGTTTCTTTCCCCACATAGCTTTGGAACTCTCTACCCTTTCATCTCTTTCCCAATAACTATGGCCTGGCACATTTTCAAAGACAGGTTTTTCATTTCTTCCAATATTCGTAAATACGTGCCCTTGCCTCTTCTTCCCTTTCACTAACCCCGCTATATTTCAATTAAGGCCCAGCTTTGATGTGGACTTTTATCAGTGACTGGACCCTCCAACACATAAAAAAATCCAAATACCATTTTCCAAATGTGCTGTGGAGAACATCTCACTCCAATATTGTGCCCATGTCAGCACATCCCTCCTACTCACATACATATACTTCTGTACATCCCTCTTTTTAAACCAGATATTCACACTCAACCACTCCTATTTTCAGCATACAACTCCACAAGCTCTTCACCATTTCCATTCATATTACTGAACATCCCAAGCCCCCAATTATATCCTAAACTGCCACATTATTCACTTTTGCATAAATACAGCTATCCTTAATACCTGGTTTCTTACATGAAAACTTTTGACACACTCACTCAGCTGCTCCCAAAACACTTGCTTCTGATGATCTTTCTCCTCATGATCAGGTCCATAAGTACTAACACATCACTCTACGATTCACTGTTTTATACTCACATACTCTCACAACTCCAGCATCAGTTGTGCTACACCTTCGTTAGCTCTTGTCCTCTCATTAACTCATGACTTCACTCCTAAGACATTTCCAAACAATTCTTTCTCTAGCTTGAGCCTTTGAGGAGGATGAACACTTTCTGCTTGGATCCTTCTTTACCTTCTGTTAGAAATTGAAACATGGGGAAGGGGCGTGTTAGCCCCACTCTTGTTCCATTTAGTTACAGGAAATGAGATAGAATTTTTTCTCCCTTACCTTTGGTATACATATATATATTTATATATTTTATTTGTTATACTATGCCGCTGTCTCCCGTGTTAGCGAGGTAGCGCAAGGAAACATATGAAAGAATGGCCCAACCCACCCACATCGGCATGTATATACATACATGTCCACACACGCACATATACATACCTATACATCAAAAAGTATACATATATATACACACACAGACATATATACATATATACACATATACATAATTCATACGGTCTGCCCTTATTCATTCCTGTCGCCACCCCACCACACATGAAATGACAACCCCCTCCCCCCAAATGTGTGCGAGGTAGCGCTAGGAAAAGACAACAAAGGCAAAATTCGTTCACACTCACTCTCTAGCAGTCATGTATAATGCACCAAAACTACAGCTCCCTTTCCACATCCAAGCCCCAAAAAACTTTCCATGGTTTACCCTAGACACTTCACATGCCCTGGTTCAATCTATTGAGAGCACATCCAACCTAGTATGCCACATCGTTCCAATTCAATCTATTCCTTGCACGCCCTTCACCCTCCTGCATGTTCAGGCCCCAATCACTCAAAATCTTTTTCGCTACTTCTTTCCACCTCCAATTTGGTCTCCCACTTCTCGTTCCCTTTACCTCTGACACATATATCCTCTTTGTCAATCTTTCCTCACTCTTTCTCTCCATGTGACCAAACCATTTCAAAACACCCTCTTCTCCTCTCTCAACCACACTCTTTTCATTACCACATATCTCTCTTACCCTTTCATTATTTACTCGATCAAACCACCTCACACAAGTAATTGTCCTCAAACATCTCATTTCCAGCA
Organism: Panulirus ornatus; assembly: GCF_036320965.1. Lineage (NCBI taxonomy): Eukaryota > Metazoa > Arthropoda > Malacostraca > Decapoda > Palinuridae > Panulirus > Panulirus ornatus. The sequence goes on from NC_092229.1 coordinate 32,529,519, forward strand.
CATCCACCCTCCTCCGCACAACTCTATCTATAGCCCATGCCTTGCAACAATATAACATTGTTGGAACCACTATTCCATCAAACATACCCATTTTTGCTATCCAAGATAATGTTCTCGCCTTCCACACATTTTTCAACGCTCCCAGAACAATTGCCCCCTCCCTCACCCTATGATTCACTTCCGCTTCCATGGTTCGACCCACTAATAAATCAACTTCAAGAAATCTAAAACACTTCACTTCCTCCAGTTTCTCTCCATTCGAACTTACCCCTCAATTGACTTGTCCCTCAACCCTACTGTAACTAATAACCTTGCTTTTATTCACATTTACTCTCAGCTTTCTTCTTTCACACACTTTACCAAACTCAGTCACCAGCTTCTGCAGTTTTTCACATGAATCAGCCACCAGTGCTGTATCATTAGCAAACAACAACTGACTCACTTCCCAAGCTCTCTCATCCACAACAGACTGCATACTTGCCCCTCTTTCCAAAACTCTTGCATTCACCTCCTAACTATCCCATCCATAAACAAATTAAACAACCACGGAGAGATCACTAACCCCCGCCACAAACCAACATTCACTGAGAACCAATCACTTTCCTCTCTTCCTACACGTACACATGCCTTACATCCTCGATAAAAACTTTTCACTGCTTCTAACAACTTGCCTCCCACACCATATATTCTTAATACCTTCCACAGAGCATTCTATCAACTCTATCATATGCCTTCTCCAGCTCCATAAATGCTACATACAAATCTATTTGCTTTTCTAAGTATTTCTCACATACATTCTTCAAAGCAAACACCTGATCCACACATCCTCTACCACTTCTGAAGCCACACTGCTCTTAACCAATCTGATGTTCTGTACATGCCTTCGCCCTCTCAATCAATACCCTCCCATAAATTTTCCCAGGAATACTCAGCAAACTTATACCTCTGTAATTTGAGCACTCACTTTTTTCCCCTTTGCCTTTGTACAATGGCACTATGCAAGCATTCCGCCAATCCTCAGGCACTTCACCATGAGTCATACATTAATTGAATACCCTTACCAACCAGTCAACAATACAGTCACCCCCTTTTTTAATAAATTCCACTGCAATATCATCCAAACCCACTGTCTTGCCGGCTTTCATCTTCCGCAAAGCTTTTACTACCTCTTCTCTGTTTACCAAATCATTCTCCCTAGCCCTCTCACTTTGCACACCAACCTGATCAAAACATCCTATATCTACCACTCTATCATCAAACATATTCAACAAACCTTAAAAATACTCACTCCATCTTCTCTCATCACCACTAATTGTTATCACCTCCCCATTAGAACCCTTCACTGAAGTTCTCATTTGTTCCCTTGCCTTGCACACTTTAAAAAACATCTTTTTATTCTCCCTAAATTTAATGATACTCTCTCACTCCAACTCTCATTTGCCCTCTTTTTCACCTCTTGCACCTTTCTCTTGACTTCCTGCCTCTTTCTTTTATACATCTCCCAGTCATTTGCATCATTGGCCTGCAAATATCATCCAAATGTAAAAGGGGAAGAGTGGTTTGGGAATGTCTTGGGAGTAAAGTCAGGGGTTAGTGAGAGGACAAGAGCAAGGGAAGGAGTAGCACTACTCCTGAAACAGGAGTGGTGGGAGTATGTGACAGAGTGTAAGAAAGTAAATTCTAGATTGATATGGGTAAAACTGAAAGTTGATGGAGAGAGATGGGTGATTATTGGTGCATATGCACCTGGGCATGAGAAGAAAGATCATGAGAGGCAAGTGTTTTCGGAGCAGCTAAATCAGTGAGTTAGTGGTTTTAATGCACAAGACCGGGTTATAGTGATGGGTGATTTGAATGCAAAGATGAGTAATGTGGCAGTTGAGGGAATAATTGGTATACATGGGGTGTTCAGCTCTGTAAATGGAAATGGTGAAGAGCTTGTAGATTTATGTGCTGAAAAAGGACTGGTGATTGGGAATACCTGGTTATAAAGTGAGATATACATAAGTATACGTATGTAAGTAGGAGAGATGGCCAGAGAGCGGTATTGGACTATGTGTTAATTGTTAGGCGTGCGAAAGAGAGACTTTTGGATGTTAATGTGCTGAGAGGTGCAACTGGAGGGATGTCTGATCATTATCTTGTGGAGGCGAAGGTAAAGATTTGTAGGGGTTTTCAGAAAAGAAGAGAGAGATTTGCGGTGAAGACAGTGGTGAGAGTAAGTGAGCTTGGGAAGGAGACTTGTGTGAGGAAGTACCAGGAGAGACTGAGTACAGAATGGAAAAAGGTGAGAACAAAGGAGGTAAGGAGAGTGGGGGTGGAATGGGATGTACTTAGAGAGGCAGTGATGGCTTGCGCAAAAGATGCTTGTGGCATGAGAGGCGTGGGAGGTGGGTTGATTAGAAAGGGTAGTAAGTGGTGGGATGAAGAAGTAAGATTACTAGTGAAAGAGAAGAGAGAGGCATTTGGATGATTTTTGCAGGGAAAAAATGCAAATGAGTGGGAGATGTATAAAAGAGAGGCAGGAGGTCAAGAGAAAGATGCAAGAGGTGAAAAAGAGGGCAAATAAGAGTTGGGGTGAGAGAGTATCATTAAATTTTAGGGAGAATAAAAAGATGTTTTGGAAGGATGTAAATAAAGTGCGTAAGACAAGGGAGCAAGTGGGAACTTCAGTGAAGGGGGCTAATGGGGAGGTGATAACAAATAGTGGTGATGTGAGAAGGAGATGGAGTGAGTATTTTGAAGGTTTGTTGAATGTGTTTGATGATAGAGTGGCAGATATAGGGTGCTTTGGTCAAGGTGGTGTGCAAAGTGAGAGGGTTAGGGAAAATGATCTGGTAAACAGAGAAGAGGTAGTAAAAGCTTTGCGGAAGATGAAAGCCGGCAAGGCAGCAGGTTTGGATGGTATTGCAGTGGAATTTATTAAAAAAGGGGGTGACTGTATTGTTGACTGGTTGGTAAGGTTATTTAATGTATGTACAATTCATGGTGAGGTGCCTGAGGATTGGTGGAATGCTTGCATAGTGCCATTGTACAAAGGCAAAGGGGATAAGAGTGAGTGCTCAAATTACAGAGGTATAAGTTTGTTGAGTATTCCTGGTAAATTATATGGGAGGGTATTGATTGAGAGGGTGAAGGCATGTACAGAGCATCAGATTGGGGAAGAGCAGTGTGGTTTTAGAAGTGGTAGAGGATGTGTGGATCAGGTGTTTGCTTTGAAGAATGTATGTGAGAAATACTTAGAAAAGCAAATGGATTTGTATGTAGCATTTATGGATGTGGAGAAGGCATATGATAGAGTTGATAGAGATGCTCTGCGGAAGGTATTAAGAATATATGGTGTAGGAGGCAAGTTGTTAGAAGCAGTGAAAAGTTTTTATTGAGGATGCAAGGCATGTGTACGTGTTGGAAGAGAGGAAAGTGATTGGTTCTTAGTTAATGTAGGTTTGCAGCAGGGGTGCGTGATGTCTCCATGGTTGTTTGATTTGTTTATGGATGGGGTTGTTAGAGAGGTGAATGCAAGAGTTTTGGAAAGAGGGGCAAGTATGCAGTCTGTTGTGGATGAGAGAGCTTGGGAAGTGAGTCAGTTGTTGTTCGCTGATGATACAGCGCTGGTGGCTGATTCATGTGAGAAACTGAAGAAGCTGGTGACTGAGTTTGGTAAAGTGTGTGAAAGAAGAAAGTTGCGAGTAAATGTGAATACGAGCAAGGTTAAGGGTCAAGTCAATTGGGAGGTAAGTCTGAATGGAGAAAAACTGGAGGAAGTAAAGTGTTTTAGATATCTGGGACTGGATCTGGCAGTGGATGGAACTATGGAAATGGAAGTGAATCATAGGGTGGGGGAGGGGCGAAAATTCTGGGAGCCTTGAAAAATGTGTGGAAGTCGAGAACATTATCTCGGAAAGCAAAAATGGGTATGTTTGAGGGAATAGTGGTTCCAACAATGTTGTATGGTTGCGAGGAGTGGGCTATGGATAGAGATGTGCGCAGGAGGATGGATGTGCTGGAAATGAGATGTTTGAGGACAATGTGTGGTGTGAGGTGGTTTGATCGAGTAAGTAACGTAAGGGTAAGAGAGATGTGTGGAAATAAAAAGAGCGTGGTTGAGAGAGCAGAAGAGGGTGTTTTGAAATGGTTTGGGCACATGGAGAGAATGAGTGAGGAGAGATTGACCAAGAGGATATATGTGTCGGAGGTGGAGGGAACGAGGAGAAGAGGGAGACCAAATTGGAGGTGGAAAGATGGAGTGAAAAAGATTTTGTGTGATCGGGGCCTGAACATGCAGGAGGGTGAAAGGAGGGCAAGAAATAGAGTGAATTGGAGTCATGTGGTATACAGGGGTTGACGTGCTGTCAGTGGATTGAAGCAAGGCATGTGAAGCGTCTGGGGTAAACCATGGAAAGCTGTGTAGGTATGTATATTTGCGTGTGTGGACGTGTGTATGTACATGTGTATGGGGAGGGGGGGGGGGCCATTTCTTTCGTCTGTTTCCTTGCGCTACCTCGCAAACGCGGGAGACAGCGACAAAGTATAAAAAAAAAAAAAAAAAAAAAATTATTCATCATACTTTGTCGCCGTCTCCCGCATTAGTGAGGTAGCGCAAAGAAACAGACGAAAGAATGGCCTAACCCACCCATATACACAAGTATATACATACATGTGATGGGTGATTTAAATGCAAAGGTGCATAATGTGGCAGGTGAGGGAATAATTGGTGTGGATGAGGTGTTCAGTGCTGGAAATGGATATGTTGAAGAGCTTGTAGATTTGTGTGCTGAAAAAGGACTGGTGACTGGGAATACCTTCTTCAAAAGGAGAGATATACATAAGTATACGTATGTAAGTAGGAGAGATGGCCAGAGAGCATTATTCGATTACGTGTTAATTGATAGGCACGTGAAAGACAGACCTTTGGATGTTAATATACTAAGAGGTGTAACTGGAGGGATGTCTGATCATTATCCTGTGGAGGCGAAGGTGAGGATTTGTAGAGGTTCTCAGAAAGAGAGAATGTTGGGGTGAAGAGAGTGGTGAGAGTAAGTGAGCTTGGGAAGGAGACTTGTGTGAGGAAATACCAGGAGAGACTGAGTGCAGAATGGAAAAATGTGAGAGGAAAGGACATATGGGGAGTGGGGAGGAATGGAATGACTCTAGGGAAGCAGTGATGGCTTGCAGAAAAGATGCTTGTGGCATGAGAAGCGTGGGAGGTTAGCGGATTAGAAAGGGTAGTGAGTGGTGGGATGTAGAAGTAATATTATTAGTGAAACAGAAGAGAGAGTCATTTGGAGAATTTCTGCAGGGAAATAGTGTAAATGATTGGGAGATGCATAAAAGAAAGAGGCAGGAGGTCAAGAGAAAGGTGCAAAAGGTGAGAAAGAGGGCAAATGAGAGCTGGGGTGAGAGATTATCATTAAATTTTAGGGAGAATAAAAATATGTTTTGGAAGGAGGTAAATAAAGTGTATAAGACAAGAAAAGAAATGGGAACATTGATGAAGGGGGCTAAAAGGGGGTAATAAGAAGTAGTGGTGATGTAAGAAGGAGATGAAATGAGTATTTTGAAGGTTTGTTGAATGTGTTAGATGATAGAGTGGCAGATATAGGGTGTTTCAGTCAAGATGGTGTGGTAAGTGAGAGGGTCAGGAACAATGGTTTGGTAAACAGAGAAGAGGTAATGAAAGCTTCACGAAAGATGAAAGCCGGCAAGGTGGCGGGTGTCGTTGGTATTACAGAGGAATATAATAAAAAAGGGGGTGACTGTGTTGTTGACTGGTTGGTGAGGATATTCAATGTACGTATGGCTCATGTTGAAGTGCTTGAGGACTGGCAGAATGCATGAATAGTGCGACTGAACAAAGGCAAAGGGGATAAAGGTGAGTGTTCAAACTACAAAGGTATAAGTTTGTTGAGTATTCCTGGGAAATTATAATGAGAGGGTATTGATTTAGAGGGTCAAGGCATGTACAGAGCATCAGAATGGGGGAGAGCAGAGTGGTTTCAGAAGTGGTAGAGGATGTGTGGATCAGGTGTTTGCTCTGAAGAATGTACATGAGAAATACTTAGAAAAGCAAATGGATTTGTATGTAGCACCTATGGATCTGGAGAAGGCATATGAGAGAGTTGACAGAGATGCTCTGTGGAAGACATTAAGGGTATATGGTGTGGGTGGGACGTTACTAAAAACAGTGAAAAGTTTTTATCTAGGATGTAAGTCATGTGTGTGAGTAGGAAGAGAGGAAAGTGAGTGGTTCTCAGTGAATTTTGGTTTGCGGCAGCAGTGCGTGAGGTCTCCATGGTTGTAAAATTTGTTTATGGATGAGGTTGATAGGGAGGAGAATGCAAGAGTTTTGGAGAGAGGAGCAAGTATGCAGTCTGTTGTGGATGAAAGGGCTAGGGAAGTGATTTAGTTGTTGTTCGCTGATAATACAGCGCTGCTGGCTGATTCGGGTGAGAAACTGCAAAAGCTGGTGACTGAGTTTAGTAAAGTGTGTGAAAGAAGAAAGCTGACAGTGAATGTGAATAACACCAAGGTTATTAGGTACAGTAGGGTTGAGGGACAAGGCAATTGGGAGGTACGTTTGAATGCAGAAAAACTGGAGTAAGTGAAGTGTTTTAGATATCTGGGAGTGGATTTGGCAGCGGATGGAGCCATGGAATCGGAAGTGAGTCACAGGGAGGAAGAGGGGGTAAAAGTTTTGGGAGCGTTGAAAAATGTGTGGAAGGCGAGAAAATTATCTCGGAAAGCAAAAATGGGTATGTCTTAAGGAATAGTGCATTCAATAATGTTATATGGTTGCAAGGGGTGGCCTATACATAGGGTTGTGCGGAGGAGGGTGGATGCGTTGGAAATGAGATATCTGAGGACAATATGTGGTGTGAGGTGGTTTGATTGAGTAAGTAATAAAGGGTAAGAGAGATGTGTGGAAATAAGAAGAGTGTGGTTGAGAGAGCAGAAGAGGGTGTACTGAAATGGTTTGGTCACATGGAGAAAATGCGTGAGGAAAGATTGACAAAGAGAATATATGGGTCAGAGGTGGAGGGAACAAGAAGTGAGAGACGAAATTGGAGGTGGAAACATGGAGTTAAAAAGATTTTGAGTGATCGGGGCCTGAACATGCAGGACTGTGAAGGACGTACAAGGAATAGAGTGAACTGGAACGATGTGGCATACTGGGCCGATGTGCTGTCAATGGATTAAACCAGGGCATGAGAAGCATCTGGGGTAAACCATGGACAGTTTTGTGGGGCCTGGATGTGGAAAGGGAGCTGTGGTTTCGGTGTATTACACATGACAGATAGAGACTGAGTGTGAAGTTTGGGAAGGAGAATTATGTGAGGAAGTACCAGGAGAGACTGAGTGCAGAATGGAAAAAGGGGAAAGCAAAGGATGTAAGGGGAGTGGGGGAGGAATGGGATGCATTTAGGGAAGCAGTGATGGCTCGCACAAAAGATGCTTACGGCATGAGAAGTGTGGGAGGAGGGTAGATTAGAAAGGTTAGTGAGTGGTGGAATGAAGAAGTAAGATTATTAGTGAAAGAGAAGAGAGGCATTTGGAAAATTTTTGCAGCGAAATAGTGCAAATGACTAGGAGATGTATAAAAGAAAGAGGCAAAAGGTCCAGAGAAAGATGCAAGAGTGGAAAAGAGGGCAAATGAGAGTTAGAGTGAGAGAGTATCATTAAATTTTTAGGATAATAAAAAGATGTTTTCGAAGGAGGTAAAAAAAAAGTGCGTAACACAAGAGAACAAATGGCAACATCGGTGAAGGGGGCTAATGGGTAGGCAATAACAAGTAGTGGTGATGTGAGAAGTAGATGGAGTGAGTATTTTGAAGGTTGGTTCAATGTGTTGGATGATAGAGTGGCAGATATAGGGTGTTTTGGTCGAGGTGGTGTGCGAAGTGATAGGGTCAGGGAGAATGATTTGGTAAACATAGAAGATACTGTGAAAGCTTTGCAGAAGATGGAAGCCGGCAAGGTGGCGGGTTTGGATGCATGCATATTGCCACTGTACAAAGGGGATAAAGGCGAGTGTTCAAGTTACAGAGGTATAAGTTTATTGAGCATTCCTGGGAAATTATATGGGAGGGTATTGATTGAGAGGGTGAAGGCATGTACAGAGCATCAGACTGGGGAGGAGCAGTGTGGTTTCAGAAGGGGCAGACGATGTGTGGATCAGATGTTTGCTTTGAAGAATGTATGTGAGAAATACTTAAAAAAAAAATGGATTTGTAAGTAGCATTTATGGATCTGGAGAAGGCATATGACAGAGCTGATACAGATGCTCTGTGGAAGGTATTAAGAACATATGTTGTGGGAGGGAAGTTGCTAGAAGAAGTAAAAAGTTTTCATCGAGGATGTAAGGGTGTATGAGTAGGAAGAGAGGAAAGTGATCGGTTCTAAGTAAATGTCGGTTTGTGGCAAGTGTGATGATGTTTCTATGGTTGCTTAAGTTGTTTATGGATGGCGTTGTTAGGGAGGTGAATGCAAGAGTTTTGGAAAGAGGGGCAAGTATGCAAGTATGCAGTATCAAGTATGCAGATTAGTAGTGAAAGAGAAAAGAGAGGCATTTGGACGATTTTTGCAGGGAAATAATGCAAATGACTGGGAGATGTATAAAAGAAAGAGGCAAGACGTCAAGAGAAAAGCGCAAGAGGTGAAAAAGAGAGGGAAACGAGAGTTGGGGTGAGAGAGTATCATTAAATTTTAGAGAGAATAAAAAGATATTTTGGAAGGAGGTAAATAATGTGCGTAAGACAACGGAATAAATGGGAATGTCAGTGAAGGGGGGAAATGGGGAGGTGATAACAAGTAGTGGTGATATGAGAAGGAGAAGAAGTGAGTATTTTGGAGGTTTGTTGGATGTGTTTGATAAAAGAGTGGGAGATATAGGGTGTTTTGGTCGAGATGGTGTGCAAAGAGGGAGTGTTAGGGAGAATAATATGATAAACAGAGAAGAGGTAGTAAAAGCTTTACGGAAGATGAAAGTCGTCAAGGCAGCGGGTTTGGATGGTACTGCAGTGGAATTATTAAAATAGGGGGTGACTGTATTGTTGACTGGTTGGTAAGATTATTTAATATACGTATAACTCATATGTATAACTGGAGGAAGTGAAGTGTTTTAGATATCTGGGAGCGGATCTGGCAGCGGATGGAACCATGGAAGCGGAAGTGGATCACAGGGTGGGGGAGGGGGCGAAAATTCTGGTAGCCTTGAAGAATGTGTGGAAGTCGAGAACATTATCTCCGAAAGCAAAAATGGGTATGTTTGAAGGAATAGTGGTTCCAACAATGTTGTATGGTTGCGAGGCGTGGGCTATGGATAGAGTTGTGCGCAGGAGGATGGATGTGCTGGAAATGAGATGTTTGAGGACAATGTGCGGTGTGAGGTGGTTTGATCGAGTAAGTAACGTAAGGGTAAGAGAGATGTGTGGAAATAAAAAGAGCGTGGTTGAGAGAGCAGAAGAGGGTGTTTTGAAATGGTTTGGGCACATGGAGAGAATGAGTGAGGAAAGATTGACCAAGAGGATATATGTGTCGGAGGTGGAGGGAACGAGGAGAAGAGGGAGACCAAATTGGAGGTGGAAAGATGGAGTGAAAAAAATTTTGTGTGATCGGGGCCTGAACATGCAGGAGGGTGAAAGGAGGGCAAGGAATAGAGTGAATTGGAGCGATGTGGTATACCGGGGTTGACGTGCTGTCAGTGGATTGAATCGGGGCATGTGAAGCGTCTGGGGTAAACCATGGAAAGCTGTGTAGGTATGTATATTTGCATGTGTGGATGTATGTATATACATGTGTATGGGGGTGGGTTGGGCCATTTCTTTCGTCTGTTTCCTTGCGCTACCTCGCAAACGCAGGAGACAGCGGGGGGAAAAAAAAAAAAAAATAACTATTGGCGAGGTGCCTCAGGATTTGCAGAATGCTTGCATAGTGCCATTGCACAAAGGAAAAGGGGATAAAACTGAGTGCTCAAATTACAGAGGTAAAAGTTTGTTGAGTATTCCTAAGAAATTATATGGGAGGGTATTGATTGAGAGGGTGAAGACATGTACAGAACATCAGATTGGGGATGAGCAGTGTGGTTTCAGAAGTGGTAGAGGATGTGTGGATCAGCTGTTTGCTTTGAAGAATGTACGTGAGAAATACCTAGAAAAGCAAATGGATTTGTATGTAGCATTTATGGAGCTGGAGAAGGCATACGATAGAGTTGATAGAGATGCTCTGTGGGAGGTATTAAGAATATATGGTGTAGGAGACAAGTTGTTAGAAGCGGTGAAAAGTTTTTATCAAGGATGTAAGAAATGTGTCCGTGCAGGAAGAGAAGAAAGTAATTGGTTCTCAGTGAATGTTGGTTTGCAGCAGGGGTGTGTGATGTCTCCATGGTTGTTTACTTTGTTTATGGATGGGGTTGTTAGGGAGGTGAATGCAAGAGTTTTGGAAAGAGGGGGAAGTATGCAGTCTATTGTGGATGACAGAGCTTGGGATGTGAGTCAGTTGTTGTTCGCTGATCATACAGCGCTGGTGGCTGATTCGGGTGAGAAACTGCAGAAGCTGGTGACTGAGTTTGGTAAAGTGTGCGAAAGAAGAAAGCGGAGAGTAAATATGAATACAAACAAGGTTATTAGGTACAGTAGGGTTGAGGGAAAAGTCAATTGGGAGGTAGATCTGAATGGAGAAAATCTGGAGGAATTGAAGTGTTTTAGATATCTGAGAGTGGATTGGGCAGCGGATGGAACAATGGAAGCGGAAGTGAATCATAGGGTTGGGAGGGAGAGAAAGTTCTGGGAGCGTTGAAGAATGTGTGGAAGTTGAGAACGTTATCTTGGAAAGAAAAAAAATGGGAATGTTTGAAGGAATAGTGGTTCCAACAATGATATATGGTTGCGAAGCGTGGGCTATAGATAGAGCTGTGAGGAGGAGGGTGGATGTGCTGGAAATGAGATGTTTGAGGACAATATGTGGTGTGAGGTGGTTTGATTGAGTAAGTAATGAAAGGGTAAGAGAGATGTGTGGTGGTAAAAAGAGTGTGGTTGAGAGAGCAGAAGAGGGTGTTTTGAAATGGTTTGGTCACATGGAGAGAATGAGTGAGGAAAGATTGACAAAGATGATATATGTGACAGAGGTGGAGGGAACAAGAAGAAATGGGAGACAGAATTGGAGGTGGAAAGAAGGAGTGAAAAAGATTTTGAGTGATTGGGGCCTGAACAAGCAGGAGGGTGCAAGGGATAGAGTGAATTGGAACGATGTGGTATACCAGGGTCGACGTACTGTCAATGGATTGAACCAGGGCATGTGAAGGGGAAACAGAAGGAGGAGTCAAGCGGGGAGTGCTTATCCTCCTCGAAGGCTCACATTGGGGTGTCTAAATGCATGTGAATGTAACCAAGATGAGAAAAAAGGAGAGATATGTAGTATGTTTGAGGAAAGGAACCTGGATCTTTTGGCTCTGAGTGAAACGAAGCTCAAGGGTAAAAGGGGAAGAGTGATTTGGGAATGTCTTGGGAGTAAAGTCAGGAATATGTGAGAGGACAAGAGCAAGGGAAGGAGTAGCACTACTCCTGAAACAGGAGTGGTGGGAGTATGTGATAGTGTAAGGAAGTGAGCTCTAGATTGATATGGGTAAAACTGAAAGTGGACAGAGAGAGATGGGTGATTATTGGTGCATATGCACCTGGGTATGAGAAGAAAGACCATGAGAGGCAAGTGTTTTGGGAGCAGCTGAGTGAGTGTGTTAGTAGTTTTCATGCACAAGACTGGATTATAGTGATGGGTGAGAAATGTGGCAGTTGAGGGAATAATTGGTGTACATGGGGTGTTCAGTGTTTTAAATGGAAATGGTGAAGAGCTTGTAGATTTATGTGCTGAAAAAAGAATGGTGATTGGGAATACCTGGTTGAAAGAGAAATATACGTAAGAACACGCATGTAAGTAGGAGAAATGGCCAGAGAGCTTGATTGGATTACGTGTTAATTGATAGGCGCGCGAAAGAGAGACTTTTGGATGTTAATAAGCTGAGAGGTGCAACTGGAGGGATGTCTGATCATTATCTTGAGGAGGTGAAGGTGAAGATTTGTTGAGGTTTTCAGAAAAGAAGAGAGAATGTTGGAGTGAAGAGAGTGGTGAGAGTAAGTGAGCTTGGGAAGGAGACTTGTGTGAGGAAGTACCAGGAGAGACTGAGTACAGAATGGAAAAAGGTGAGAACGCAAGGGGAGTGGGGGAAGAATGGGATTTGTGTAGGGAAGCAGTGATGGCTTGTGCAAAAGATGCTTGTGGCATGAGAAGCGTGGGAGGTGGGCAGATTAGAAAGGGTAGTGAGTGGTGGGATGAAGAAGTAAGATTATTAGTGAAAGAGAAAAGAGAGGCATTTGGACGATTTTTGTAGGGAAATAATTCAAATGACTGGGAGATGTATAAAAGAAAGAGGCAGGAGGTCAAGAGAAATGTGCAAGAGGCGAAAAAGAGGGCAAATGAGACTGGGGTGAGAGAGTATCATTAAATTTTTGGGAGAAAAAAAAAAATGGTTTGGAAGGAGGTAAATAAAGTGCATAAGACAAGGGAACAAATGGGAACATCAGTGAAGGGGGCTAGAGGTGATAACAAGTAGTGGTGATGTGAGTAGATGGAGTGAGTATCTTGAAGGTTTGTTGAATATTTTTGATGATGGAGTGGCAGACATAGGGTGTTTTAGTTGAGGTGGTGTGCAAAGTGAGGGGGTTAGGGAGAATGATTTGGTAAAGAAAGAAGAGGTAGTAAAAGCTTTTCGGAAGATGATAGCCGGCAAGACAGCGGGTTTGGATGGTATTGCAGTGGAATTTATTAAAAAACGGGGTGACTGTATTATTGACTGGTTGGTAACATTATCTAATGTACGTGTGACTCATGGTGAGGTGCCTGAGGACTGGCCGAATGATTAAATAGTGCCATTGTACAAAGGCAAAGGGGATAAGAGTGAGTAACCAAATTACAGAGGTATAAGTTTGTTGAGTATTCCTAGGAAATTATATGGGAGGGTATTGATTGAGAGGGTGAAGGCATGGGGAAGATTGGGGAAGAACTGTGTGTTTTCAGAAGTGGTAGAGGATGTGTTGACCAAGTGTTTGCTTTCAAAAATATTATTATTTATTTTATTATACTTTGTCGCTGTCTCCCGCGTTTGCGAGGTAGCGCAAGGAAACAGACGAAAGAAATGGCCCAACCCCCCCCCATACACATGTATATACATACATCCACACACGCAAATATACATACCTACACAGCTTTCCATGGTTTACCCCAGACGCTTCACATGCCTTGATTCAATCCACTGACAGCACGTCAACCCCGGTATACCACATCACTCCAATTCACTCTATTCCTTGCCCTCCTTTCACCCTCCTGCATGTTCAGGCCCCGATCACACAAAATCTTTTTCACTCCATCTTTCCACCTCCAATTTGGTCTCCCTCTTCTCCTCATTCCCTCCACCTCCGACACATATATCCTCTTGGTCAATCTTTCCTCACTCATTCTCTCCATGTGCCCAAACCACTTCAAAACACCCTCTTCTGCTCTCTCAACCACGCTCTTTTTATTTCCACACATCTCTCTTACCCTTACGTTACTCACTCGATCAAACCACCTCACACCACACATTGTCCTCAAACATCTCATTTCCAGCACATCCATCCTCCTGCGCACAACTCTATCCATAGCCCACGCCTCGCAACCATACAACATTGTTGGAACCACTATTCCTTCAAACATACCCATTTTTGCTTTCCGAGATAATGAGAAATACTTAGAAAAGCAAATGAATTTGTATGTAGCATTTATGGATCTGGAAAAGGCATATGATAGAGTTGATAGAGATGCACTGTGGAAGGTATTAAGAATATATGGTGTGGGAGGTAAGTTTTTAAAAAGCAGTGAAAAGATTTTATCGAGCATGTAAGGCATGTGTACGTGTAGGAAGAGAAAAAAGAGATTGGTTCTCAATGAGTTGGTTTGTGGCAGGGGTGCGTGATGTCTCCATGGTTGTGAATTTGTTTATGGATGGGGTTCTTAGGGAGGTGAATGCAAGAGTTTTGGAAAGGGGCAAGTATGCAGTCTGTTGTGGATGAGAGAGCTTGGGAAGTGAGTCAATTGTTGTTCGCTGATGATACAGCGCTGGTGGCTGATTCGGGTGAGAAACTGCAGAAGCTGGTGACAGAGTTTGGTAAAGTGTGTGAAAGAAGAAAGCTGAGAATAAGTGTGAATAAGAGCAAGGTTATTAGGTATAGTAGGGTTGAGGGATAAGTCAACTGGGAGGTAAGTTTGAATGGAGAAAAATTGGAGGAATGGAAGTGTTTTAGATATTTGGGATTGGTTTTGCAGCGGATGGAACCATGGAAGCGGTAGTGAATCATAGGGTGGGGGAGGGGGCGAAAGTTCTGGGAGCGATGAAAAATGTGTGGAAGTCGAGAACGTTATCTTGGAAAGCAAAAATGGGTATGTTTGAAGGAATAGTGGTTCCAACAATGTTATATGGTTGCAAGGCATGGCTATAGATAGGGTTGTGCAGAGGAGGGTGGATGTGTTGGAAATGAAATGTTTGAGGACAATATGTGGTGTGAGGTGGTCTGATCGAGTAAGTAATGAAAGGGTAAGAGAGATGTGAGGTAATAAAAAAGTGTGCGGTTGAGATAGCAGAAGAGGGTGTGTTGCAATTGGTTGGACACATGAAGAGAATGAGTGGGGAAAGATTGACAAAGATGATATATGTGTCAGAGGTGGAGGGAAGAAGGAGAAGCGGGAGACCTAATTGGAGGTGGAAGGATGGAGTGAAAAAGATTTTGCGTTAATAGGGCATGAATATACAGGAGGGTGAAAGGTGGGCAAGGAATAGAGTGAATTGGAACGATGGGGTATACTGGGGTTGCCGTGATGTCAGTGGATTGAACCAGGGCATGTGAAGTATCTGGGATAAAGTATGGAAAGTTTTTTGCAGCCTGAATGTGGAAAGGGAGATATGGTTTCAGTGCATTATACATGACAGGTAGAGACTGAGTGTGAACGAATGTGGCCTTTGTTGTCTTTTCCTAGGGCTAACTCGCGCACATGCGGGGAGAGTGGGTTTTCATTTCATGTGTGGCACGATGGCAACGGGAATGAAAAAGGGCAGACAGGATGAATCATGTACATGTTTATATATGTATATGTCTGTGTGTACATATATGTATACATTGAGATATATAGGTATGTATATGTGCGTGTGTGGACGTATATGTATATACATGTGTAT